>NW_024081049.1:309216-663321 GCF_003009895.1 Hyaena hyaena
ATATGTCTTCCATTTAAATTTTAGAACAACCTGGTCTTAAAAAAAAAAAAAAAAAGAAGAAGAATCTGGTCTGCATTTGGTATGATAGACAAAGTAATGGCCCCACAAATATATCAACATCTTAATCCCTGGAACGTGTGAATTTCCAGGTTACTGAGCAAGGGGATTTAAGATTGCAAGTAGAATCAAGGTTGCTAACCACATATCTTTAAATAAATTCGTCTGGATTATTCACATGGGCATAATCACAGAGATTTTAGAGATAGAAGAGGGAGACAGAAGAGGTCAGAATGGTGCATTTTGAGAAAGAATCTACCTGTTGTTGCCTGCTTTGAAGACGGAGAAAGAGGGCCATGAATCAAAGAATGCAGGCAGCCTCTAGAAACTAGAACAGTAAGAAGAAGAGGAAGAAGAAAAAGGAGGAGGAAGATAGAGGAGAAGATAGAAAAAAGTCCCACTTGAGACTCCAAAAGGCCATGAATGAATCCAGCCTGCCCACACCTCACTTTTAGCTCTGTGAGACCCATGTTGGACTTCTAACATACAAAGCTATAAGATAATAAAGTTGTGTTTAAAGCCATTTGTTACAGCAAAAATAAATCATTTACAAAAATTCTTGCTGGGATTTGGATAGGAATGGTATTTAAACCTGCATATGAATTTGGAGTAAATTGACATCTTTACTGTGTTTGGCCTTCCAATCCATGAACACACTGGGTCTATATATTTTAGTCTTATATTAATTTAATGAGTGTTGTTTAGTTTTCAGCATAGAAGTCCTACATATGTTTTGTTTTATACTATGTATTTTTTGAGTGATTATAAATAGTATGTACATTTTAATTTCAATGTCTGCATGTCCATTACTAATATATAGAAATACAACTGCAAAAAAATATATAAAATAAATTAAAAAAAAATAAAAGATACCATCATTGAATAAATTCTCACACATAAACAGGCAAAAGTAAAGTTTTTTTCTCCTTTTATACTTTGAGAAGTGACTTTATAAAATAAAATGATTTTAATATTCTACTTCTAACTGTCTTCCATTACTAATAGTCAGTTTATGAGGCTGCTTTTGAACTGTTAGGCTCCTCACATTATACAAATGTTCTACTGAAATGTGTTCGGTCATTTCAAAAATGTAAATGACAATGACAGAGCTACCATGTCTATTGAGATTAGAGCAAACCTAAAAGAAAAATCACAAATTAACAACAAAACAGTTTATCCTACTAAAATTTCATACTGCTCAAATCTTTCGAATTGCTCATATGCAAGTTACTTGGTAGAAATACTTTAATTTCCAACTTGCCAGAATTGATTTTCATAAGCACAATTCTTTAATTGAAGATTGAAAATTATCCATTTTCTAATCTTTAAGATTATATTACATTCTTTTAAAGAGTGTTATTAATGCTCCATTATATAATATTGTATAATGACATATACTACCCCTCAGTAAAATAAAATAGAAATTAAAATAAATCAAATGAATGCTTTTGATAGCTAGATTGTAAATTAGGTCCATTTGAAATTATTTTTCAGAACAAAAGATGCTTATGTAAAAATGAACACTGATGAATCAGAAAAATAAAAAGCCGAAAAACAATGATTGAGTTCATAACTATGAATCAAATGTAATTTCCTTCATTATTTTATACAATGGCATTAATTTATACATACCTTCATAACACCAAGTTATTTTGACTTTTCATTAACAATGTGTAACACAACAATTTTCTTCCTTGATGAACTACTACTATGTCTTGCAGAAATAAGTTATAAAAGCTAATGCTTGGCTACAAAAGTTTTTAGGTTTTTTTTCTTTTAAATAGTTCTATTTTTTTTCTATTCTAAGAATCTGAAATCAATAGCAATATAAAACCAATAGTTGTCTGTCGTTCACACATTTTGATGTGACTATAAACATCACAAAGATTCATGTGAATCACTTTTTTGTTCCATTTTGTCTTGTCTTGAGATTTTGTTCTTACTTTCCTTGAATAATTTTCTGTTTCCTACAGGTTATAGAAGGCCTAATGTCTGAATCATTAACCATCTGAACTCTTTGTATTTATTCTTCTCCAAAGTAGGGAATGTAATTCTTAGCTCACAATGAATTTTCCTACAAGTATTTGTAAATGAAGTTGAAATGTCTTCTAGTTTCTAGTGTTGAAGATGAAAAGACTAATACATATCAGTCAGTCATTTCCAGATAAGTAAGCTTTTTAAAATATAAAATTGTATTAGATTTCCTGTTTCTTACATTGATTCATACATGTTACCAGAGTTCATCTGGACATAAACGTTTTCTACATAAAATGCCAAGAACTTGAGGTACATTTCAATTCAAACACTCAAATATTTATTTAGATAAAGAGATATCTTTTTTATCTATTAGTTATTAGAAAGTATTAGTCCAACATTTGTTTGTTTTCTCATTCTAAAATTCATACTTGCATATTAGATCTCTAGGATCTTTCTTTCAAAGTATCTCTTTTCATTTTTGGATTGTTTCTTCATATTCTCACTTTGTTGTAAAATATTTTATCTATTTGATGTCCATAGACTTCATTCATTTCTAAGAAATGACCTTTTTTTCATTGCTTATATTCAAAGTGCTAAGGGGTGCCTGGGTGGCTCAGTTAGTTAAGCATATGACTTGGGTTCAGGTCACAATCTCCTGGTTTGTGTGTTCAAGCCCCACATGACTCTGTGCTGACAGTGTAGAGCCTGCTTGGGATTCTCTCTCTCCTCTCTCTCTGCCCCTTCCACACTTGTACTCTCTCTCTCTCAAAATAAATAAACATAGAAAAATAAAGTTTTAAGTATGACATAGTTTTTAGTTTAATAAGGTCATTTTGGCTTGAAATAGTCATCTCTCCTATTTAGCATAATTTTCCTTTAAATATATTGAGGTTTCTGATCATCAAAGTCACCGTATCACAGAGGTATTATCCTGACCACCTTATCTACAAAAGTACTCCATCCCTCCTGCAGCCATGCTGTAAATGATTTCTATCCTTTACATTTACTAGTATAATTTTTATATATTTCTTACCATATTAAATATTTATTGCTTTGCTTTTTTTTTCCACTCACCTAAGAAAATATATGCTAATTAAAGCAGGGAGGTTTTTGTCATGTTGCAAACAGAACTATTGATCTTTTAGGAAATGAATAAATAAGGTCCTTGAAACTTCTAATTATATTTGAAATTATAATTGCTGTGCTACTTATTTATTTCTCCAAAACAAGTTCAGGAAAAGGAAATCTTGTCCATATAGAAAGGATACATTTTATTTTACTCAAAAAGAAAGTCTTCTGGTGTAAGGGTTCATAAGTTAGCCCCCCCATGGACTCTAAAGCCATAGTATAACCATCCTCCTCAATGCACCACGAGTGTATTCAGTACACCTGCCAAAATTCTCATGTCCCATGACATTTTCCACCTGTGTCTTTTCCACCTATGTTTGGTCTCCTGGCTTCTCAGACCATGGAAAGCAGTCCTATACTCTCCTCTAGATAACTCCTTGACAAGCTTAAATTCTATCTCACTTAAAATAAAAATGCTTAATTTGTTGAATCTTTTTATTAAGGAATGGGAAAAGAGAGAAGGCTTATCATTTTTCTTTTTTGCCTTTCTTCTTGTTGCTTTTGAGATCATTATATTTTATTACAAAGTTCTTTCTAAAAATACTGAAATATATTTTGTGCATTTGTGTTATTATTTTAATTCAAAGAAATACCACCAAGAATTAATAGTTTAAATTTTATTTTGATAAAAATTTGAATATCACTACAAAAAAGTTTTTAAGACATTCAGTGTAATAATTGTATTATATAGATGAAAAAACTCTCAGCCTTGAACTCTGCTCAGCACACCAAACTGAATCATAATAATTTCACTGTAGATACACTGAAAAATGTGAAGGTATTTCTTAGTTTAAAATTCTTTTTAAATTATTTATTTTTAAATCTAAGCATAATTTTAAAAATTTTATGTTTATTTATTTTTGAGAAAAAGAGAGAGCACAAGTGGAGGAAGAGCAGAGAGAGAGGAGACACAGAATTTGAAACAGGCTCCAGGCTCTGAGCTATCAGCACAGAGCCCGACACAGGACTCAAAACTCAGGAACGGCAAGATCTTGACCTAGGCTGGAGTCAGACGCATAACTGACTAAGCCGCCCAGGTGCTCCATAAATCTATGTATAATTAACATAAAGTGTTATATTAGTTTCAAGTGTACAATAAAGGGATTCATCAGTCCTATAGTCAGTGCTTATTATGATAAGTATACTCTTTAATCCCCTTCATCTATTTCACCCATACTCCCAGGCTCCTCCCCTCTGGTAACCATCAGTTTGTTCTCTAGATTTAAGTCTGGTAAGTCTGGTATTTTCTTTGTTTTTTTTTTTCTTTGTTGTTTGCTTCATTTCCTAATTTTACATGTGAGTGAAATCATATGTTTTTTTGTCTTTTTCTGACTGATTTATTCTGTTTAGCATTATATTATACCTCTAGATCCATCCATGTTGTTGCAAATGTCAAGATTTCATTCTTTATGGCTGGGTAATCTTTCATTGTATTTCTATATCAAATCTTCTTTATACATTTATCTATCGATGGACATTTGGGTTGTTTCCATATCTCAGCTATTGTAAATTATGCTGCAATAAATTTAGGGGTGCCTATATTTTTTGAATAGTACTTTTGCTTTTTTCGGTAAATATCAAGTAGCAGGATTATTGAATCGTATGGTAATTCTATTTTTAATTTCATGAGGAACATCTATACCATTTTCCACAGTGCGTGCACCAGTTTGTGCACTATTGTGTTATAATTTCAAATCAATACTTTAAAAAGTATAATTAAATGTGTGTGTCATTGCATGGAGAATCTATTTTTAGTACATTTAGGTTTGAACATTTCTTATATTAAAACCTTACTAAAGAAACCTTGGCAGTTATTACAGAAAACACTATGTGTGTCTGTGTGTGTGAAATAGGACTGCAGTCTCTGTCATTTATAACATCTGGATTTTTCAGAGCAGATAATTTGACTCCTCCTACTTTGTCACAATTGAGTGAGGGTATACATATTTCATCTTTTTAATCTCTCACTTTACATCTAACTTCAAAGCTCCTTAATCATACATCTGAGTTTTCTTCGAAGCCCTTTCCATTTGTCAGCATCTTTATGACACTGAGGTGTCTCAAACTGAAAACAGTATTACAGGTGTGTGACCTTATCATCCGTTTTATTTATTGCTTATTTTTCACCTGTCACAAAAGTATAATGGAAACCTGATATGACAGGACATTTTCAATATATTACATTACTCTATTTAAATGAAGGGCCTCGGTTTCCTCATGGGATATGTAATTATAACACATCATTAAAAATTATCATCACATGTACCATGACATAATGACACAAATGTGTGACATATCATGTTGGGTGTTTTGTTTGAGTTCATATAGGTGGAGTACTATCAGTTAACAGTTAAGATCCAGTGATAACAAGTTTCAGTTCTGCAAGGTTACTCAAAAGGTTTCCAAATGTAAAAGTACAGCAATTTACTCTTTACTTTGGAAAATAACTTATTCTTGAAAAGCTAGAGCTTTTGTATAAAAAAATTAGGGTTGCAAACAAACTTTTAAAATGATATCTGGAACTAAATTATCAGCACTTACTAAACAGTTGAGTATTTGATAGAAGTAAGTTAAATGGCTTGTGTTAATTCCTTCCAAAGTATAAAATCTGAGATTTAGCCAGGAGGTAGGTTGGAGGTAGGTTGGGCAAAGGCAACATTGCACTTCCTCCAAAGAGAGAGCAGTGGTGGGGGGTGGGGGGAGAAGGGGAGAGAGACAGAGAGAGAGAGAGAGAGAGAAATTGAGAATAAAGAACGAATTTCTTCTAAAGTGGATTCCCTCTAAAGTGGGAGAGGATTCTTCCTCATGACAAAGGAGGTCACTAAAATACTGGGATAGTTCAGGAAGTAGAAATTTATCAACCACATTTTTGACAAGTTATAAAACAAGACAACTGTGGCATGTTTTGGTAAGAAGAATGTGCCTGAAAACCCATAGATACATGAGAGGACCCAAAGGTTTGTAAACAACAGCAAGTGTAAGAGAAGAGGGTATGCTGAGAAGCAATCCCAAAAATAGCCCACCTGAGGGGAAGAGGTGTGCAGAAGCAGAGGAAGGTTGCTATGACAAGCAGTGAGTTAGGCATTTTTTGCCACGCCGTCTACTTCTCAGTAGTAGAATAGAATCTTGTCTTCCTCGTCAGGAGAAAGCAGCCTACAGAGTTTCCCATACCATCTAATGCTCTCTCCCACTTCCCCTAACAACCAGCTTCAGTGGTCTTAATGGGTAGGAGCCAGCTTTCTTGTGAGGCTTTTTCCTGTATGGAAGTATACTTCTACCTTGAGGATAATTTACTCTGGTCATTACGGTGCTTTGGCATGGTAACCCTGCAAATATATCTAACCCCTTGGGCAGCCTGAGATCAGTGGTTTTGTATAGGGAAACTTATGAGTATATGCCATCAGCAAGAAATAAAACTATATTTTAAAACCATGAAAGGGTGCCTGTGGTTCAGTCAGTTAAGTATCAGACTCTTGATTTCTGCTCAGATCATGATCTATCTCACAGTTCATGAGATCGAGCCCATGTTGGGCTCTGTGCTAATGGTAAGCAGCCTAGTTGGGATTCTCTCTCTATCCCTCTCTCTCTCCCCCTCCTCTGTGCTCTCCCTCAAAATGAATAAATAAACTATAAAAAGATCAATCAATAAATAAACTATAAAAAACAATTATGGGGATTTGAAGGAAGTCTATGCAGTCTAATCTGGACTGTAAAAAATGACATTAAAAGGTTCCTTTCATTTTTGTTTGTTTTAATTTCCAAATTAAGGGTTTTAAATTTAGTACTTTCATGATTCATTAAATTTTGGTCAATAATGTATTATTTATATTTGGGGAATATAATGTTAGCTATATACATATGTATGGCCTAATAAGACTTTTTAAAAATGTTTCATCATCACTTTACAAAACAATATGGGGCACCTGGGTGGCTGAGTGTCCGACTTTGGCTCACCTTGAAGAACCATGATCTCATGGTTCCTGAGTTCAAGCCCCACATCGGACTCTGTGCTGACAGTTCAGAGCCTGTACCCTGCTTCAGATTCTGTGTCTTCCTCTCTGTCTGCTCCTCTCCTGCTCTTGCTCTGTCTCTCTCTCTCTCTCTCTCAAAAATAAATACCTTAAAAAATTAAAAAAATATATATGTATATATATATATAATCTCTCATTTTCAGGATGTAGATCTCTCTGTCTATATCCATTTATCAGTCTAGGTATTTCTAAATCATCTATATGGTTATACTTCCTATCTTGTATAAATCTTGGTTGTTTGCGTCCATTTAATTTGTCTAGATCTGACGCCTGTGTTAAAAAATCTACTTTACTTTGCATACATCAGTCTCCATAAGCATCTCCCAATAGCTTCTGCTTAATGAGAATTGTCATTGGGGTGCCTGGGTGGCTCTGTTGATTGAGCATCCAACTCTGGGTTTTGGCTCAGGTCATGATCTCAAGGTTTGTGTGACTGAGCCCATATTATCTGGCTCTGCGCTTGAAGTATGAAGCTTACCTGAGATGCCCTCTCTCCTTCTCTCTCTCTATCCCTCCCCTGCTCACTCTCTCTCTCTCCAAATAAACAAATAAGCTTAAAAAAAAGAAAGTTGTCATTTTATAATGTTATATAGATATAAATAAATGTTATATCTTCTATGTGAAGTATAGTGACATTTCAGTCTTTATCTTTTTAAAGAACTTTTTGGGGCTAACTGCTATTTTATCTACTATCGAAATCAGGTCCTTTGTTACATTTTTACTTAATCATTTTTATTTAAATTTTGACCCATTAATTTTTTTAACCTTCGTAAAACATTATATTTTAAGTGTGTTTTTGTATACAACATGAAGATAATATTTTGCTACATGAACTGGAAATTTTCATTTTTTTGGTAGATGAATTAAACTTACCTATGTTTTTTTAAAATGGCAGAATTGTTAGATCTCAGTTCTGTAAGATTTTTGCAATCTTTTCTTTATTTTTCTCAGTTTTTTAGTTTACTTATTTACTTTTATTTAATATTTAGCAACACATGTATTATTAAATCTGTTTAGCAGCAGGGAAACTAAAATCTAGTTTTGGTTAACCACATACGGAGAGGCATCAAGAGCAAGAGAGAATGTACTTAGAGAACAGAAATGATAGAATATGTAAAGAAGATATTATATAATTCTCACATCATGATAATTATCATCTATTCATTCTTCTGTTCACATTTTTTAAATATAATTTTGCTCCACTTCCCTCCAATTCCACAAGCATTCATCTGGTTACTCTGTCTGCTGCTGCTGGACAGATCATGTTTTGCAGTCTGAAAGCTGTGTTTCCCAACATTTGGATTTGAAATAATATATAAATATTTGGATCAAATTTTTTCAAAAAGTATTTTTTAACAAGGAAATCTTTGTACACCACAAACATAAGAAATTAGTGTTGAGGTACGTAGGTGGCTCAGTTGGTGAAACGTCTGACTTTGGCTCACGTCATGATCTCAATTTGTGGGTTTGAGTCCCATGTCGGACTCTGTGCTGACAACTTAGCGCCTGGAACCTGCTTTGGATTCTGTGTTTCTGTCTCTCTCTGCCTCTTCCCCACTTGTGCTCTGTCTCTGTCTCTTTCTTTCTCTCAAAAATAAACACTAAATTTTTTTAAAAAAAAGAAAGAAATGAAGTGTTATGAGGCACTTGGATGGCTCAGTCACTTAAAGATCCAACTTTGGCTCAGGTCATGATCTAACAGATCATGAGCTTGAGCCCCACATCTGGCTCTGTGCTGAGAGCTCAGAGCCTGGAGCCAGTTTCAGATTCTGTGTCTCCCTCTCTTTCTGCCCCACCTCACCCCCTCAAAAATGAATAAACATTTACAAAATTTAAAAAAAGAAATGAATTACTATGTTTTATCACCTTTGATGCAGTGATTTAGTTATCAAAACTATATTCAGTTCTTATATAAGGAATTCTGTCGGGAACTATTCCTGACATAATACCAATAGAGACTTGGTGAACCTCAGGACTTAATATTGAGCAAAAGAAATGGAATTGACACAAATTCAGACTTTCTCGTATAAGGCAAAACAATCTCAAATTTAACAAAAAGAGGAGTTATAATTTTAAAAGTAATTAACAGAGCTTCAGTGACTCATAACAATTTTAAAAGTACAATGAATAATGAAGAGTAATAATAAATACAGAACTAATCCAAGTGTTGTAAGCCTTTTCATTGTATAAGGAGAAAAAACTTTTGAGAATATTTGTTAAAAAAGAAAAAAAAAAAGAAACACTGTCAACTGAGTTCTTTGATTGTAAGCCATAATAGCAACTCAGCATACTTAAAGAGAGGATATTAAAGAGGTGTGTGTGTGTGTGTGTGTGTGTGTGTGTGTGTGTTGTGATGTGATTGTGTGCTTTAATGTTTGGAAGTTACAGAAAATCACTTTTGATGGCAAGGCAAGACACATTCTTTGAATATACATCACTGAAATGACTAAATATAGGGTTTCTATCCTGGAAAAACAGACACACACATACTACACACACACACAAATACACACACACAGAATATGAAGGGCATCAAAAACATTAAAATTACCAGTAAAGAGTTCAGTCAGCAAGTTTGCAATTTATTTCAAAACTGCAGTTGGGAGGCGCCTGGGTGGCTCAGTTGGTTAAGTGTCTGACTCTTGATTTCCTTTTGAGCCCCATGTCGGGTTCCATGCTGAGTGCAGAACTTGCTTGGAATTTTCTCTCTCTCTGCCCTTCTCCAGCTCACATGCCCTCTTTCTCACTCTCAAAGTAAATAAACTTAAAAAATACGGCAGCTGGCATTTATTATTTTTCTTGTGCACCACCCATTACTACACCCAACTTGGCCATGGCCTCTTGCCTGTTCTAAGGATCAAGTCATCACTTTGTGGGAAGTAAGCTTCTACTGGGCCTATCTGAGATCTGATGCAATAGTCTTCTGTTTATCCTTACTGTGGGGAATTATATTAGTTAGTTGAGGCTGCTGTAGCAAAGTACTATAAACGGGATGACTTGTAAACAACAGGAATTTATTTCTCATAGTTTGAAATCAGGAGTCTGACATCAGGGTGCCAGATGGGTTCTGGTGAGAGTCCTTTTTTGGTCTGCAGGATGCCAACTTCTTGTATCCTCACATGGTGAAGAACAGAGCAGAGGGAGTAAGATCTCTCATAACTCTTATAAATATATCTGGGCTACACTATTATAACCTCATATAACTGTAATTACTCCTCAAAGACCCAACTTCTAATACTATCACACTGGAGGGTTGGGTTTCCACATATGAATTTCAAGGGGACACATATTCAGTTGATAACAGGAATATATCACCAAGACATATCCCACTATAATCTTATATTTTTAAAAAAGTTCTACCCAACTCCATTGTAAGAAATGGCAGGAAATAAAGATATGAGAAAAGATAGAGCAAAATTGTAAGTATGTTCTAGTCATCTGTTCATAGTTTTTGTTGGTATATGGTCTAAGTAGGGATTCAAAAGAGAAGACCTACTAGTCTATGACACTCTATCCCAACCACTATAGTATGAAACCTTAATTAGTCTTCTGCAGTGAAAAATTATTACTGATTCTAGGGTTTTCTTTTCCAGCCCAGTAATTTGTCTGTCTGTTTTTGTGGAGACAAACATTATATTGTTTTCATTGCTTTAACCCTATAGTTGTTTTCACTGTCTATTGATGGGTTCAATTGTTATTCCCTTATTTCTAAAAATTGTATTTATAGATAGCATATTTAGTAATTTATTTAAAACTTCATTTAATATCATAAATTTTAAAATATCCTGCAGCTTAAATACTTGATACCACAAAGTAAGTACTGAGATTTAATTGAATCAATATATCTTACGTTTATATATATAGGGTTAATATAGGAAAGAAATAAAAATATGTGCTAAATACACATAATTATATGCATAATTAATATACTATATTTACAGAATAAACTACTCTTATAATTATAGTCCTGATTCATCAACTGGTTACATGGCCATACCTTGTACTTATAAGTATCTTCTTTCGTTACCCATTCCATATTCTCTTTGTTGTCAGCAATTACTTCAACTGGTCATTGCTTTTTTGCATAATGGGACAGCCAAAACTTGTATTCCTCAAATATATAGGTCACCTGGTCTTGCTTGAATTGAACTGTAATTTTCCATTGGTATAACGTCAGAGTTTATATTGTCAGTGCTGGTAACTGAAGTGGGATCACTTGCCTCACCTTGCTACAATTTTGTCATATTAAATTAAAATACATCACCAAAAAATTTCATGGTGTGTAATAAATGTACCTAAAATTTATTTTTAAATATATATAATGGTAAACATATGCATATATATATGTGACTGTTGATTGCAACAATGAATATGCTGCTAAAACATAAAAAAATAGTTAAAAACAAGCTTGAATGTCCATCTAAAGGAAAAATACAAAATGCATGGTGTTACAGTGAAAAATAAACACTCGAATGGCTTGTAATTGCACAACACATCCGCTGGTGTCATCCACACTTACCTTCTTGCAGCATCTCATGCAGCCGGCATGTGAACATATATAGGCTTCTACTGTCCTAAAGTAATTGTTCTTCCTTACCACTCCATCATCATTCTGGTCTCTATAGCACTCACTCCACTCCCCATACGAAAGCATTTTCTTTATATAGATTTTCATTTTTTTGTGTGTGAATTCTTACTTATTTTTAAAATTGCATTGCACACTTCTTTACTGTGAAATCTCCCATGAGTTAAACTGACAGATATGCACTCTCTTTTCCTTTGCAATACCCCTGTGTTATAGAATATTTCATATTTTAGGAAAACTGGCATTTATCTACAATATGTCTTGTACTTCTTTTGGATACTAATGTATATTTCGAAGTATGTACGTTTAGCACAGTATCAGACAATAGGAACTGCCCCCAGAAATTACAAAATAAATGAATCTTTGTAGATATGCTCAAACTAGTATATGAAAGGGTCATTTGTAAGTATTTAAATTTTAATAAGTGTATTTTATTTGTTCATAAAAGGATGTCAGAATGTTAGAAAACATATTTGATAAACCGAGAATCATTGTATTTTCATGACATTGAGTTGCATAACCATTTGCGGTTATTAGGTTTTGCTTAAATCAGAATCATATAATTAAGTGATAAATCATATAATAGAGATTGAACAATTTATAAAATATGAATCTGGAGATATAAATCAGCATTAACTGAGTTTCCACAAGTAATCTCATAAAAATCCATATGAATAGTATCCACACTTATCATTTTACAGAGTCTGTACGACAGAAAGTGTTGTGAAATGACATTTATGTAGCCATTTTTCTGTATTACATAGATTGCATACTAAAACTTTTCTAATTTTATCAATATTATGGCTGCAAGGTCAAATAATTTGATCATACTAGCACTTTCTTGCTTTAAAAAAGTTCATGAGGGGCGCCTGGGTGGCTTAGTCGGTTAAGCATCCGACTTTCACTTGGGTCATCATCTCGCGGTTCGTGGGTTCGAGCCCCGCGTCGGGCTCTGTGCTGACTGCCAGCTCAGAGCCTGGAGCCTGTTTCAGTCTGTGACTACCTCTCTCTGACCCTTCCCTGCTCATGCTGTCTCTCTCTCTCTCCTAGAAATAAATAAAAAATATTTAAAAAAAAAAAGTTCATGAAAATAGAGTTAAATCAACATCATCTTAAAACCACTGAAAACATCACTCTTGTTTCTGGGTTTTATTATACGCTTACTATGTTTCAGGAATGTATTAGGCCCTTTATATTAATTGCATCTAATTTTATAATACATTTTCATAGTATTTACTTTTGTTAATACTTTTTAGATGAACCAGTTGATTTTCACAAAAGTTAGTTAGCTTCCTTCACTTCAAATCACTCTTAAGGCTACATCCAAAAATAGAATGCATGCCTGTAAAACTGTAGTCAGGCCTGTTCCCTAGAAACTGTGTCTTGTTTGCATTTTTGTTTACTCATAAAATATATTAAACTACATCAAAAATCTATATAAAATACTTTGATAATAAATACTTGGGAATTATACTGCCATACAATTTTAGAAATAAAAAATGGCTACTTCAAATTCTAAATTTAAAGAAATTGAGTTCCGTGAAGGTTAGATGGTAGAAGTTTCTAGACTAAAATATTTTTACAATGCTTGTAAATTTTTATGGGGCAGCTTACTTTTGAACATACTTAATGCTCATAATGATAATCCATACTATTCTGTATTCTTAGGAAGTGTGATTGTGCTGGTTATTTACCTATTACCTCTCAAGCTAGTAGTCTCCCTTATGCCCTGCTTCCTGATACTGGGCCTGGAATGTGAGCATCTGTTTTCAAACTATTTGCTGTTAGTGTTTTGGAGTTATGTCCATGGAAAATCCATTGGTGGGCAATTGAAAGACAAAGGGGAGGAAGGGACCTTATTCCTTCCTGTTTCTACATCTCAGCATTTTTCCTATGGTTTCATATGTATGTTTTGCACTTCAAGCATCAACTCTATGACCCTCAGTATGAGCCTCTCTGTCCCTCAGCTGTCTAATTCCAGGACATGGGTCTAAGGGACTCTTCTTCATGCTCCTGATATTTGGTAACCCCACTTCTTCCCTTTAGTTATTAATGCTGTGGATGGTACCTGCTTGCCACTCTGTGTTCTGTCTCACTTTCAGCTTCTCCACGACAGGGAAACCAATTCCCTGTATTCCAGTCATTAGTAGGCAAACTGGACCTGGATTTCTCCACCACCAATATAGTACTTGGGTCAGAAACATCTTGTTTTTATATCTGCAATCTATTAATTCTATGGTTTGTCATTGAGATATCTTTTTAAATTATAGATATTTATGTTATCTGGAGTAGGTTTTTTCAAAACAAAAAGATATTTTGATTTTTCATTATTGAAACAATGCAAATAAGGTATATAGGGTCATATATTCATGTTTATGTAGATCTTAGTAAGCAATTGATTATGATATTTTAAACATTTCCGCCAGATGCCCATCAGTGCTGACATCCCATACGGAAGCTAATCTTGAAAGCTTCCTGTGTCTGGGGGGCTGTTCTTGCTTTTCTCTCCCACCTGGAGTGTCCTTTCTCTGGTACTTTTTGACCCTTCTCAAAATCAAATGAAGTTAGCCAGAGGCTTGAACATGAGGCTTCACTTTTAATACTAGGTTTTTAAGAACTGTAAAGACGTTTTGTTACTCTTTCTGGCAAAATGTTCATTTCTCCTTTAATTGTATATATTGTAGAATTTATCACAATTTCTATAAATTTGGTGTACATGATAGAAACAAAGACCCAGATGTTCAAATATTTTAGTTCCTGAAATCACTTAATATGGTATTTCATGTATTAACTGAATTTGATTGAATAATACAAATGTAATAACTATATATATTTTTAAAAGAAACATTATAGAGGCCAATATCACCAATATTTTTATTGCCAATAATATCTTATCCAAAAATATTGGTGATATTGGTTTCTATAATGTTTCTTTACAAAATTATAGTTATTATCCGATATACACTGTTAAGTAGAAATATAAGTCTTGCTTTTTAACACTGAATAACTGTGGTAGACAATTTTATAATCATAATTCTGCTCTACAACTCTAAACACTAAAAGAAAGGCTTATACAAAATATCATAAGCAATTTAAGCAAAATAATACATAACAATTTTTACAAGTTAATATTGATTCTATCTTTTGGTTTATAAGAATCATAACTTCAACTAATGTCTTCGGTATTTATTTTTTGGACTATTGTAGTTTCTTTTCATTCAGATAGGCTATATGTAGGACTACCTAACTCTAATGTTTTATAATGTTATTTTTAAATCTGTTAGAATAAGCAATATTTAGCAAATGTGTTTTCTCTCAGATGAAGACTAAAATTTGTCCTAAGAATCAAAAATATATTTAACTTGCTATTTTTGTCTTGTCTTCTCTATATCCAGTTTTGTTCCCCAATATTTTCCCCAGAAAATTAAGCTTATATCATTATCCCTGTCCATTCAACAGATGCTGATATTTAATTATCCAATAGAGTCTAGGCACTGATTGTGTGGTGATAAATAAAGTCTGCTTTTACGCTTGCTTACAGAATTTGTGGAGGTAGATGGTAAACAGATGAAGGTGCAATGAAACATGTACTTTTAATTATGATAAGTACTAAAATGATCACATGTAAAGAGGCCTAATACAGAACATTTGTTTCCTTTCTTCTGCATTACATTTCAGGTACCATAAACAGTACTTAGATGGTATAAATACTCAATAAATATTATTTTAAAACAAATTACTCAAAAAGGCAATATACCATTTAATTTTCAAAAGAATATAAAACTGAGTGTCTTCTATTATAAAACATTGTCCTTCTATGGAAACAAGACAAGTATACAAAATTAAAGAACAGTCAGAATCAAGAGATAACAAATCAAAATGGTAGCAGACTGTAACATGAAACATCTCCCCAAATTTAGGTCCACATGAATTCATCTGAAACTAAATCCTCTAGTGTCTATAAAAAGAAGAGGTCTGTTCAACTTGAAGGGCTAAAAATTGCTTGGTCCAAAAATTGGGGTATTTGAGTGGAACTTTGATGGCAAAGAATTTATATGTGGGGAATGGATATTATTGTGGCCACTATAGGCTGGTGAAATACTAGAAGGGGGAAAAAAAAAAAAACAACAACGATAAATTGACCAAACAGACTTGAACAATAAAACTGAGACGTAGTAAAAGGATAATTTTACATTGTGTTACTCCTGCTTGAAGCACAATTTCCTAATAAATTAGAAGCATCCTTAGAATAAGAAAATTAGTCATTTTTACATAACATTAATCAGTTCCATATTTCTTATCAGAGCATGGTGTTATAGAATGGATGTTTGTGTCGCCTCCAAAAAAAAAAAAATCATAACTTGAAATCCTTACCCCTGGTGTGATGGTGTTAAGAGGTGAGGCTTTGGGAAGTAATTGGGTGATGAGAATGGGGTTTTCATGAGTGGGATCAGTGTCCTTATAAAAGAGACCACAAATAATTCTCTTGTTTCCCCCACCACCACCACGTGAAGACACAGTGAAAATGGACTAAGACATATGGGAAGTGAATTTCTTCCATTGAGAAAAATTCTTAGGCAAGCATCATAAGTTGAAGATAACTTAGAGAAAAATTCTATCTCTTGCATTGTATACACAAGGTGACAAACAGTGAAATAAATAGCTAGTTTTAGAAATATGAAGTTTATGAAGGCCCTTTACTTTAAAGTCTCAATGGAGGTAGGAGATTGAAAAACATTGAAAGTAATCGATAAATTTTAATGCAAGGCTAATGGGGAAGAATGGATATATAAAAGATAATAAATAGAAAATGGATGGGATGCCTGGGTGGCTCAGTTGGTTAAATGTCTGTCTCATGATTTTGCCTCAGATGATTATCTCATGATTTCTAAGGTCCAGCCCCCAGGGCGTCCCCAGGTCGGGCTCTGTGCTGATGGTGCAAAGCCTGCTTGGGGTTCTCTCTCTATCCCTCTCTCTTTTGCACTCTCTCTTTCTCTCTAAAAATAAATAATAAACAAACAACTCAGAAGAAGGCAGCTTTCCAAACTATGGTTAACTTAGTTATAAATTGTCATTTTATACAACTACAACACTTTTATATACAACACTTAAAACAAACCATTTTAAGAATAGATAACATAAAAATTAAAATATTGTTATATCTGACTTTGTAATCTATTTGTATTAAACTGTTTCTTTAATTGCACATACTTTATTTCATAATATGTTATAAACCTCAGTGAAAAATTATTATTTTATGAAGTGCAAAATAAAAAAAATAGACTTTTAAAAGCAGATGTATTTAAGCAAGCAGTTAAAAGAACAATTCCTAAGAAAGTTCTTAGCTAAACTATGTACATAGCCATATTTACAGCGTGGTCTTTGAAGAAGAAGATTATACATCATAGAGTGTTACATTTTGGTATAGAGACACGCAACTTTATCCTCGGTATGTCATCCTGGAAACAAACAAACAAAACAAAATTTTTGAGCCTGAATATCTTCAAAATAGACATCTTTAAAAGTAATCATTCATATTTGAGAATTTAAGATTCATGTTCAATAAAATACTTCATCCAGGTACATAGTATATGATGAAATTGAAGTGTGGCATTGCATACAAAAATCACATAAAGAATGTAAACTGAAAGTAGTACTGGGGAGAAACTGTAACCATATTAGTTTCTGAGTTTGAACTTACTTTTATACAAGGTTAATACTGCTTTAGAAAAGAGAATTATGATTTTTATCACTCTAAGCCACTGCTATTTAGAGTCAAAGTTGACTTTTGATATATCATCTTCAACTTTTGTAGTAAAAGGTATATAGAGAAAGAAAAAAAAAAAAAACCTGATAAGTATTGTCTTATTTCCATGCTCAAGTCTAAACCCAGAGTTCTTCCTGTAAGATAATGCTTGTCAATTACTCTAACCTGGATAACCCAGTTAACCTTCATATTCTCCAAGTTATGGACTTCACATGTTTCCAAATGTTTAACTTTTCTCAATTTTTATGGTATAGTTTAAGTTTTCAGGGTTACTAATGAAGCTTGGGGTGGGGAGAAAGAACTTAAATATACATTAATTGTGATGTTTAAATTTTTAAAAGTTTTGAAGACATTGATTATTAATGGTTATTTTATTTTTTTAAAATTTTTGTTCATTTATTTTTGAAAGGGAGAGAGACATAGCATGAGCTGGGGGAGGAGCAGAGAGTCCAGGCTCTGAGTTGTCAGCACAGACCCCAATGTGGGGCTTGAACTCAAGGACTGTGAGATCATGACCTGAGCCAAAGTTGGATGCTTAACCAACTGAGCCACCCAGACACCCTTATCATTAATGGCTATTATAAAAATATGCTATGTGCCAAGTATTAAACTAGGATTACATATAACACCAAAAACCAGGATTACACATAAAACCATAAGGAGAAAAAGAAAAAAAATTTTGATCTGTTTCAATAATTAAGTTTTGTTCCTAAGATTTTGCTGTACCAAAAATTTTGCTTGTGTTTACATACTTCTGGAAATCATATATTATTCATGTAAGCCTTAAGGGAAGTGAAAATATAAGTGAAGTCCAGAAAATCTAATTAGAAAATAATTACCAAGAGTGCAAAGAAATAAGAATATTTCAGACTTTGAAAATGCTTCTTCTATATAAGTCTTTCATTTAGTTATAACTATTTATTGGGAGATTCAATATTTAATGTGGATTTACTACATCTAATAAAATTCTTGAGTCAATTTCTTTTTTTAGATGTAACCAACTCCAAATATGTTCACTTGGGAGTGACACGGAAGTCCATCAGAGAGAATCTCTTCCAATTATTTATAAGGACTCATCCATTTTGATAATAAACTGTTCAAGCATTTTAATTCTAATGAGTTAAATTCATCTCCATTGCAAAGGAAAATTTATTTCATTTTATACATGAGGGTTACATACATAATGGAAAACAGATTTATACAAAGCAAGAATACATATAAAAAGAAAAATATTAATTCTTAACTTATAAAACATCTAAAGCTACTATATTTGTTTGGGTACATCAGCAAATTTAAAAACATGACAATGATTTTGAACATTTTATAAAGATTCTCTTAAATTCAACCTTAAACTGAAAAGTGAAAAATAATTTTGACAAGTTTCAGATTTTCTTAATGTGAGAAGGAAGTAGGAGATGTTCACAGTTTATTCAGAGTTTGTGATTGCCTCACCCAAGGTAATGATAAAGTAAACATATAAACAGTGTATTTGTACAGGAAAAGGTCACTTCACAGGGTCTTGTCTTTTCCTTGATGTACAATATGTGTGTGTGCATGTTGGCGAGCTTTCTCTCTCTCTCTCTCTCCATCTTTTTATAAGGCCATTAATCCCATTATGAGGGCCCCAACCTCATGACCAAGTGTAACCCTAGTTACTTCCAAAGACTCCCATCTTAAATACCATGACAATAGAAGCTAGCACTTTAACGTATGAATTTTGACACAAATGTTTGATCCATAACAAGACTTCAAAAGATTGGGGAAGAAAGATATGTGGCAAGCATTCCCATATTCCAAATGATATACCAGGTGTCCTATAGGGAATTAAGAAAGAAATACTCAAACTATTTAATTATTTTTTATTCTTTTAAGTCTTGTTTTCTTATTTCTACCCTTGGCCTACCTCCCTCTTGAGGGTATAAAATGGCTGAAGTAAAGAGGAAAAAAGAAAATATGTTTGGGAGGAAAAAGGAGACTTTGCCTGTCATTTCCTTCCCATCCTTATAGAGGGAAGTGGAGAGGGTGGGTAGGGAATGTGTTGTCATGCTGACAGATCCCCTTGGAGTTTAGGAATAGTAAACAATGTGCAATTTATTTAAAAACAGCTTAAAGTTTTTATATCTGCCAGAGATGGCCAAACAGGGAGAGAGAGAGACTTTACTGGGACTAGCTACACTTTGTGTAACTTGGGATTATTTCTTAATTTCCAGATGTGTGCTATGCAGAGAAGGAGCCAGTTGATGCCATTTACAACACGGCTCCAAAGACTGTCTGGAGGTGTCATGTGATGCCAATAATAAGGCAGACCTCTGGATGAGCAGGCACTGAGAAAATCATAAGCAATCAGCCTAAGAAAATGTACTGCTTCAGTCACAAAAATGGAATGCCAGTCTTCTCTAGTCAGTCATGTTTCAAGTGAAGAAACTGAAAATGTACTCTACTTGAGTGTTATCTTTAGTTGCATTCCAAGAACCAAGAAAGCCAAAATAAAGCCATACTTACTCTACTAGTTAAGTAAAAAATGTTTCTGCCCCTTAAACTTCCTTTCTAACCTTCTCTTTCACTGTTTCCCTGGGGAAGTCATAGTCCATTTCAAAAAGCAAAGGAGAAAAATAAAAGAGGAAGGTAGGGAAAGAGAAAAGTTCTGCCAAATTTTTGATTTGGAATTTGATCCCCCAAATTCCAAGGGGATCTGTTCCCTTCCCACTTAGATCTCCAGCCTAAAGCACAGGTCCAGTCCTTTAGGGTCCAGGTCAGTGAAACGGAGAATCTTTATTTTATTTTTTAAAAATTGTTTAATGTTTATTTGTATTTGAGACACAGAGCGGTAGAGAAAGAGAGGGAGACACAGAATCCAAAACAAGCTCCAGGCTCTGACCCGTCAGCACAGAGCCCAATGTGGGGCTTGAACCCACGAACTGTGAAATCATGACCTGAGCTGAAGTCGGATGCTTAACCAACTTAGCCACCCAGGTGCCCCAGAATCTTTACTTTAAATAAAATTTAGTTTTGCTATTTCACAGGATAATGTAATTGATGATTATGCAAATCTTTGGTGAGGCTGAAAGTGACTGAGGAGGCTTTGTTATTGTTGTTGTGTTGTTACCACAAAAGTAATGAAAATTCATTGAATTTTATCCAAGAAAAAAGAAGTAATTAGCCCCTCAGAATAGATTTTTTCACGATGTATGACAAAAGAGAGTGTTTTCTCTTATATCCTGTGGAACCCAAGTCTGTCTAATTCTTGACTCAGCATGAGTGAAGTATATTGCAGAGTATTTCTCATACACAAGACCTAAATATTGTATAATTGTAATACACCCAAGCAATAAATGGTGGTAATCTGGGACTTAGAAATAATTTGAGTGAAAAAAAAAAATTCCCTTGATTTCCAGTGCTATATTCTTTCTACTAGGACATGAGTAAAGGCTTTCTAGAACCCTAGCAATCTTTTAAGAAGTTCATATGTATTATTAACTATTTTAATCTTCACAACAATGAGTATGTGTGAGGAAACTGAGACAAGGAAAATTAAGTGACATGACAAAAAATGGAGTTGATTATCAGGTCAATATCTGATCAATGGATGCGTAGGTTCCCAACTTTGTCTTAAATACTACACTGTTTAATTTGTGATATTAGCTGGTCTGGATTGGTCACACAATTAAATACCAAGAACCAAATTTTGATGTTCCTCTACAAAAATTATCTCTTTACACTTATTTTCTTAAATCCATCATTCATTTTAAATTCAATTGAGCTATATTGGGAAAATCTTTTAAAGAAACTAACCAGCAATCATAGACAATGAATAATATTTAAGCTATAAATCACCCTCAGACAAATTCTATATTTTTCAAATTCTCAGTGTCTTCACAATTTTATTTGCCTGATCTGACATAGGTTGAAACATTTTGTTAAATTCTCTATCAAAATTGTTTTTGTCAATTTCCATGTAGTTTGAAAAACTGAGGTTTACAGAGATTATAAGTTATTCATTACATAAAAGTTGAATTATTAAAGTCCTATTAAGGATTTTCCCTTTTACATCAGCACAATAATCCTCTATTCCACAAAATGCATTTTGTTTAAATTCTTGACTGTCTGACATTATTAACATGCTTATTCGTTTGTATTCATCTGGCATGTTGTTACTGTCTCTGAAGAAATTGTTTACCTATGAAATATTTCATACACATCCATGATAGTTTGCCTAATGACTCACCAAAGATGTGCACACCCTATCTTAACTATCTTAACATCACATGGGAAAAGGA
Organism: Hyaena hyaena; assembly: GCF_003009895.1. NCBI lineage: Eukaryota > Metazoa > Chordata > Mammalia > Carnivora > Hyaenidae > Hyaena > Hyaena hyaena. The sequence continues at coordinate 331,039 of NW_024081049.1, forward strand.
TATCAAATTTGCAGATGAAATTAAATTTGCTAATCAGCTAACCCTAAAATAGGGAGGTTATGCTGGATTGTCAAATGGCCCCAGTGTTAACACATGGGCTCTTACGAGTGGAAGATGAAGGCAGAGTGTATCAGAGAGATACAGCAGAAGAAAGAAAGGGGAAAAGTCAAAGCCTAAGAGGGGCTTACCCCACTTTTTATGGTTTTGAAGATGAAAGGAGGGAAAAGGAAGAGACAAGAATACAGACAGCATTTGTAGGCTACAGTCTACAGGGATCTGGGCTTCACAACCAGTAGGAACTGAATTCTTTCAGCCATCTGAATGGACAAGGAAATGGGTTCTGCTTTAGAGCTTCCAGAGAGGAACACAGCCCTTCCCACATCTTGATTTTAGTCTGCTGAGACCCATGTTAGACTTGGCCTATAAGAACTATAAAAAAGTAACCCCACCTTGTTTATTTGTTACTAAATTTCCTATGATTTTTTATAATAGGAATATGAGACTAATAGTATAATATAGCATCAAAATACAGTATATGCAATAGGATATTAAGGTGGTACCAATTTGCTTCACTTCTGTGTACAGCATGAATAGATAACAATTTCCAAAGTGGGTGGGAAGATTATCCTCATATGTAAAACTTACAGCTAACACTGATGAAAACTGATTCTATAATTCTTAGAATTCTCAGAAAGATCAAAAATATCAAAAGGAAGGAAGAGAGTAGAGAATTAAATTCTGGAGTATTTCTTTCACGAATTATCTGCTGTGTACATAAATTCCTGCTCCAAGGTGGATGAGCTATACTTGAAGTGAATGATCCTTCAGAGAATTGCTAAAACACTTAGCATATGACCCCTGCATTTGAGGGATGGTAGGCTGATTTGGACTTATGCCAGGAAAAATATTGGACAATGGAAGTATTGTCAAGCTGCTTTCTTAGGAGAAAAGGCAGATGTATGGAAAGAGGAAGAGAGAATAGAAGCATTCATGGTCTTTTTCAAATACATCTAAGATAAGTGCATCCTAAAACAGATGTAGAACTTGTAGAAGTGTTTACTTACAGTCATTTGTAAAGTAATCTTGAATACTAGAGAAGTTGTGCTATGAGGTAAGTTTCCAAAAGTAGTTCTTTTTTTAAAAATATTTTTTTATTTATTTCTAGGGCAGAGAGAGAGAGAGACAGCGTGAGCAGGGGAGGGTCAGAGAGAGAAGGAGATACAGACTCTGAAATAGGCTCCAGGCTCTGAGCTGGCAGTCAGCACAGAGCCTGACGCGGGGCTTGAACCTACGAACCGTGAGATCATGACCTGAGCCGAAGTTGGACGCTTAACCGACTAAGCCACCCAGGCGCCCCTCCAAAAGTAGTTCTTACAAGGGAGACACTGCAGAACTAAAAACTGAGAGAATATTGTAAAGGAAAATATTGCCCACATTATGGCATTGCAGTGACAAGGGATTAATGATAAGAGTCTCCCCAAAAGCAAAAAAGGAAAAAGGAGGGAAAAGGAAAAAGGAAAAATAAAAACAGGAAAAAGTTTTCTACACTCAGGAAAGTGGCACTTTACACTGTCTTGAGGCCTAGAAATAATGGTTACTTTCAGGTAAGAAGAAACCAGTCCCCAGAAAAGAAACCTCTTTCATCCCACAGGAAGGAAACAAAATATCAAGTAGCAAATTGGGACAGAAAGTTGAGTTATACTGGGGCAGAGAACAAACTGACCATAAACCTTCTGCAGAAAGAAGGTGGCTTCTGTTAGCAGACCTTAGCAAAAGGAAGAGCAGGGGAAGACTAAGCTACCTGTGAAGACTGAAACAGGCAGATTTTAAGTTTTTATACCGAAATTATGTTGCAACTTAAAGTTTCTTCAACAGTTTTATTATCTGAGAGCAAACAGAGAACTCCTGGAAATTTCCAGGGTTCAACCAGAAGTTTACCATTCGAGAAGAGAGGAGAAGCAGGAGAAATTTACTATGAATAAACCTAAAGGATGACAAGACAAAATAACCTTTTTCATAATTAAATCAAAAGTTATGTTTATTTCTGCATGCTAGATACAGTAGAGTGAAATAGAAAAAATAGAAACATTTATTGGAGAAGATTCCTCCCCAGTTGTCTGTGTCCCTGATTCCAAAGGGCTAACCAGTCCTACAGATTTTGTTTCTCACTTTTTCTCCCATTCAGTAATAGTCATATTTTGCAATAGAGTATATTCCTACATTTTTTGTGGTTTTAAAAAGTTTTATGAGTGCTATTTTATCATCACTTCCATAACTTCATTTTCTTTATTCAACATTATGGTTTTTTGAGAGTCAATCATCTTGGTACCTCAATTTGTGATTCACTTATTTTAATATAAAAAGTAAATATTTTAAATATATAGTATTTTATTGCATGATTGCACCAGAATATATTTAGCCATTCTGTTGTTAATGAAGATTTGGGTGATTTCGTTCTTTCTGTTACAAACAAGGCTACCATGAATTTCAGATACACATTTCCTAGTGCTCATGTATTCAATTTTATCTTGAATACTGGACGAAGGTTCATTTGCTTTCTTTACTAAAAATATTTATTTTTTATTTTTTTAATGTTTTACTTATTTCTGAGAGAGAGAGAGAGAGAGAGAGAGACAGCATGAGCAGGGGAGGGGCAGAGAGAGGGAGACACAGAATCTGAAACAGGCTCCAGGCTCTGAGCTAGCTGTCAGCACAGCTCCCGACGTGGGGCTGGAACCCACAAACTGTGAGATCATGATCTGAGCCAAAGTTGGACACTTAACCAACTGAGCCACCCAGGCGCCCTTCTTTACTAAAAATATCAACACATTCTGTTTTAGGTTTATTTCTTCTAAGAAAGATGAGATTATATTTTACTTTTTAAATCACTTTGTAAGTCTTGGAATACATGATTTCCTTTTCCTCACAGTGGTATTTTTTTGTTTATTTTCTTTGTCATTTATTAAATCCTAAAAAAAAAAAAGCAGGTTCTTGCATTTAGGTTTTTTGGGTGTTTGCATGTGGAGATATACTTTCAGGCAGATAAAGAGAATTTTTATATTTGAATGGCCTACCATAGTAAGGCAATAATGATAAACATGATAAATACAAAATAAGACACTATTGATATTTTTATTTTATAGGTTAGAAAAGCAAAGGTTGTCATTTGCTTATAGTCACACAGCTAATCAAGGATAAAATTAGAAAAAAAAATCCTCTGTGTTTTTGCCACAGATAGCAAGTTAATTATTGAACAACTACAATATAGAAAGGATCACCAATGTTAAACATTTCTGGGTTCATTGCATGTATATTTTCCTACTTGGACTTGCAGATATTTTAACAAGCTCTTCTTGTTGAAATAAATGAACATATTTAAGGTTGTAATGTTATTACATGAATATTTTTGCTTTCTATCAACTGGATGTTAGAATTACAGAAAATTTGGTTGTATAACAATAAGCTATCAATAGAAACTGCAAATTGGTAAGTCATGATCCTTTATTGTAGGACTATTCAAATATATATATGTGTGTATATATAGTATTTTTATTTATTTATTTTATTTATTTATATTCTAAGACATATGCTTATTTCATATATATGTGAACACATATACATGTATGAATATGTATTATGAAATAAAGAAACCTAAACAAGAAAGCCATACAATATTAGAATTAAATCTTTCAAGGTCTAGCATTATTTTATTTGATATGAGTTGATTATTTTTTTAAAGTTTATTTATTTATTTTGAGACAGAGAGAGTGAGCATGAGAAGGGGAGGAGCAAAGAGATTGGAGAGATTGAATCCCAAGCAGACTCCATGCTAACAGAGCAGAGCCCACCTCAGGGTTTGAATTGACAGACCTGAGGTCATGACCTGAGCCAAAATCAAGAGTTGGACACTTATCAGACTGAGCTACACAGGGGCCCCATGTCATGTTAAAAAAAAAAATTTACTGAGAAAAATATCCTGAGAAAAGTATCCTGCTAAAACATCAGTCTGATACATCTAAAAATTCCATATAAATTCCTAAAGCTATATGTTATATCTAGATAAAATAGGCAGCCTGTTGGGGCACCTGGGTGGGTCAGTTGGTTGAACGTCCAACTTTGGCTCAGGTCATGATCCCTCAGTCTGTGAGTTCAAGCCCCATGTCTTGCTCTGTGCTGACAGCTTGGAGCCTGGAGCTTGCTTCAAATTCTGTGTCTCTGTCTCTCTCTGCTCCTCCCCCACTTGCTCTCTCTCTCTCTCTCAATAAAAAAAAAGCATTAAAAATTTTTTCAATTAAAAAAATAGGCAACCTATTTATCACTTGGTTTTATCAGACTGAGTGAAATTCTGTAACAATCCATAAAGACAAATCTAAAGAAAAGGTTACTGTTTTCTTAAAAATCAAGGATTATTCCTCATCTAAAGAATGCAATATAACAGGCATTTTAATAATACAGTAGTCTCCCGTTTCTCTGCTGTTTCACTTTTCATGGTTTTAGTTACCCAGGATCAGCTGTGTCCTGAAGCAGATGACCCTTCTCCTGACTTACTGTCAAAAGGTCAAAAGTAGCCTGATGCTGTGTCATCATGTCCATGTCATTTCCCCTCACTTCATCTCATCATGTAGACATATTATCATCTCCCATCATTACAAGGAGAAAGTTGAGGACAGTAAGATACTGTGAGGGAAAAGACTACATTCACATGACTCTTATTACAGTACATTGTGATGATTATTTTATTTTAATATTAGTTAGTTGTTAATCTCTTACTGTGCCTAGCTTATAAATTAACTTAATCACAGGTAGGTATATATAGAAAAAAAAAGTATATATATGTTTCAGTACTATACTATATACTCAGGTTGTATCCCCCACAAATGAGGGAACTACCACTATCTGTTTAGAAATGTCATGATTGGGGCACCTGGTGGCTCAGTCAGTGTGCCCAACTCTTGACTCTGGCTCAGGTTATGATCTCACGGTGCATGGGATCTTGCCCCATGTCTTGTGGAGCCTGCTTAGAATTCTCTCTCTCCCTCTATCTCTGTCTCTTCCCTGCTCTCTCTTTCTGAAAATAAATAATAAACTAAAGAAAAAATAAAAGAAATTTCATGAGAACATGAAGCATTTAATGGATGCCTTGAGACTCTACAGTGCTTCAACTCCCTTAAAATAATTTCCACCAGTAGGCAACTAGTATTTGTTAAATTATCAATCATTTCATTATTCCAATGCTTGTAAACATTTAAGCATTATATGTAGTCTCACTTCATAAAAAATGTGAAAAGACTTTATAGATATTACATTATATGTTTGCCACCAAATATTACAATATTGGCAACTCAATTTTTATTTTTAAGCATATACTCCCTAAGATCAATTTAACTGTTTCTTTATAATAACCTATGCAGAAACTATCATCGTTGGCTATATCAATGTGTATTTATTACCTTTTGTTTTAAACTTAAATTACCATTAAACCTGTGAATACATTCATTGAGGAAATATTGTTAGCTCCTCTTCCCTTTAAGCACCAGAAAATATGGTAAACATAAAAGAAAATAGTGAAACATAAAACATAGGCTATATTCTTATTAAAATTTAGATGATGAAAAAATGTGCACTAAAGTCTGATCATTTTTCATTCAATATGAATGGTGTTTTTTTTATTTATTTATCAGGGTTGTTTATTTATTCAGCAAAATGAATGAATGAAATTTGCACATGTAAGTCCCAGTGTAAAATTGTACGTTATGAAACCTATTCATTTCACTTAGCTTCAGCCTCTAGTCATAAGAATGGATTATTCTATTTCCAGGATAGTTCTACTAATTAAAAAAAATATACTGGTAGCCATAAAGATACATATATCATTTGCAAAGGAATAGTTAACATAGAGATTCTCAATTTCCTTTGACACAAACCTACTTCTTACTAGCATACAGAGACTATGCATTTTGAAAGGGAGAGTGAAAAATCTCCATTATGCTTGCAACTGTCTACACAAATTAAGTAAAAGGATAGAGTGGTTCCAACATGGTCCTTCAGAGAGATATAGTAAATGGCATCAACATAGACTAGGATATATATATTTTCAATATGATGATAGTTTATGATGCCATCTATATTTATGGATAATCCCATTTTAAACTATGGCTTCAAGCTGACAGTATATGACTTTAAAGTATATTTTTTAAATACAAAATTATGAGCTTTTTTTTGATCAATAGTATTTTCCATTCAAGTGGAGTTAGCACGTATATAATTCTCAGAAAAATAATCACACACAGGTATTATTTACAGGGCATACAATTGTGATTGTAATGCATTAAGCAAAAAGTCACAATCTAATTTTTGAATACAAAATGAGTTCACATTTTTAAATGCAAACTTTTATATTCAAAGTCATATTTATTTTTAGATTAAGGCTTATTTTTTTCATGTATTATTTTAAAAATCTTTATTGACATTCTATATAGAGTATCACCACTCTTAGAACAATTGTTTTTTGAAAATATTACATTATTTAAATTCTTATCGATTTAATATAGTTATTATATAATAGCATTAGCAAAACAATTACATGGCAAAAGGAATGACTACAGTTTTTACAGTGATGTTAATTTTATTTTTTTATTATTATTATTTTTAACATTTATTTTTGACAGACAGAGAGAGACTATGAGTAGGGGAGGGGGAGGGATTGAGGGAGACACAGAATCTGAAGCAGGCTCCAGGCTCTGAGCTGTTTGTTAGCACACAGCCCAACGCGGGGCTTGAACTCACAAACTGTAAGATCATGACCTGAGCTGAAGTCAGATGCTCAACGGACTGATCCACCCAGGTGCTCCGAGTGATGTCGATTTTAAAACATACTAAAAATACTACCTGTTACATGCTTATGATCAAAAGAATTGTGACTTTAGAGAGCTCAACCAAGTGACTGATGTTAAGCCAAAGAAAAACACAATGATTTATAAATATAATTTTCTCTACTTCTATATTGAAGATTATGCCTTCCTTGTTTTGTGAAGAGAACTTAAACAGGTTTTTAAAGAAGCATCTACAATCATGTCTACATGCTGAGAAATCAGTCTAGTGTTCTTCTGAGCAAATCCATGTCTGAAGTGAAAATAGTTATTCCCTACAGCACTCACAGTTTACTCCAGGGAAAGCTCAATTCTTTTTATAACAAAGGAAGATAGACCTGGGAAAAAATTAATTGTCAGAGCCAGTAAGATTGCCTGAAGCTATAATAGAAAAGAAGTTAGCAAGCAGAGGAGTGGGGAAGAAAAAGAAAAATACTGGTGAGAACATGTTATTTATGAAATATTGCAAATGACATATTATAAAGAGGGTATAAATATCTCTGAGTAAGCTTAATGTATTTTAACTGGTTAGATTGAATTTTTTATATCAAAATTTCTTTTGATCAGTTACTGTTGTAATCCAACTAATGAAAATTCAAGGTATAAGAACATCCATGGGCATTTTAAATTCTAAATGAATTTCATTCGTAATATATCGAAGTCTACTTTCGAACTCACTAAATTGAATTCTTCAATCTCACATTCATCCATTTTAGTAGCTCAACATATTTCCTCTTTATCCCTTCATAGCTTTGTATACATGTAGTTAAAAATAAAATTTGTCTAACATATAAAATACTCATTTGTATTCATTAATCCGACAGATATGAGTACTCATTGGATCAAACACAAGAATACAGTGATGAAGAAAATATTTTTTGGAGTTTACTTTCCATTGAAGGAAGTAGAAAGTAATCAAGGTAAACATGTAAAATGTCCAACATATCATCTAGGCATATGAGCAAAGGAGAAGAATAAAGCAGGGAAAGGAAAATAAGAGATGTTGGGGAGGTGTTGCAATAGCTCCAAATTTGGAACCTGAGCTACTAGAGATCACGTTTACCTTTTACAAAACCATGGAAGACTGTGGAAAGAGCAGATATATGGGGAATATCAGGACATCGCTCTGGGTGTGTTAAATTTTCAGTGCATGTTTGATATTTATTGGGGTTCATGAGTCTGTTGTTAAAAAGAGATATCTAGAAATAGAAACTTATAATTAGTATATATTTGTATGTAATGTTTAAACCAGAAACACATAAAATTACTGAAGGAGTAAATATAGATTTACTATATATAGTAATATATATAGTAGAGGCTAAGTTTAAGGATAGAACAGACTCTAGTGTTATGACGTTGGGATATTTAGAAGAGGGGAATCCAGCAGAGCTTATTGAGGTATATTCACTAGAGAAAGAAGGAAAATAAGTTTAGTATGGGAAACTAGGAACCAAGTAAAGAAATGAGTTCCAACGAGAAGAGAAATTAAAATGACAAGAGAAATATGATTATATACATATAATATGCACATATACTGAAATATGATTACATATGAATGATTTTATGTTTGTATGTATGCATACATACAGATAAATATGCACACACATATAGTCAATGTGTTAAATGCTGTTGATAAGTAGAGAAGGATGACAATACAGCAACATGGATATCATTGTAAGTGGAGTAGGTTCAAAGGGAGCCTGGAAAGAGAAGTTGAACACAGATTATACAGAAATTTCTTTCAAGAAATCGTGTGTCAAAAAAAGGATAGGACTGTAAATTGATAGAAAGTGGAGTCAAAAGCACAGTGGTTTTTTTTTTTTTAATTTAAATTTTTTTTGTTGAGTGAGAGAAATTATGGCATAATTTATGTTTATGCGAACAATCCAGAAAATAGAACTATTTGATGATAAAGAAGAAAGGAAGGAATGGACTTGTAAGGGTAAAAACAAATTCAAATAAAAATAATACTTTTTCCCATGCAAAAAGGGAAAGAGATTCCCCATCTTTTCCTTTTCCTTGGAACATTTTTTTTTAGGTAGCATTTTCTTTAGGCAACTGTAAATTATTTTTCTACCCTTTGATATATATATGTAAATCATTTAAAAGCTAAAGAAACTCTTGCTGGTCTCACAGCTCAGGAATGTTTTTCTTAGGGACCTGGAAAGTTTCCCTTTGATACAGTACCATGAAGGAATAAAGCCCTTATTTCAGTTTCTGAGGGAAGGTAGGGGCCTCACTTCAGTGCCTCACTCCAAGTTGCAAAACTACTTTCCCTGCTAAAGATAGAAGTTTGTTTTTCTTTTCGATAAAGCCAGTTAGCTAACACAAATGGTCATGATTACCAAGTGAGTTTAGGATGAGCTATGTGTAACCAATGGTGCTGTCAATTCCTCTTAGATAAGAACAGTTTGTCTTGAAGATGTATGTAATTGATTGTATCTGCTTGACTGATATAAATGGATGATTTACTTTGGTCTTTAGCAGGCTACCTTTGATGTACATCACATTCTGGTTTAATGCTTATTCAATAATAAAACTTTTTTTCCCCCTCTGCTTTTATGAAGAGGTTTCCTGGGTTGGCAGGACATTCTGTTTTTAATAATATTTCCCCAACAACATACAGCAGCCAAGTAGAGAGAGTGAGTGACCTTAGCTAGGAGCTGAGGTGGTTCATCTTCATAGAAGGAAAGAAAGTAAATCTATGGCCACCACTAAGAAAAGTATGTCATGTTAAAAACAAGAAACAGGCCTTGAATGGAATTGCCTATATTAAGACACACGTCACCAAACTATAACTTAGCATAATTATAGTGTCTACTTTCCCTGGAATGATGTATTTAGCCAGTCAGTCAAGAATCACCTGATTAGCACTAGTTAGGCAAATGGCCTGATACACCTGCTGTTTCCCAAAGGAAAGTATCCTTTCAGTAGCCTGCCTCCTTTGTTGCCTAGCGTAACTTCCTTGTCCTACTCTCTTTTGCCTATAAAAGTCTTTCATTGTGTATAGCTCCTTGGAGCTCCTCTCTATCTGCTAGATTGGATGCTCTCTGATTCAAATCAATGTTGCTCAACCAAATTAAAATTTTCAATTTGCATCTGTTCATATTTTAATAGTAGATAACGGTGGTGAGAATTTATGGAAACTCTCTGGATCATTTTCTTTCTTGGTGATGAAAGGAGGTGAGACCAACAATCCCAGACATGATGTGATTTTTGAAGTGCAAAAGTCTAAGATGACACAACTGGTCACCTAAGAGAGTGGGGAGATGATGGTCAAGAAACACAGCACTTTTTCTAGGCATTGCTGAGGTCCATACACAAGTAATATGCATTAATTTAAACTGAGACCAGTCAGCCTAGATGTGGTTTTCTCTAAATATCTTAAAGTACAATAGTTCTTGTACCAACTTGGTGGAAATTTACAGGGTTATATTTCAGACGAGTAATCATGAAGGTTAGGTTATTGAAGTTTTAAGCAAGAAAATGATTATAGTGATTGATCATGGAATTCAGGCTGATGCAAACATATCAATTTTAAAACATATTACTTGCCTATTAGAGACCAGGTACTGGAATAAATACAAACTGGAGAATGTCCTTTGTGTTTTATTAGAGAGAACACTGTAAATTTATATAAACACGTACATAAGTGAACTGTTATGGCAAGTGCTCAGTGCAGGGAAGAATATCAAATAGGAAGATAGACATAGAGTATAAGTATACATTTTGAGCCTCTAAGTTAGGATAGATTTGATTGAAGAAAGTCCGAATTGAGACCTGAACCTAAAGCCACCCATGAAGATCTGAGTCGATCAAAAAAGTGTCAGTGAAGACAAACTTTGAATGAGGTTGGCACATTTAAAAGGTAAGAGTCTACAGCATTGTCAGTGAGGGTTAGCTTGTCGAATGAGATTAGATTTGAGAGGTGGGTAGGAGCCAGATCAGGGAAGGGAGGATTTTATTTTGATTACAGTGGGAAGAAATTGGAGAAATATAAGCAGGAGAGAGGTCTTTTAAAAACATCCCCCTTGAGGGGCACCTGGGTGTCTCAGTCGGTTAAATGTCTGACTTCCGCTCAGGTCATGATCTCACAGCTTGTGAGTTCGAGCCCTGCGTCAGGCTCTGTGATGACAGCTCAGAGCCTGGAGTCTGCTTTGGATTCTGTGTCTCTCTCTGTGTCCCTCATCTGCTTTCTTTCACTCTCTCTCTCAAAAATAAATTAAAGAAAAAAAAAACATTAAAAAACTTTTAAAAAAGGGAAAAAAGAAAAACTGTACCCCTTGAAAATAGAACTATGGTCATTCTGTGGAGAATGATGTGGGATCTAGTAGAGCCTGGGAGATCTGAGTAGGGTTGTTATGGGGGTGAAGGTGGGAAATTATGCTGACTTACATTAGGACTTTAGGAGTATAAATGACTAAATAATCAGGTTTTAGTATGTTCTGCAGACTGGTTCCACAAGGATTAATGAAGAATTGGAAATGTAGGTAAAGAAGGGAACTGGTCTAAGATGACAGATAAGCACTGCCCTCAGCAACTGGGAATTTATTAGTGCTGTTTTCCTGAGCCCAGCAACACCTGAGATATGAGAGAGAGTAGGATGAGATCAATTAGATCTCAATAACAGTTTCATGTTACTTTTTCAACCACATACTTTATGAACTTTTGTGTTCTTTTTGTCAAACCCTCACCTAGGATTTCAATTGTGGTTCTTGGTATGCTGACCAAGTTTTACCTGAAGAATGCACATTTTCTCTTTTCCTGTTTCAGTAGTTCTTGGAAGTTTCTAAGAGCTCTTGTGCTCTATATCAGAGAATCTTGGAAATTTGGGGGAATTAAAACACTTAGGGATAGTCCTCAATCAGTAGAAGGTGGAAGCCATAGAGAGATATCCCACCATCTTGTCCTTCAGATGAAAAGTCATAAGATGCATCTGTGTTTCTCTCAGAGGTCCTGATGGAATTGACTACCCAATGGCTACATCAGCATTCTCTGTAATATACCCTACATTGCCTTCCTCTTTTTCTGTCTCATGCTCTCTGCTTCCTTACTCTTGCTTTGCGGTATTATCTAATGAGTAAACTAGCTCTATCTCAGTCCCTGTGTTAGACTCTACATTTAGGGTAAACCAAACTAAATCATATGTTTTTATTAAAGATAAAAATAGAAGTAAAAATAAAAATAAAGTAATACAAAATAAAAATTCCATTCATTAAGGATAGCAGTAACTTTCTAAAAAAAATCCAGAGCTAAAGAATGGACGTAAAGAAACTCAAACTTGCCTTAGAAAAGTGATGAGGTAAAGGATTTTGAACCTAGAATTCTATACTTGGCCTGAGTAAACAACTAGTGTGAGGAAAAATACATTTTTAGACATGCAGTGCATCAAGACATGGATTTCTGGAAACTTAACCCATGAATTCACTCAGCAAAATGTTAACAAAAGCATGAATTAAAAAAAAAAAAAAAACTGTTATGAACAAAAGCATCACCATGACAATTAGGATCTGTATGTAATTGCTCACCACTATAGAGTAACCAAGATATCTTTGTAGCAGTCCAGGGTACATATTTGAAGATATATTTATAGGAAACTATCTGTATATCCACCTGTAAGTAATAAGGTTCAATTTGTAGTCTTTATTCAGTACTCTTAAGACCTGGGATAAAACATGGTAGAAAAGTATATTTTTTAGGCTCCTGAAGATTTATCTTTACTCTTTAGTATTTTCTAGTAGTTAAAAATAAAATGATCACATTTCCTTAGGATGCCATTCCAATGTATAATGTGTGTTATCGTACAGATTTTAAGAAAACAAAAAAAGACAAGATAAAAACTAAAGAGAAATAGCAAATTCTCCTTATTAAGTGCAACATGCCAATCTACAATCATAATAACCCCACTTTGTATACCACTGCTCCACAGTATTAAATTCAAAAATTAATTTCTAATGTAGATTGGGTTCCTTTTTTTATAGTTAAGAATGCTGAAGTAGGAATTAAGATATTTTTTCTTTGATATCCTTTTTACCTGTTGATAAACCTACTGGCAAGCTCTATTCTTCTCAACATTTGGGCAAGTTTGTGTGCACATGGAATGAAAAAGTGTACTTCAGGGTACCTTCTCATCTGCCTTTTTGTTCATTTTAAACTGTGGGGAATAAGTTTAGGAATTCTCTCAGCTTGCACCTATGGGTTAACAAGGCATAAAGAATTAAAAAGCCATAGGATGCATATACCCAGATTTGGGTAAACAAGATTAGGTAAATAAGATTAGGTTAAGTGGGACAAAGGCCCCCAGTATAAGACAAAGGTATAAGAATAGGGAATATCAGGATGAAAATACCCAAGATGAGGGAAACAAGATTAGGTATTCAGGGTGGAAATGTTGTCCCCCAATTTAGGACAGTGGCAGAATGCTGCTTTCACTGGAAGGAAGGACCAAATTAGATAAACAGGTAAATAGGGCTATAGACCCTCTGCAGGGCTCCAGCATGGATCTAATTAACAAAAGAAAGATGCCTTATTGACTCTGAGGTAGCAGGGTCTTTCTTCCTTGTCCCCTAAGGCAGTTTACCTACACACAGGTGGTGCCTCAAGTCTGCGTAAACCACCTTTCAGCCCAGCACCAGGATTTTGTTTTGTATTAACCCAAACTTCTAACACTGCATATCTTCAAAACCCCCTTTTCGTCATACCCATGAGTTCATGTTCATGATTTCATTGTCTGTGCACACCCAACACCACATTTGTCAGCCTTCTGATCCTAATAAAAACAGAACAAGGACCCTTCTAGGGACTGTTGTCTTCTCCTGGACATTAGCCTCTCTTGCATTTTTAATCCTTCATCCTGCTTTCTTGCTGGACAAAAAAGAACTCCAGACCCAGAGTCTATGACAGATAGGAATACCCTGAACTTATTCCCTACACCCTACAATAATTTTCTTTCTTTCTTTCTTTCTTTCTTTCTTTCTTTCTTTCTTTCTTTCTTTCTTTCTTGGAGAAGAGGGCTAAAATGAGATGGAATGTGGTGATGGAAGCAACGGCTATGGGAGATGGGATGCATAGGTGGAGGATGAAGATGAAGAAGAGGAGAAGGAAATGAAGGAAGAGGAAAAGGAAAGAGCATGAGATAGTTTGAAATTTAATCAGACCAAAAGGAAATTTCCCAGAAACACCCCCAAACTCTTTAGAATTCCTCTTTGATTTTTAGCTGTTCTCTGGCAGGACCTTTTCCTGTCTTTTTGGTATGTGGGAAGGTTCTAGAACTCTGAGCATTGCTAAACGGTGTGGTAACCCAAACCTGAACAGCAGTTGACCAGAAGCGAGCACAGTTACCGGAATAAGGGGGATTACATCAGTAATCATTAAATTGACAACTGGAGGGGACCATGAGGCATTTAGTCTCCAAGAAACTAGGCTCTGCCTTCATGGCTAACGGAGACTAATGATAAGAGTGAGATTATTTTTCCTGTTGGAATAAAAGCTTCAAGTCAAGATTGATTTGATTGATCAAAAATACTTAGAAGAAAGATATCTTGCTCTTAGGGCTTATAAACTAAATTCATAGCAGTTTCATGAATTGCCTCATTTCTAGGTATTCAGTCATAGAAGCATAGAAAAGGTAGAATTGGGAATATACTAGCATAAAAGTGACTCCATTTGAATCATATTGAGCCGATATGTTTCCACCTCTTTGTGTCCACAGTTAAAACTGGAATAAGCCTGCTGCCTGAACCCTGTGAAAAGGTCCTCATTGAAGGGTTCCAGTAAAGACTTAGAAAGTGTTGTATAATTATGATAAGGAGATGTATGTGTGTTTTATCTTGCTTTTGCAGGTTTTTGTTTATTTATTTTAATTCAAACACATTTAGACAGATATTTTAGTTTTCATTTCCCCTAGAAGCATATCCTGAGGCAAATACTCGAATACAAGTAGTTTATTTGAGTGGCGATCCAAGAAACTCTGGCAAGGAATGTAGAAGTGAGACAGAGAAGGGAAAAGAGCCAAAATCCAACATCGGGTGCATTAGCAAGCAAGCTCCTGCTGTGGGTAATTGGAGCTTAATCTTGCTGGTGAATTCTGAGAGTAAGCATACAGCAAGCATCTCAGAGTGATTCCTCCCATGGGACAAGGGAGCCAGAATTATTGGTGCACAAATTTCCTTCATGTATTGGTTGAGGGTGTTCCATGGGAACCTTAATCTTAACACATAGGTGTGTTTGAATGTAACAAAAGAAAGCCCTCAGGCAAAAAGAGTTACATGCTGGCCAGCTCAAGTACAGTGAAGTCCAGTCTGGGCCAGACAGGTTTTTAAAAAAGTAGGCACAAAACTTTTATCACAGAACACACCTATCCCTATTTTTTGATATCTGACTGCTTGATTGACTAATAAACACCACTGCATGCCTTTAATAGGCCTTTGAATTCAGTCACTAACTCCTTGATGCTCATAATTACAAATTTCTTACTCTCTTAAACAATGCTGGAAATAAGTTTTTAGAAGTATTTTGGAGGATAAATCACACCCAGATGAACTTGTGTTAAATTATCATTGTGTAAAATCTTCATCCAATCCAAAATTCACTTGGGGGTTGAGGGCATCACAGAAATGTTCTCTGAATGATAAATAAATAATAACTGTGTGTGTGTGAGTGTGTGTGTATGTCTATATAGTTATCATTTATTCAATATATATTAAGATAAGTTCATATTCTGACATTATGAAGTTATTTGTTTAAGTAATAGAGACAACTTATTTTCTATTTTCCATATTCAAGCTTTTATTACACTTACATAATTGAACTTAAATTATATGTCATTTAGAAGGTTAATAAGAGAGATGAAGACGTAATTCAAATTAGCTAGTTTTTGCTTCGGCCATGAATTGATTTGGAACATTGTACAGCAATGGCAAAGGATATGGTCTTGAAGCCTTATTCTCACTTTAGTTCTACCTGATTAAATCTTATATAAAGAAAAGTAATTTTGATGAAATCTTTTGACTGTCAAACTCTTGAAAAATTAACAAAAATAAATCAAACCATTAAGTTGTAGTATATGAGTCAATGGTAAAAATATGGATTGTTATCTATTTTTAAATATCCAATATTGACATTTTATTGATATGGATTGTTATCTATTTTTAAATATCCAATATTGACCTTTTATTGATTTTTTTTCAAACCTCACATATACTCACAACATCACAGACCTTAAAGAATATTGTACACATCTACTATATCAATAATGGCAAAGCCTGGCACTTTCTTTGACCAGGCCATCTAAATGCAAATACAGACATTCATATTAAAAATCCTTATGATGTGACAAATGTTTTCTATAATTTAAAAAGATATTAATATATAAATACTACAAATTTTGATGCATGTGATAATTGATGACCACAAGAGTGGTATTTTCAAGCTTATTGCTTCCAAAAACATCTGGAGAAGAAAGGTGTGGTTGTACTTCCTGATTTAAACTTGATCAAAGAAGATTAAATAAATTATATTTTTAATTTCATTATACACTGTTTTACAACATTTACTGAAATACACTGAACATGGAAAGAAAGAATAATTAGAAAGAAGTAGCTCATCTTAAAATACTAAAATTAAAGATCCAAGAAGTCATTGAATTTTAGAATATCAGTGGATTTCAGAAATAATCTTGTTGGAGTCATTCTTTTTGAATGTGAGAAAAATGACACTTGGCTTATTGGCATGACTAAGCTGAAATAGTCAGTGGTGGCACCAATATTTGACCACAGATTTCCTTACTCCAAGGATTATATACAATGTATCATTGCTTCATTAAAAGCGGCAAGGGATCCAGTCTTCTGCAAACACACCCAATTATGTTTTTTACCTGTCATAGAGTCAATATTTCTGTATTCCCCTCACTGTGCAGCACTGGTGATCTAGCATCTACAGCCCTGATTATAGCCCTATTGTAAATGGAGCAGAATATGTTAAATGTTTATTGGGAGCACAGCAGGGATTTAAGCTATTTGTGGATGTGTATGCTCTAGATTAGAAATAAATCCTTGCCTAGCACGACATGGCAATATAACAATACTCAGTCCTGCCAGTGACCTTAAATAAAAAACCCCAGGCATCTTTACCCAGCCACTTACTCATTTTATTTGATAAGATTTTCGCTAATAGAAGGAGAGAGAAAAAAGCTCTAGCTAAGTGGTTCACTGAAATGGTGTAAAATGAATTGGAGACAAAGCATGATTGTACTGAGGGGGAAATAGTAGTGGATGATCCTCCACTGAAAATAATGAATAATTGCTTCACCAAGAGAATTATCTATTAGTCTAAACTGTAAAGTCTTAATATACTATCATATGGAGCCAGATATTTTCTAAATTCAGGCTACTCTCTGAATTTGTTAATCATCTCTTAAACACACATATCCTTTCTCCAAAGCTTATGTACAATGTATCATTGTTTCATTAACAGTGCCAAGAGATCCAATCTTCTGTAACACCAGTGATTATGTTTTATACCTATCATAGAGTCAGTTTAGGATTCAATTTGTTAAATCAAGACTTTGTTGTTTAAAGTTTAAGTCTTTAAAGTACCAGGCAGGGGCGCCTGGGTGGCTGAGTTGGTTGGGTGTCTGACTTAGGCTCAGGTTATGATCTCACAGCTTCTGGGTTCGAGCTCCGTGTCAGACTCTGTGCTGACAGCTAGCTCAGAGCCTGGAGACTACTTGATTCTGTCTCCCTCTCTCTCTGACCCTCCCCTGCTCACTCTGTCTCTCTGAAATAAATAAAATATTTAAAAAAAAATTTTTTTAAGTACCGGGCAGCAACTTTTGTACTATACAATCATTACATCTTGTAAGGATAGCTTTAAGAATTCTATACTCTTAAATGTATTGATATAACAATCATAAAAAGAAGACTTAAAATGCAGTTATTATAAAAGCATTGCATATTAACAATAGAAGTTAATGTTTCATTTGGGAAAACATCTTCAACTTTGTTCACAAAGCTAACTATTATCTTATTTGATTTGTGAAAGTACATTGTTAGTCATAATCATCAAATATTGAGCCATCGTTCAAGAAAAAATCATAGTGCATTTTTCTGTGTGAGAGGAGTTTCTAGTAGGTATAAGACACACTTTTTTCCTGACCATCTTTTACTAACCAGCTATGAATATTTTGCACACATTCTTTTTCAGCATATCAAATTCAGCACCTACAAAATAGAGTTACTCCTTGTTCAGTTTAATTCAGAGTATTCACATAGAATGAAATCAGATAATATATGTGAGAAATTTTAAAAATGAAAAGCAGTCTATAAATATTACCTTTGGGAAAATGTTTAAGACATAGATATTAAAAAATAATTCTAAGTGTAGAAAACCCAATAAATAACCCTTGTTAAGAAAGATGATTTTCAACAAAGTACATAAGTTTTTTGTTGCTGTTGTTGTTGCTTTGTTTGTTTTCTTTTTCCTTTGGCTGATCACTTATTCTCAATGCTAGGAACATAATTATATTCCTCAGCATAAAAATTATTTTGCATTGTGTTTCCAAGTTCCTTTAAAAGAGACTTTTAAAAGTCCCCTTTTACCCAATAAATTACCATAAATATTGTTATCATTTATTTGTAAACCATTGATTTTAATATGCCTTTTTCAGGCTTACAAACAAAGAAATACAAATGAATCAGTGTCATCTTAATATTCTTCCAAGACTTTGAGAGAACTCTAGACATCATCAAACATAACTTTTCCTTTATGTTTTTTTTTTGTTTGTTTGTTTGTTTGTTTGTTTGAGACAGAGAGAGAGAGGGAGAGAGAGAGAGGATCTTAAGCAGGCTCTATGGTCAGTGTGGGGCCTGACAGGGGATTCAATTCATGACCTGGGGTTCATGACCTGAAGAGAAATCAAGAGATGGACATTCAATCAACTGAGCCACCAGGCTCCCCAACTTTTCCTTTTTTCATATATGCAGAAACTAAAATTTTAAATTATTTCCCCTATGTTATATAAATAAGTAATAAAATAGCAAAAGCATATTAACAAAAAAAACCTGAGAACCATGAGTGATGTTAGAGAGTCAGAAATTAAGTTTGAATCAAGGATCTGTCATTTATTAGGTTTACAATATAGGGTTTTTGCAGTTTGTTACCCTTCTCCTCAGATTCCATATGTGGAAAACTATATAAATAAAAATAGTATCAAACTGGAAGAATGTTATTACTGATCCTGTGCTTCTGAAACAGAATCAAAATTTTTAAATTCAGTTGTAAAATTACTTGAATATTTAATTGTAATTTTTTTGTATTTTCCAACTGAAGTAAGATACTTTATGAAGCATATGAGCTTCTAAACTAAAAATAAACAAAATATAATTCCCAAAGTTGTTTTTGTAGACATGTCACTGTCTGGAAATAAAAGTTGATCTTAGTTGATGCCAAGATATTTCATGTGTCTTAAATGTAGAAATGCATATGAACAATGAAGAATCCTTTCAATGTGAAACCCCAGAGAATTACTAAGCAGTTGATTGACCAAATAACTAGAGAGTTTTCAAAACAACTTACATAAAGTATTACAAGGCAGATATTTTATTGTATAAATAAAGAACACAGATGTTTAGACATATCCTGTCCTCTTTTAATTACAATAAGTTTTTGAAGAATCCTAAAGGCTAAAATTATTTTTCATCATTTCAATTTTTATGGAGTATCAAATTTTATTGCTTGATATTCCTTAGTCCAAAGTAAGTAACATAAAAGTTTATCTCTTCTAATATCTAGGGGGTAGATGGTTCCACTCTAACAATGAAAATTGCCCATGCCTTCTTCAACTTTATTTTTCTCTAAAATGGGGGCAATGGATTACAGTAATTGTAAGAAATAGAGACAGAAAAAATAGGGGCACAGCTCTCTCAACACTTAGTAACTCTCTCTTAGAGAAGTCTCAGCTTTCTCAAATTTCTCTCTTTGTAGTTCTGTCAATTTCCTGAACATTGTTTCTGACTTGATTTGATCCTCTCACTCATTCTTTGCCATCGTAAATCTCTTGCATTTGTAGCCCAGAAGGGATATCTATATTAAGAGCACCTATAGCTGTGAACTGCTGTTAAGTTACTGATTGTGAAATAAGCTTTGAATACCTTTCCTCCTCACAGTTGAAGTCATTGTTACATAAGTATTGAAAAACTGTTTAAATTTGGTCAAAAGTTCTTTTAGCCTTTGTTTATATTTTCATTTCAGCATTCTTTCCCTTGGACATGGGTATGATTCCATGGTGGTAATGTGACAAATTCAGTAACAGATATTCTACCCAAATGACATCCTTTCCCGGTAAGATTTACTAAGTCCTTTAAACAGATAGATCACTACCTACATCATGTTATATATGGAAAATATTTAACTCCATTTATAGTTAATTCACTTAATATTTATTATGCAGCCACTACAAAGCTTCAAGATTATACTGGACAACGCACTCACAAAAGAATTAGAGTGTAAAGTGATAAGTGCAGAAGAGAATGCTGATTAACATTATAGATTTAGAGCCAAGTACCTGAGTTATTATTTGTATAACCATGAACAAATTATTTAGCTTTATTAAATCCCAATTTATTAATCTGTGCTAATAAGGATAATAATGATATCTAGTTCATGTGATTGAGGTGATGTGCACCTCACACAAATAATAAATATTATAGGTGCTATTATTTTGTGCTTATTATTTTCATTAATGTTCATATCTAGTAAGTCTATTTCATTTGAGTTTAGAAAAAAACACTAAGTTTAGGGAAAAAAAATGGATGTAGAATGTGAGTGAAGAGATACACAGTCAGTAAAGGTAGAAACAATAGCATTAATAAGATAGTGTATGTTTAATAGAAAAAAAATAGAGGGACTCCTGGGTGCCTCAGTCGGTTAGGTTTATGAATTGGAGCCCCATGTCAGGCTCTGTGCTCACAGCTTAGAACCTGGAGCCTGTTTCAGATACTCTCTGCCCCTCCCCAGCTCATGCTCTCTCTCTCTCTCTCAAAACTGAATAAACATTTAAAAAACTTAAATAGAAACAAACAGAAAAGAAATTAATTTCTTGCTCATATTTTGCCTAGTCCCTCTGGAGGTGGAGGTCCTTAAAATAGAAAAGATGCAGAGTGGAAATATTCAGAGTAAAAATAAGAAAAAAAAACAACAAACAAAACAAAACCTTATATACAATTAGAAGAAAATTATAAAACTTTAACTTGATGTACTTAATATTATAATTAAAGTTTTAGATATTATCTTTAAACAATGTTCTAGAACACAACAAACACACCTTTCAAATTTATACAAAACCACTTGGAAAAATTCGACTTTTAAATGAGATCACAGCAGTTATACATGGAAGGATTATTAATCGAACATTATGGCTATTGTTACTGATTTTCATAACTATATTCTAGCAGACATGCCTAGCAGAATGAATGTGCCTTTCACATAATTGGAAACTTGGGATTTTCTTGGTTTACATAAACATAATTAAGGTTTTCAAGACACTACAGAATGAATGTGCAAATGCCATGACATCAAGTATAATATTTTGGCCAAAACTGCTTTTAGACCACCATAAAAAAAATGCTGCTTTTAAAAGCCAATCAAAGGTGTTTTGTGAAATTTTTTCCATGTAAAAATAGTTGGTTCTATACTTCTGTGCCTCTGAAATTTGAATAAATTATGGCATATTTCTATTTGGAGAATTGTATAGCTATCAATTTAGTTTACAAAGTGCCACCAAATGGAATTTGCATATTTCCAGTGCCATCCTTGTCAATTAATTCTGGCAAGCAAAGCAATCAGGTAACAAAGATGGACAGTTAAGTCAAAGAAGAGAAGAATTGTTTACTTCTTCCCATGGCTTGATCCTCATCTTAGTGAGGAAATAAGCAGAAAATTTGATATCAGAATGATCACAAAGTTAAGATTTCCCCATATTTAACCCACTGTCAATTTTTTTAGAATGTGGTCTGTAATATTATTTAACACAAATTTTAAAAAGCATAACTTTAAAAAAGTATTTTAAATACTTTTAATATTAATTTAAAATTTGAAATAATTTACATCCCTTAATAAATTTATATAAATGAATACAATTGAAAAAAACAACCAAGTAGAGCCGAAGTATCAAAGATTTTCCTTTTCTACAGTTTATCCAATTAATATAACTGTGTGCATACTTTTATAGATATTATGTATAACAGGTTAATCAAACATATAAAACCCAATACTTTCCAAAGGGATATATATTCTGGTGGAAAAAGAGAAATACATCAGGTAACACCACATACACATGTGTATCAAACATACGCCACATATATTTTCCTGAAGCTGATTTTTAGACAAATCTACCTGATAAAATGCTAGTTCTGGTAGAATTTCTAAAATGAAATTGAACAATTTTTTAATTTAAATTTACTTCATGAAATGTTGGATAACATATAACTTATTGAGTTATGTGTTATTTTCAAGTTGTTATTAGTTCTTTGCATGCAACCTCTCAACTGAGCATATTCAGCAAAGCACAGAAGGACAATGATACCTTATTACACATATCCTGGAAAATTCTTACCCAGTGGAGTACAAGCCTTGCTTTCAAAATGCACATCTGCATACCTTTATTCATAATTTCAGTGTCATGCATTTTATTTCTCGTACAGTGTTTTTTGCTGCATATCAAAAACCATAGTGAATAGGAATTCTATCATATTAGAAACACATTTACGTAAAGATGGTTCCATGAAACTAAAAATGCCAGGGGGAGAGAGATGAGTAAAAGATCCAGTTTAAATTCTTTTATCGAGCTTGATAAAACTCTTATTTTTCCTTTTATTTTAGTTATGCATCACATTTTCAAATTAATGAGAGATTGCTCATTATCTACAATATATCAGGAATCCTAATAGAATTATTTTCTTTTTGTGTTAGATTTGAAAGATTTCTATGCCTTGTGAATTTTGATTTTCTGTATCTCCTAAATTAAAAAAAAAAAAAAAACAGCAGACTTTTACAATTAGAGCCTTATATTTACATTAGGCAATATCATTTGAAGGATGTGAGCTCTGTGTTGATTGGTATCTTTAAAACTGGCTTTGTTTTCTAAAGAGCACTTATATCTAACTGGAAAGCAGGAGCACATCACAGTGGGTAAGAGCATGGTAATTAAAGTCAAACACATGGTGGACAGTTTATTCTGACACTTAAGGTAGAGCTTCTCTAAATATATGCCAAGGTTTTCCAATTTCATAATTTGTCAGATGACGATGGTGCTAACTCCTCTAGTTTGCAAGAATTAACTACTCATTTATAATTTAGCAAGTAATTAAAGAGTAACTATTAATAATTAATATTGGAAAATATTGGTGAGAGATTACTTGTAACAGTCTATAATAGGCAGGTTTACTTAAAAAGGAAAATGGTCTCTTATAGATACAAGATTTTTTCAGTGAGGTTTTAACTATTCATATTTAGTTTTCCTTTTCTGGCAGTTTTAAGAAATTTCATGTCATGTTAATAAAATTACTGTCAGTTTTTAAAATAACTTACAAGTTCTTAATACTATCAGCCTATTGATATGGCTTTTCCCACTTTTTATAATAGTTTATTATCTTACATTTGTTAATTGCCTTATGTATTTATAGAATCACAAGCTCATCTATAACATAAACAGTTTCTTCCAATTTGTCAAAATAAGGAATATAAGGAGCCAAATATCATGGATATAAGTTAATGTGTAACACTAGAAAAAGGTACAATACTGTTAGTCACACAGGAAAGAGAATGACATGATAGAAACTAAGACACAGGACAAAGCACTAAATACATGTTTAAATTAATATGAGTATGAAAGAAATTATTCTTCTCATGCACATAAATGAAAGGTATATTTGATTTAATGGTCAGAGAGAGGACATGACTCAAGTTGAGGTCAATAAACTAGAGTCAGATATTAAATGATTAGATAGGATCAGAGTACTAAGAGCAAGAAAGTACATGAAGCAGAGGAAATGACAGTGAAAAAATAGAAACTCAGAACAATAGAAGACAATCAGGTATTCATGTGTATAAGACGCAACAAAGTATAGTGAAAATAGAGTTCAGACTTTTGAGTTAGACAGATATGGACTGTGTTTGGAAGTCAATTCAATCATTATCCATGTAAATGTGGTTATGACTCAGTCACTCAACTGTAACAATAGAAAAGATAATATTCCTTCTGGCTCTTAACAAATGTTAATTATTAGTATTGATGTTTGGTAGGAACACAGGCAAAGGTACCTGAAGTTGATGCAATTTGTGGAACTCTTTTAGGAAAAGAATATAAATTCCAATTACCTATTTACATAAAAATAAGAATGAGAAATTAAATCACAAATTACAAATACCACAAACTTCACAAAGTCAAAAATAATAGCAAAAGAATTTTATTAATAAACAGCTCAACGCAGCTAAAGAATACCTTTTTTTCCTAAAATATCATTGGCATATTTTATGATGACTTTTTCATAGTACAGTGATTCCATAATACAGTTTTATGGGTATTATAATTTGCTCTCTCCTCTAGCTTAACTAATTGAAATTTATTTTAAATTATTATTATCATTATTATTATTATTAAAGAGAAGCAAGTTTAGAAAAAAGTTCATTCAGGCTCACAACTTAATATTGAAACATCATGCAACTATTCAGGATTATTGTGCAATTTAAACCATTACCAAGATTATTTCACTTAAACTATAAAAATATGGGGCATTTCTAGTTTTCATTTGCTGTGATGTCTTCAATATTGTCTGAACTGATGCTACTAATTAGCTAGTTTATCATGAATGACTCTACAGAATTATTTATATAATAGATTTTGTGTGTTAACTTTGTCAGTGTCAGTATTCTGTATCAAACCAACAACAAATACATAATGGCCAATGAGTTCATGATACAATGACAAGTTGTCATATCATTGTATTGCATATAAAACATTCAGTCCAAACTTTTAAGTACTCAATGTTTGTTTTAATGCTATATACTCATGCCTTACTAATACAGATTTCTGATACATTTTACTTCAGGCATTTCCAATACAAGTGAAAAAATTGTTATTTTCTTACATTGTATTTATGCCACATTATTAGGTATACTGGAAGAACACTACTTTTTAAAATAGACATCAACAAGAACCACTCTTATTCGTATAGTTTTATATTCATCATGAGAGTATAATTTGCCATGGAATAGCTTCTGACTCTAACCATTTGGAATCTTGTTACTCCTCTACTTACATCGAATGCCAGGAAGCTTGTCATATCACAGTGATGTCACAGTATGACTTCAGGTTTTTCTCCTCTTGGCACAGTATGAAGTGAGCAGGCATGGTGGGTAGTACAATTACTTCTAGAAACTACTTCTTTTCCAAGACTGAGAGCAAAAATTTTACTGTCATTTGAGGTGCCAGTGATACACAAAAACATTTAATCCACAAAGTTCAAACTCTACCTGTTCAACTTTTTTTTCTGGGCCAGATCCTAAGAAAATGCCTACACAACAGGAGAGGGTCAGATAAAGAACAAATAAGGATAAAAAGAAAATGTTAAGTAAATGCAGATTTTTTAAAAAATATATATATATAGTGTACATATTCTATAGTATATATATACTATACTATATATATAGGATATATTATATATAATATATTTTATCTTTACAAAAACATAGGATCATAGGCATTGGCTAGCTCAGGCTACCATAGTAAAATTCCACAGACTTTATTTTTTCATAGTTCTGGAGTCCTAGAGTCCATAATGAAGGTGCCAGCAAATTTAGTGTCTGGTGAGAGCTCTTCCTGCTGACTTGTGAAGGGGCCCTTTATTGGTGTATGTGTGGGTATACAGCTAAAGTTATATGTATATGGAAATTTATAGGGTTAAAAGCTTACATTATAAAGGAAAAAGGATCTAAAATAAATGACCACAGTCCCTCGCATGAAATTAGACAAAGAGGAACAGAACAGAAAACTGTGGGGTGCCTGGGGCGCTCGGTTGGTTAAGTGTCCGACTTTGGCTCAGGTCATGATCTCACTGTTTGTGGGTTTGAGCCCCCCATCGGGCTCTGTGCTGACAGCTGGCTCAGAGCCTGGAGACTGCTTTGGATTCTGTGTCTCCCTCTCTCTCTGACCCTCCCCTGCTTATACTGTCTCTCTCTCTCTCTCTCTCAGAAATAAGTAAGACATTTAAAAAATTTTAAAAAATAAAAAAACAGAAAACTGAATGAGAAACAAATAGAGTAACAAAGCTAAAACCTGCTTTATTGAAAAGTTAAACAAAAATGTTATCATTTTTAGTTGAAGAGAGAAAACACCAATCAATAATATAAGAAATTACATATCCTACAGACCTTGATAGGTAATAAAAATACAAGACTATTAAGCTAATAAAATTGGAATCTAAGATGAAATGGGAGTATTCCCTTTAAGTGTAAACTATCTGAAGTTCACTGAAGAAGAGATAGCCTGATTGATTCTGTGTTAGCAAAGAAATGCTCTATGTGGAGTTTTTTGGGGGAGGATCCATTCCTTGGATCCTTTAGCTTCTGGTCTCTGCCAATACTCCCTGACTTATGGCCCCATCACGCCATTCTCTGCTTCTGGGGTCACATTGCCTAATCTTTCTCTGGTCTGTCTAATCTCCCTCTGTTTCTGTGTTACTAGGATAATGGCAATGACATTGGGAGACCACCCAAGTAATACAAAATGATCTCCTTATTTCAAGAGCCTTGACTTAATCTCCCCTGCAAAGAGCATTTTTCCAAATGAAGTAAAAGATATGAGGATGTGGACTTATTCTTTGGAGACCACAGACTATAAAGAAACTCTAATAGTACCTTCATAGTTAGTTGTGAAAAACAGGTAATGACAGACCATTGCAT
Organism: Hyaena hyaena; assembly: GCF_003009895.1. Taxonomy (NCBI): domain Eukaryota; kingdom Metazoa; phylum Chordata; class Mammalia; order Carnivora; family Hyaenidae; genus Hyaena; species Hyaena hyaena. The sequence goes on from NW_024081049.1 coordinate 357,864, forward strand.
TTGGTCTTTCTTTTCAAGATTGTTTTGCTCTCACAGATCTTTGTCTTTTAAGGTTAATTTTAGAGTCAGTTTTTAATTCTTTCAAAATAATTTGCTCGAATTTTGATGGGTTTATTTTATATCTATAGATTACTTTAGGACATATTAAATATGTCTTAAATATAGTGAGCTTTCAAATCCATGATGCTGTTATAAAGTTTATTTAAACCTTCAATCTTTTTTAGTAATATTTTGTGTTTATCACAATAAGTACTACACATAATCACTGTGTTCATCCTCATGCATTTTATGATTCTTGCTGCTTTTGAAAATTATTATTTTTTTACAAACTTGAGTATTTAATTCACTTTTCTGGAGATTCCACAGGATTCTCTTTGTATATAAGTGTTAATTGTAAATAAGCACGTGTTGATTTTTATTTCCTTTTATTGCCTTATTACACTGGTTGAGGAATTCCAATACAATGTTGAATGAAAATAGTTAAAGAGGATATTCTTATTTTGTTCCTGTTCTCAATATTATCTAATTTTACAGTTTTTATTGTAGAAAGGCACAATCCAATACCAGTTACTTCATCATGACCATTCTGATTACCACAGCTGTGTCAAAACCTACTCTGGAACTTAGTGCTCTAATGCAATGATGGCATTTATCTTGCTCAAGAGTCTTTAATTTGAGCAGTACTCATCGTATCTTATCTCTACTTACCTTGGATTCAGCTGAGGCAACTTAAAGACTAGGGTCAAAATTATCAAGAGGTTTTCTCACCTTTTGGCAATTGATAGTGGTTTTAGGCTGTTAAGGGCTAGGAGTGATAGATGGAGATCTTAGCTGGAATAGCTACATGTGGTTCTCTATGTTTCAGTATTTTGTTACCATATTGTGACTGCATTCCAGGAGCAAGTGTCCTAAAAGACAGAGCCAGACTAAACCTTCATGCCGTTTTATGTCCTAGCCACATAAACTACATTGTTACTTCAGTCAAATACTATTTTTTGAAGCATTCACAAAGTTACAGACATACACAAACAGAAGGAAAGTTGGCTTCATTCACTTCTTGATGGACATGGTACATTTTTGGAAGGGCAAGTAGAATTATAAATAGTGCTACAAACATTTTTTTTAATACAACATATTGCAATGGTTCAATAATTTCTTTTAAGGATGTATTCTATCTGGCTATCTCACAACAACAATTGTTGTTAACAATTAACAACATAATTGCTCCAGGATAATCAATCTGGCTGACAGGAAGAGGGGGTAAAAGGAATAAGTTAGCTTTCTTAATTTTTTGTGCATTTTAAATATTAGAATACGTGTAATTTTTATATCACAGGTACATAACAGGATAAATAAATAGTAGTAAACCCAAAATATAGCTCCTTATATATCTTATAATGTGGTAAATATTACCAAAGAAATATTATGAAGGAACTCTTGAATAACTCAGTACTTTTGGTAAATTTGAAGATGACTTTACCAAGGAAATGGCATTTGACTTAGATGTAGGTTTCTCCTAATGTTGGGTCATTTCAGTAGTAATTTATTTACTTTATCATTTTATATATAACCTTTCTTTTAGATTTATTTAAATATTCTCACTCCCTGAATATACATCAGTTTCTTCATTTTATTTTCTAATCATTGGTGGTCAGAACTGTGTCCTGGATTCAGATGCACTGTAACTGAACCATGAGCCTTAGATAAATACAGGGCATCCAATCTCAAAATGGGAAGTGGGGAGATTAATGTATGCCTGTTGGCTTTCTCTAGAGAGGAGATATCTTGAGAGTTGTGTTTATTTATTTATTCCCCCCAAAAAGGTTTTCAACCAAAAGGAAACCACAAAAACCTATTAAATAACTAGATAATTGATCCAAATCCCTTTATGTAGGTTCTTGTGACTGAAATATGGTCATTCAATGCATTATTTCTTTACTTTGCCTGTCTGAATAAAGTCTGCTATGTAGAGCTTATCAATTTATTCAAAATATTTTTTCACCAAAAAGAATATAAAATACAGACTAAAATCAGTTCATATTGGTAAATAAAATATTTGGGGGGAAACATTATGCCTCAGATAATAATACAATGTCAAGTAGAAATAGATATTACACAAGCTTACTACTCTATGAGAATTTGATCATATCAGAAGATCATAAGTATACATTTTGGTAAACGAAGGTATTTGTTTCCTAAATCTAAAAGCCAATATTGTGATGACAAATAACAAACCTTGTATGTCGAAACTCCCACTGAGAATTCAATTGCTTCATCTTCATTACTGAAGAGCGATACTATTTTTAGAGTACTTTATTTAAACATACAACTAACTTGTGAATTCTATAACATTGCAGTTTTGTGCAAGGTTAAAGATGCACCATTTTCAGTGGAACAATTTTATAAAACGCCTATACTTATTCATTCCCAGTTAGCCACTGACAGGCACTCTAGAAGTATGTTTGAGAAATTGTTACTGAATTTAGCACTTAGTAATTAGATTATGTTATTAGAGGAGTGCTAAGTTGCAGTCATTGAAATTTAACAGACTCCTGAAACCTCTTGCTGAGGGTACTTGATTTCATTCCCATGGAAACTGTTGCTGCCTTGACAAATAACCTGTAAGTAGTTTTTGAAAAAAAATGAGTGTCAGAGTTTTAAGCCTTTGCTGTTGGTGAAAAATTTAAGCATAATAATATATGCCAGGTAATTGTTCCTTTTTCTTAACGTTTTTGGAATGAGATCAAGAAAAACTAAGCTTTACATAAATAATAATTACAAGATGAATTTTTATAAATAGTTGGTATTTTATACTGCATGTAAAATGGTATAATACCAATTTTAGGTTGCCTGTAATAAATAAACATATTATTTTTCAAAACTTACAGAAATTAAGATGTGAAAATTAATTTTAAATAACAGGCCAAGAGTGTAGATGAAAAGGAATAGTAATATCCCATTAAAACAGAAGCAAAAAGAAAAAAAAGGGGGGTGAAAGAGAAAAAGGAACAGATGGAATAAATAAAAAACTAGGAAGACAATAGACTTTAAAGCAAAACCTATCAATATTCACATTAAACTGAAAATATTCTAAACACCCCAATTGGAAGAGATGTGTTGTCAGATGTGATATAAATACAACACCTAGTTATATGCTGCTTATAAGAAATCACTTTAAATATGAAGACACAAAAATATTAATAATTAAAGGATGTAAAAAAGTATACAATGCCAATACTAGTCCAAAGAAATCTGGGGTGTCTCTATTAATATCATCCAGAATAAATTCTAGAGCAAATAGTATCACCAAGACAAATAAGGTAATTTCATGATTAAAATAATAATAATAATAATAATAAAAGTGGTTCATTGATCAAGAGAATTTAGCACCCAGTGTTAGAGTTATTAATAATACCTAAACTCACAATCACAGCAGCCAAAGATCAGTATCACTCAATAATTGATAGAGGAAGTTTAAAATCAGCAAAAATATGGAAAATTTGAACAACACTCTGAACTACTTGACCTAATTGACCTTTGTAGAAGACTTTTCAACACCAAGAGTATTTTCTGCTTCATAAAATAAATCTTATTATGTTTAAACAGTCAAGTCATATAAAACATGTTCTGTGACCATAATAATATTAAGTTAGTAATCAGCAACAGGAAGATTTCTGGGAAATTCAGATATGTGAAAAGTAAATAATGTACTTCTAAATACCCAAAGGTCAAAGAAGAAATAAAAAAGTGAAATTAGAAAGTATTTTGGACTAATGAAGATGAAAATACAACATATCAAAATCTATGAGATTCCCCTAAAGCAGAGCTGAGAAATATATTTATAATATTAAAGTCATTCTTAGATAACAAGAATTATCTCGGCTCAATAAACTCACTCTTCAAGAAACTGAAAGGATAAAATAAAATAAATTAAACTAAACTAAAATAAAATAAAATAAAATAAACAAAAAGCAAAGAAGAAGAAGAAACTCAAATTGAGCAGAAGAAAGAAACCAGGAATGATTAGAGAGAATATCAATGAAAAAGAAAACTGAAAAATAATAGAGAAAATCAATAAAACAGAAAACTTTTTCTTGAGAAGACAGGTAAAATTTATCAGTGTCTAGCTGATCACAGTGAATTTTAGCTGAAATTGATCAGAATGAACCAGAAAACAAGATAGAACATACAAATTACCAATATCTGTTATACAGATACTGAAGAGTAATGGAAAAATGTTATAAAAATGGTATATCAAAAACATGACAACTTAGATGAATGGACAAATTCCTTGAGATAAAAATCTATCACAACTCACTAAAGAAAAAAAAAAGAAAAACTCAAATAGCACAGTCTCTTTAATGAAGTAGAATTGTACTTAAATTCTCCCATTAATGGAAACTTCAGGACCATGATGCATTACTGGCGAATTTTATGAAAATGCTTGCTTAATAGCAAGAAATAACACCTATCATACACAAACTTTTTCAGAAAAAGAAAGAGGAAAGAATATTTTTCAACTTATAATTTGTAACTATCTTTACCCTGGTACCAAACCAGACAAAAAATTTACAAAAATGTCCATTTTTAGATCTATATCCCTCATGAGCATAGATTCAAAACAAAACCAAAAACACTAACAAAAAACCAGAAAATCAAACAAAGTCCACCAATGTATAAAATGATATTATATCATGATTCAGTAAAGTTTGTTTCAGGAATCCAAGATTGGTTTAGTATTAAAAATTAATGTAATTATGCATCATATTTTAAAAAAACAAAAAAAGTAAAACTCATATAATTATCTTAAAGGATGTATAAAAAAAATCACTGGATGAGATTCAATATTATTTTTTTAAGTTTACGTATTTATTTTGGGAGAGACAGAGGAGGTGTGATCAGGGGAAGAGCGGAGAAAGAGAGACAATCCCAAGCAGGCTCTGCTCTGTCAGTACAGAGTCTGATATGGGGCTCAGACTCATGAAACTGTGAGATCATGACCTGAGCCCAAATCAAGAATCAGACGTTTAACTGAGCCACCTAGGCACCCCTCAACATTATTTTGATAACTACTGTCAAAAAACAAGAATAGTAAAGCATGATCTTACCTGGTAAAAGCATAAGAAAGTGCATTGCATAACAATTTATTAGTCTCAAAGTTGCATAATAATTAAAAAAAAAGGAAAAGAAAAAAAGATTCAATGACCAAGGAAGATGTGTAGAAATCTAATGGAAAACACACAAAACTACTAAAACTAAGGAGTTTAGCTAGTTCCTAAGATACATGATGGATATACATGCATCATCTGTATATTCTTATTCTTTAAATAAATAATTAGAAATTGAAATTAAGAAAGCAATGCCATTTATATAACATTAAAATTATAAGACACTGCTTCTATAAACTCAGAATGGTCTCATAGGATAAAGGCACAATTTAGATTCCTAGAATCTAAATCATTTGTAATTGTAAATCTTTAGAAGTATAAATATAGATGAAAAACAGTGAAATAATGAAAAGTCAAGAATCTCATTAAAATAGATTTTTAATACCTAATAATATATATGTCATTGGCTTACTTTAGCAGCTAAAATATTTAATTCAATCTTTTGTATTTGGTAATAATGTAACTCAAATATAATGGATTTCTTAAAGTTATATAATAACCCTATAATTTTGGTAGCTTGAGTTGGTCAAGTGGAAATTAAGATTTTAGTTATAGAGGTTCCATTTTCCAATGGATTTCTTCACAGTCTCCATGTGCAATTTATTATGCCTTCTCCTTCTACCTAGCATATTCAGGAATCTACAAAGTATATTTTTAGAATCACACTTAATGTGAAGACCCACTATTTATTTCCTGAAGGTCATGCATTTTGGCTTACCTGATTTAATATTATACAGGTGTTCATGGTATTTACACATAAAAGATCTACCATGTGTTAGATGTCCACAAATTTCAGGATATCAAATGTGATTAGCATAATTAGAAAGTCTATATAAATGCTGCCATTTAAAGTGCAGGCAGGCAGGGGTGCCTGGGTGGCTCAGTCGATTGAGCTTTTGACTTTGTCTTAGGTCATTATCTCATTGTTTGTGAGTTTGAGCCCCGCATCAGGCTCTGTGCTAACAGCTCAGAGCTGGAGCCAGCTTAGGATTCTGTGTCTCCCTCTCTCTCTGTCCTTCCCCTGCTTATGCTCTGTGTGTCTCTCTCTCAAAAATAAATATAAAATCATTATATTTTTTTAAACTGCAGGCAGGCAATTGACTGCCTACTATGTCCCACTGATCCTACCCTGAAGTCTTCCATCTGGGTCAGAAATGAAAAAAATTGCTGATGGACAAATTCAACCCTGGTCAAAGATACACAGATGGGAATAGAGTATTGTGGAAGCCACTGAAATCTATCATAATATCACAAATATTCAATGCATGCACAGTTGGAACTATGGAACTAGCTAGAGTGTGTATTCTATGAGACCTTAGAAGATATGTAATTAGTTCTTCTATTAGTAACTGCTTTATCCCAAATGTCTAGAATAATGCCTGACAAATAATAGGTACTAAATATATATCTGTTGAATAAACCAAAATATATAGATAGATAGGTGCATCAAGGGAGCATAATTAAACAAATAAATATAAAAATGGCTCCCTCTCCACCATCATTCAAATCAAGCCAGGTGAAATTTGCTAAATAAAGCAGTAATGGCAGTCAGTTTCTTTTTACATTCTTCCAGAATCACAGTCCTATTGTGATAGTGGAAAAACATGCTTATACCTAGAAAACAGATCTCAGGAAGGAAATAGCACTAAGAGGCTCCCGTCATATCCTAGGAGAAGTATAACTTCAGTCATTTGGAAGACATAGATTTAAAGCTTAGTTCAACTTGTAATTGTGCTATTTAGAGTGCAGTGTGAATGAAAATGCAAGGCAACGTAACTCTAAAGGCAGGGTATTTATACTTAACCTCTCTCATGTTTTAATTTTCCTGATATATCATGAGCATAAAAACATTTTTTATTAAATGAGAATCTTAACTTTATAATTTAATAAAATTGTTGTTTATGCCCCAGGGCGAATGGTTTGACAAAAAGAATGTAGTTCATGTATACTGTTACTTCAGTCTCTTATATATTATAAATTAGAGGACCTCTTCTGAGAAATATTGTTGGTTTGACACATTCTCTAGAGCCTTATTTCTTTCTCATAAAAGCACATATGAAGTTGAGGAGCTTCAGCAGCCTAAAGAAATTTAGAGGAGTCAAAAATCATGGCAATTATAGGAGTTTAGAAATGTGATATGCAGCTTTTTATCACATTTTATGGTGTCCATGTGTAGAGAGGAAGGGTGTTGCTACTGGAATTCAGTGTTCAGGGATCTACATTTTTGTCAAAAAGGTGATCCATTTATTCCTTTTATGCCACCCCATCTGGACATAACTTCTAGGTTGCAGGTTCATATTTTCTTGTTGTACCAGAGTTATATGATCTAGTCATATATAAAGCTGTTGGATCATACTATATAACTTAGCTTCTATTGCTTTTTTTTTTTTTTTTTTCTGAACCACAGGTATATTTAATATGTCAACACAGCCATCCTCTCCATGGTCTGAGCAAACGGTCATTTGGTTGAGGATATTAATGGAAATAATTTAATCACGTCTATGGTTTGTTACATAAAGGTATACTGCTACTTTTTTTTTTTTAATGTTTTTTTATTTATTTCTAGGAGAGAGAGAGACAGCGTGAGCAGGGGAGGGTCAGAGAGAGAGGGAGTCACAGACTGAAACTGAGGCTCTGAGCTGGCTCTGAGCTGGCAGTCAGCACAGTGCCCGACGCGGGGCTCGAACCCACGAACCGCGAGATCATGACCTAAGCGAAAGTCGGACGCTTAACCGACTAAGCCACCCAGGCGCCCCTATTGCTACTTCTTTAATCTGGAAAAAATACATCTGTATTCCATATTCTAAAATTTTACTAAAATTTATGAATGATAACTATGTTAAGAAGTCTTGCTCCAATCTCTACTGATGGATTTAGGTATTCATCTTGGCCTTTAAAGGTAAATTGAGGTAGAATGACTTAGGTAAAAACAAGGTGCAAATGGATTTTTCTTTCTCTCTCCCTCCTTTCTCCTTACTATCTGTCTCATTTCCTTTTTTTTCCTTTGTATACTCAATAGTTAGAAGGTACTACTTTAGGGGCGCCTGGGTGGCTTAGTCGGTTAAGCGTCCGACTTTCGCTTAGGTCATGATCTCGCGGTTCGTGGGTTCGAGCCCCGCGTCGGGCTCTGTGCTGACTGCCAGCTCAGAGCCTGGAGCCTGTTTCAGTCTGTGACTCCCTCTCTCTCTGACCCCCCCTGCTCACGCTGTCTCTTTCTCCTAGAAATAAATAAAACATTAAAAAAAAAAAAAAAGAAGGTACTAGTTTATTTTTATTTCTTCTCTCTTGTACTTTAACAACCACATCTAAAATTTTTCATATATATTTTTTAATGTGTATTTATTTTTGAAAGAGAGAGAGAGGAGAGAGAGAGAGAGGGAATGGAGAGGGGCAGTGAGATGGGGGAGAGAGAGAATCCCAAGTATGCCTTGCTCTGTCAGCACAGAGCCCCATGTAGAGGGGCTCAGTCCTAATGGTTTAGCATTCATTTCTTCAACTACAATTAATAACTACTGTTTTAGGAGAAGCCTTAGTTCACAACTTCCAACTGATGTGTTTGTTCATAATAAATGAAATTTTCTATGGTATCATAAACGATGTTTTGTGTTTACAAAAATAAACATAAGTAGGCATCACCAAGGTATAAGGTAATCATGGAAAATCACACTGGTCTCATCTACAGCCACATTACTTGCTTGCTGGTTGGACTAAGTATCAAGTTCTACAACACAAAGTCTTTGTTTTATTTTGTTTTGTTTTTGCTTTAACTGGAATCGTCTACCTATTGATGAAATATTTAGAGAAACCACATTTGATTGATGCATGCTTCCCAAGATGACCTTATACCTAGTAACAGAACGCTGGAATTGTTCCTGCATGTTTTTAGTTACAAACATACCAAAGAGATCTTAACAGCAGATTTTGGAAATGGGAAATAAACTTCCAGATTCTTTCTCTGAAAATATTATTCAGTTGTCCCCTCTCATCAGAGTTCACATCTAGTCAGATCTTGGATCAGAGTTTTGCTTTTATTGATCTGAATTTGTGTTTATATATTTTGGAGACAATTGGAGCTCTTCTCTTTCTCTGCCTGCAACTTCCCTTGCACCCCATGTGGTCAGAGGCATATTGGGGTTTCAGAAGCAACAGGCCATCAACAGATGTTGCCAGATAAGCCCAATGGAAGGGCCAGCATACTGGGACTGCTCGTCCCACCCTCTTCACTTCTTTTCACCATATTCTCTCTTGGATCACCTCATTGAGGAACTACTATCTCCTACTTTCTCCTTGAAATTTTTCATGCACCATACCCCAGACCATGTCCCCTGGTACCTTCAGGTCTAGCCTAGTAATAAAAACAGTCAGTGAAGGAGCCTGAAGACAATGAGTGGAACATTTTCCTTTACCCAATATATGTCCTTTCTGCTTTAACAGTCCATGCTGTACACACCCTAGAACTAAGAGAAATAGCCAGCCTCCTCTGCTCTTCTCTTCTTTAAGGAGACGTCAGCAAATGAGACTCCAAGTTGCAACTTGATCTTCCCTTTTCCTTTCTTATTTCAATCTCCTGGCCAGATCTCTTTAGGGTGCCTGTACTTCCTAATTGCCCCAATGTATATGTTCATCCCAGAAAAATGCCACTGGGGCTTCAGTACCATACATACCATTAAAATAATACTGCCATGAGTAGTATAAGCGTGCTGTTAGTTGTTAAAACCCCCGTATTCGATAAAACAGAAATCATGCTTATTTCAAAACATGTGGTCAATGCAAGCCACTGTATTTCTGGTAAAGACAGAAACTATAGGGTAAATGGAAACCCTAAGGGTGAAAGAAAATTGCATTTTATTTCAAGTACTGTAATATATTGTCTGTTTATCAATCTGAAAGTTTTTTCTGACATTTAAAGTCAGTTAAGCATCGACATTTTAGAAATTAACCTCAATAATGTATATAACTTAAAATACAATTTGTATATATATATGCTGAGATAAAATATATTCATAATGATCACCAAATTGGTATATACAGATTTTTATCTGCATTAAAAATACTAGGAATCAATATTCTCTAATGTCTTAGAAGCTCTGTAGTCAATAGTTACCCTCACTATCCTCTGGTCAAAAATCATTATTCTTACCATGTAATACAGGTGAAGAAACTTACAGGTTTAATGCCTCAGCTAATGAGATACAGAAAGACAGTTACAGCAAGGGTCAACAATCAGAATTTATTTGGGGATGTCACTTTCAAACTGCTGTTTCACATTGACATCTGAAAGAAAATCAATTATATAGAGCTTACTGGCTTAGAGAATGTCAATGCAATGCAGTTTAATTCATCATTAAACCTGTACTGTCTATTTTACCAGTCTGTTGTTTACTGTGAATAGTAATGCTGAATAAAAACCATATCTGGAGCATAAGGAAAAGTTTATTTATTGGGATGTCTACTAGACATTAGTAACATTCCTACTGAAGTGCTTTTCTATCACACTGAATACATGTTTTTTAAAGGTTTAAATTCATTGAATGACACTGGAGTAGAAAGTAGAAGAGATCATCATTCTATCATACCAAATGTAGAGTGCTGTTGTTACGATTTCTGGAATTGCATTAATATATGCAGGGAAATGAGCTTTCTCAATAATGAATAATGGATTAAAAGGATGGCTGGAGTGACAGAAAGAGGTAACTAATTTTCCCAATTCCAGATAATTTACTGTCTGGCCAAAAAATCATACATATATATATATATATATATATATATATATATGTATATATATATATATTTGTGGGTGAGGGTGGGAGGCATTATTATCTTCTATAACTGTGTACAGAGAGGAAGAGGGATTCATTCAGTGAATCCTTTTATAAAGAAGAAAGTATGATAACCAACAATGCAGTAGACTGAAAGTATTGGCTGAAGACATGCAAATCATTCTCAAATGAATATTCAAGAATTGAATATCAGTGAAATAGAAGACTTGCTGTTAACTTGTAATTTACTAAAATAATTTTAGTGGGAATTAAAACATCTAGAAGAATGCCAAACAATTCCAAAATTATATTAAAATTTTTAGGTGTTCTGTTTATATCTTGTGAACATTTGACCCCTTAACATTTTCCCTTTGCTTTAATTATGATACGATTTTCTATTTAACTGTTTATGCATTTGGTGCAAATATTTTTATAGACCTTTTCAGATTGTTTTATCATCATAAATGATTTTTTTGTGAATGGTCCAATTTTGTTAATTCTGGTGTACCCCCTCATGGATGATCGGTGTCTGTGTCCTATAATTTTAGATAATGCAATCATCTTCAACAGATTCAGGTTATTTGTTTTGTTATTAATTATTTATTTACTTATTTTACTCTTGGAGTCTAGGGTAGTTATGCTGATATGGACTTTTATTTGGGGGAAGAGGAGTTACAATGACTTTACTGTTAATCATCCAATTTTGCTTTATTTTCTTCCTCCCTGAATTCCTACAACATACAGACGCAATGAATTTGGTACCCTCAATTACACATGGAATAAATTGGAGATTAAGCATTTCACAGAGGACATTCTCCCAACTCCAACATCGTGACATAGGATAGATTTCTGGTACTTTCCTGTGTCCATATGCAGTTTGTTTAGTTTAGTTTAGTTTTTGTTTTTTTAAGTATAATTCTCATGAGTCTTGGATTATGTTTCATAGCAGTGATTTTGGTTCTAGTTCCTGACCTCATTGAGGACCAAGGTCACACCTACTGCCCCCTAATAGGTACTTTATTAAACCCATGTTTAGCAATTAAGTCATATGGCTTTCTATCCTCTTCCAATAAATTGATAGGTTTACTACTCCTGCTTTGCATTACAAACTTTTTTTTTCTAGCTTTTTAGGATTTATATTTAGCTTAGTGGTATGTAATAAAATAAGATTGGGTGTATATCTGCATATTCTGGGTTCAGCATATTTCTAATATGTAAATAATTTTATAAATTTTTTTTTGTCTTTAGTATATTTAAGTCAGTGTGATCGTCTCTGGGTCACGTATTTTTTTTTTTAAGTTTATTCTTTTATTTCTGAGAGAGAGAAGGAACACACACACACACACACACACACACACACACACACACACAGAGGGGAGGGACAGAAAGAAAGAGAGGGAGACATGGAATCCAAAGCGGGCTCCAGTCTCTGAGCTTTCAGCACAAAATTCAATGTGGAGCTTGAACTCCTGAACTGTGAGATCATGACCTGAGCCAAAGTGAAGGCCTAACCAACTGAGCAACCCAGGTGCCCCTGAACAACACGTTCCTATTCAGTCTTCTGCATTTTCCTTTTCTTCTATGTCATAGTCATCTGGTTATGTGTTTATGTATACACAGGTATTCCTATTGGATATTTGGTGGCACCAAAACGTTCTTATTGCAAGGGATATTAAAGATCATGTCTTTCAATTTCTTTCCATTGCTTAGAAGCAAAGAAATTCAGACTGAGAAAAGTCAAGTCATTCCTCAGTGTCATTCAGCATGATATCCTGGCACAATCTCACTAAAACACCTTCTGATTCTGCAAATAGAAAACTTGTGGATCATATATTTGTAAAATTTGAGAAACATTATATTGCTCTATGGAAACACTACCAGAATTATTATCTGTGTTCTCCAAATACAGATCTTCATTAAATTGAACTAGAGATAGTAATATGAGTCATGAAAGAGTTTTAAATTACTTTAGCACCATAACCTTGATTTCTTTTCACATTGTGGCTCTTATGAAGCACTGTGAATGTTGGAAAATGGTTGTATCAATTTTTATTTTTCTGTTTCCTAAATGGTTCTGGTCATATTTACTTATACTTCACTATTATAATTTAGGTTTTAAAATGTAAATATTACAAAAATGTTTATAACTAAAGCTTAATTTTATTTATGAATATTCATGTCAATCATTTATCATATTATATTCATATATATCAAATATATTTTTCAATTTATAACAGTTGCTCAAAAAATGGATTTCTAGCTTTATCTTAGACCAATGGATTAGATTCTTTGAAAATCTCTACTACCCTTTTTCTACACATTAATCTTTTTAGTACTACTACCTTTCAGAATGAGGTACAGAAATTCTTAGCATGTCATGACTGGTCGTCTACCTTTTGGCCCATATCTGCTTATCGTCAACATCTCTTGGAATTCCAATCTAATCCCATCTCCCCCTCTTCAGCGAATTTTGTGCATTTCATGTGTTCTTAAAGATTTCATATCACCTTATAGATTCTTGCATCAGCACAGGTTGCTTTCTACTTCCGATTCCTCTGGCAAAGTTTAACTTATCCCTGAAACATCATTTCAGAATATTGCCTGGCTTAAGAAATTTTATAGACTCCTCCAGGTGATGAGAAGAAAATGAAGCATGTTTAGAGGCAGTAAGCTATGTAAGAATCTCTGTGTAATAATTATAACACAGTGTGAATGTGCACAGTCACCCTTGAGTGTTATTGGAAAACACTTTTTTTTTATTATGTAAAAGTTAGATAGCTATGCTTCCTGTTTCTTCATTTGGGAGTGTTGTGAGGGCAACAAGTGAAGTCAGCTAACCTTAAGTATAAAAAAGCCTCTTTTTGCCTAATTAAGAATTAAACAGAACATAAAATTAAAAAGCAAAACAAATCATGTCCATCCTACCTAAAGGCAATTTGCTCTTAGTCTCTCCCTGCTATAGGGACCAGAGTCTTATGATCTCTTTAAAGGTGTTTAGTCATGTAATTTTCTTGCACAAAAATAAAATCAAGAGAATTGGCTATTCATTTTTAAATTAATTTTATTTTTTATTGATATATAATTGGCATATATCATTGTGTAACTTTAAAATGTACACGGTGTTGATTTGATACATTTATATAATGCAATATGATTCCTACCATAACATTAGCTAACACCCCTACCAGGTCACATAATTATAAATTCTGTTGTATGGTAAGAATATTTAAAATCTGGTCTCTTAGCAATTTTAAAGTGTAAAATTCAATATTATTAACTATAGTAACTAGGTACTAGGTTGTACCATAAATATTCATTATTTATCACAAAATACCTGCTTGTTTTAAATACAGTTCAACAAAACAATGTTTAAAATCCTCTGGAGAGTACATATTGAAAGTTAAGTTTACCAAAATACTTCTACAATTTATGATCTAGGCAGTACTGCCTATGAATTCATCTTTTACAAATGCTTACACAATTGCTCACTGATACATATATGTAAGAGAAAAGAAATCTTAATCCTTAATCCTACCTCCTGAGGGTAACTATTCTTAGTAGTTTCATATGTATTCATCCAAGATATATGTCTATGCAAGTACCATCCAAATATATTTTAACAAAAAGGAATTATTTTATAAATACTACTCTTTAACTTACCTTTTCACTGAATAATACAATACTATGAATTATATTTTTGCTATTCCAATGCATAGTGTTCATTTGTGTATTCTAACGGCCACATAATGATATTTAATATACTATTTTACACACTTTCAAAAGAATAATTCAGTTTGTTATGGTGAATTTAACTGATATGCTATGATATTTTACTTACTTTATGAAATTTTATGATGACTCAACATATGGAAATGTTGAGTACAAAAGCAATTTTAATATAAGCTTAAAAACAAGAAAAGAGGATATCCAAGTGCTAACAATAAGAGAATTCAAAGCCACAGTGGTAAGCTAGAATTAAAGTTGCATTAGTGTTTCAGCATATTTTGACTGAATATGTGTTAGTGGCTTGAATTTTAAAATTAATATGGAGATCAGACACATGCACGGTTGTAACAAAAACTGATAAAACTTTATAAAGCTGGAATCTGGGCAAAGCCATCCTATCTGTGAATAGAGAAGCCTTGCTGATGATTTCACATGCTGCAGTCACAAAGGATATATAGAAACTTACTGCCAATGGTCAATTAAAAAACAAATCTAGACTTAGGTAAAGGGAGATTTTATTTGAAAAGATTATTTAATAAAGAGAACAGTCAGACCTCAGCATCTGTGAGCATCTCAAAAATCAAATAGAAGAGGTTTTCTCATTATAGGGAAGAATAATTGGGGTAAGCAGGGACTTTGTAGGGAAATGGGACAAGGAGATGCAAGTGAACTTACAGTATCAATTGAGCTGTTTAACAGAAAACAAACTCTCTAAGGTCGGCCAAATCTGAGAATGAGTTTTTAAGGGTAATGTTCTGCACTATATTGATTGTTGAAGCTTGGAATCAAGCCAAAAATTAGGGGAGAATGAGGAAGAAACTTGTGAAGATTGGTTTGGTCAAGCCAAGTCATTGAGTCAGTTATTAGTAATTATGAGCATTTGGTCACAACTGAGATCATTCATCAATGAGTTGGCAAATTCACACCCCAGGAACTAAAGATAATAGAGCAATCTGAAAGAAACTTATTTCATTTAGGCTTAAATGCCTTCAGAGAGATAAAAAAATAAAAATGAAAATACAGTGATACAAAATATCATGGCTGACCTCTGGAAAACAGTGTGGAGGTTCCTCAGGAAACTAACAATAGAACTCCCTTATGACCCAGCAATAGCACTGCTAGGAATTTACCCAAGGGATACAGAAATGCTGAGGCATAGGAGCACATGTACCCCAATGTTCATAGCAGCACTCTCCACAATAGCTAAAACATGGAAAGAGCCTAAGTGTCCATCAACAGATGAATGGATCAAGAAGATGTGGTTTATCTATACCATGGAATACTACATGGCAATGAGAAACCATGAAATCTGGCCATGTGTAGCAACATGGATGGACCTTGAGGGTGTTATGCTGAGCGAAATAAGTCAGGCAGAGAAGGACAAATATCATATGTTTGCACGTATAGGAGGATTAGGAGGAACTTGACGGAGGAACAAGGGGGAGAAGAAGGGCGGAAATGGTGGGGGAAAGGGAGAGAGGCAAACCATGAGAGACTCTTGAATGCTGACAAAAACTGAGGACTGATGGATGTGGAGGGGAGGGGGGGATGGGCATGGAGGAGGGCACTTTGGGGATGAGCACTGAGTGTTATGTAGAAACTAATTTGACAATAAACTATTTGTAAAAAAAAAAAAAAAATATCATGGCTGAAAACTAATAGACCCTAAATTGCAAAGATTCTCAATATTATAAATAGAAGCTAGATTTGATAAAGTACCGAATAGAATTTCTATTAACTAAAACCTACAGTCAGTATAATAAAAGAGTAACTTAAAGTAAGTTAAACAATAGCTAAGAAAAAGATTAATGAAATGTTTTTTATATAATAAATTGGAAGAAAATAATTGGAATATACATAATAGAGAAAGGATTACTATCTATGTTTTAATTTTTTAAAAAGAAACAGTAGAGAAAATAGTACAAAATAAAAATGACAACTCAAAAAATAAAGCATAAAAAGCCAATAAATATATATGAAAATTATAAGAAACACTAGAACAAAATGCGATTTCTCAGATACTATATTGGAAAAAACCTAAGACTTTTTAAAAACCATTAGTTAAATTTGGGAAAATAGATCATGTTATGTACAAACTTGAAAGGAAGAGGATTGTTACCACACTTGAGGAATAACTGGCATTATCTGTTGAAATTGTATATGTGCATCTTTGTCATGGAATGTGTACTTCTACAAATTTATTTAATAGGATTCTCTTTAAGTCTGGATAACTATATGCAAAGTTTATAATAACAACATCAAAACAATTTAAATTTGTACTCTTAGAAAAATTTTAGGAAAATAGTTTTTAGAATATACTTGTGCAATAAAGTTAGAAAATCTGAGGGTTTTCAATGTGCTTTTCTTAGTCTATAATTTATCTGATTTTTTCTCTATGTATATATTATCAAGAAAAAATCAGTAGTTGTACTGCTATAATCCTTTTGAATTGGGAAGCCCCAAAATGCATCTTAATTAGAAAACATTAATAATTATAGTAATTTGATAATTAGTTCACTTATTAAAATTATCAAATAGTAAACAGGGACAATAGTTAAATAGTTAATGTAGTAGACAGTGTTTTATCTGCTATGGCCAATAAACTGATACACTCATTTTAAGATATCTGTATATAGTCATAAGACCCAGAGAAGCCAACTAACTCCAAACTCAAGGAGCTTTGAGAGCCCTGAAAACTGAGTTAGTTGTCAACATAACATAGGGCATATTTTGATAACACAGAGTCAAATTGAAAGATTCAATGTGATATAAAGTCTAGTAGAACGATATTTTGGAATATTATCTGATTTTTTTTTTTTATCTTTATGGGCACTGCATTAAGATAACTAAAAGTACAGAAAGAATCTTTTGCCTCAGGCAATAGATGGTACAAACATGAAAAACAATGCTTTTGTATTGTGGGAGGTAGCAAGGCTGAGGAAAACTCAATGCACATTCAGCCTCAACTTTCCAAATCTGTTCATTCTTCTCCAGGTGGGTAGAGCTAGAGAATCAGGAGGAGAAAAATGAAGCTTTCTATTTGGTAAGCTGCTAGATAGGTAGAATTTTGAACACTCCATCCATTAGGTTAGCAAGGATGAGACTAAAGATTTGTGCTAACTCCCCATGTTAACACATGATAGATGCAAAAAAAAAAAAAATCCATTAAGAAAAAAAAAGTCTAATTGGCAATACAAGGTAGATTATGTTTTAATTGCCTCAGACAGTCTCAGCAAATTTTCTGTGACCCATTGAGATCCCACAGCAACCTAATTATCCTGGGAGCCAAAATAGCTACTAAAGTATAAAGAAAAACTGACATATTTAAATAGGCAAAATTTGGTGTCTGGGTGGCTTAGTCAATTAGTGTCCGACTTCATCTCAAGTCATGATCTCATGATTTGTGAGTTCGAGCCCCGTGTGGGGCTCTATGCTGACAGCTCAGAGCCTGGAGCCCGCTTTGGATTCTGTGTCTCCTTCTCTCTCAACCCCCTCCCACTCATGCTATGTCTTTGTCACTCTCCCTCTCAAAAATAAATAAATATTTAAAAATAAAAAAATAAATAGGCAATAATTATAAACAAGGCTTTTTTCATAAAAGGAATCAAATGTCAGTAACATGCTCATAGCTATAATTGAAGACTCTGATAAAAAGAGTGGTCACATCTGGTGATGGTAGACCACAACCTAAAGCCACGTCAGTCAGCCTTCTCACCATACCACCATATGCCCCAATACTTTGTGATATTCAGGGCAGAGTATTTGGAAAGGTAATACCCATCCAACTATCTGAAACTTATTTTTTTTAACATGAACTGGTTAAGAAAAACAATGCACTCTTTGGGAGGCACTTCAGAAGAACTAAAAGTGGCAATGTTTTATAATGAAGTATGGGAAGGTTCCTTCTTTTTCCCCCAGAAAAGGTAGCTATATCAATTGATCTGTTGATCAATCTATATAAGTAAATAGATTCATAATTACCTATCTAGAATTTAAGTTATAAAGATCTTTCTATAGATGATAGATTAGACATAGACACAGAGGCAGAGACAGAGAGACAGAGACAGAACAGATGACAACCAAGATCTTCTCTTTCTGAATTCAGCATAGTTTCTTATTATATCACATCGCTGCCAGTCCCACTATCTTCCCCACAAGAAATTTGCCTTGATTGCTTTGTAAGGTAAATGAACTAGTTTCTCACCTGCGGGGTTTGCTTACTCTTCTTAACAAATTTCAGAGTTAATGATCCCAAATAATAGTTCGAGCTAGTTCAGCTACCGTCTGCCAAATGAAAAGAGACATTCCTTCCTGGAAATGAAAATGTGTCTGCATATATGTTGTTATATTTTTCCTCTTGAGGAAATAAATGTTGTCTGGGGTCTGATAACAACAAACTTTAGTCGTATTTTACAATAAAGGGGTTCATTGTTTCTAATGATAATAATTCAATCGTTTTCAGAGCACACTATTAGGCCCTTTGCAAATGACTCTATGGGAAAGTATTATTAACTTTCTCTCCCAGAAGACTGAACTGTATTTAAAGAAGATTTATATCACTTGTCAAAGATCACCCAGGTAATAGGCGCCATAGACAGAATGAAAATTGAGAGGGTATTCTCAGCCTTTGTACAACACCATTTCAGTTTACTAAAGGTAATATGATTCTGGGTCTATATTTCCACTTATAAAGGTATATGCCACTTTGAAAGTGTTAACTTATTGATGTTTTCTATATTAGTTGAACAAACCTTAATCTTCTAACCGCTTTGTTGAGAAAAACAAAACTGCTGGGGAATACGAGCAGACAAAGGGAAACCAATTAAGAGACTGTAACAGTAATCAGAATAAAGACTATTTTTAATAGTCCAGAGTGGAGACAGTGAAAAAGTGGTGAGAATTGGTCAGATTCTGTTGTATTTTTCAATAGCATTTGATAATAAATTGGGAATGGAGTGTGTGAGAGAGACAGTAATCAAGGACAGCTTCAGGATTTGTTGCCTGATTGCCTAGACAGATAAGGTTTCTATCAACTGAGCTGGGAAACAGTTTAGAAAAAGTAGGCTTTGGGGTCAGGAGATGGGGCAGTAAAGGGCATGAGTTAGTCCTGGCATGCAAAAGTTGAGATGCTGATTGGGATCCTGAACTGGTTTGGGTTCATTCACAGAAAACAGAGATTTGATATAGAGGTTAGAATTTATAGTGTTGTTGGATGAGATGAGAGTTGGAGTACAATAGTTAGGGAAATTACTACCTAAGGTCAGGGAGGTTATAGCTAAAGTTCAGGCAGACAGACACTGAAGCACATAGCCCATAATTTTCAAGTATCTGGGAAACTTCTACAACTTACTGATTAAGCTCCAACTATCTCAGTCTGTAGCAATACAGCAGGTGAATCTCAAGTGATCACTTCTCTGGCTGTGACTCTCATGTCCGTCCATACATCTGGATGTTCCTCCCATTATTATCCTCCTTTCCTCATACTATCCAAATATTCTGTGAGTAGTAACTGGTAAATTCCAAAACCATAGAGGGAAGTACATGCCAAAATATGTAGTTCTTATCTGTCCCCCACCATGCAGAAGGGACCATAGAAGGAGATACTGGTGATACCAAGATGGAAAGAAAATAATCCAGTACAACTTCTTTGTCAAAATACCTAGTAAGAACTTGGATAAATTTTATTTTTCTAAGAATGAATGAGGGGCGCCTGGGTGGCTCAGTCGGTTAAGCGTCCGACTTCGGCTCAGGTCATGATCTCACGGTTCATGGGTTCGAGCCCCGCATCAGGCCTTGTGCTGACAGCTCAGAGCCTGGAGCCTGTTTCGGATTCTGCATCTCCCCCTCTTTCTCTGCTCCTCCCCTGCTCATGTTCTGTCTGTCTGTCTCAAAAATGAATAAATGTTAAAAAATTTTTAAAAAGGAATGAATTAGTATTAGAATTATAAATTCAGTATTTGTATTTGTGTCCTTAGGGCTGTCATAACAAAGCACTACATACTGAGTGGCTTAAAAAATTTGTTTCACATTCCTGGAGTGCCAGAGCCCAGCTCTGGCAGGGTCCAGGGGTCCCTGAAGGATGGACAGTGTTGGCGAGGGAGGGAGGGAGAGAGCCCTGAGATTCTTTCTGATCACCAGGCAGGCATCCCTGCCCTGTCAGTTTGGGCGTCTTTATTTGTAGGTCAAATGTTAACACGGCATCAGAAAATGGAATTTTTACAATGGATAGTTCTCTGTGATCAGATGTTTTTGGAAAATGTACAGAAACAGGTTGTATAGAAGTCTTCTTGCAGAACTACCCCAATTATAGTGAGGTTGAGTAACTAAGAAAATAACAGGGTGTTCACATATTAATAACACTAAGATTAAGTCATAGGTTTGTAGATCCTCTTATCCATCCTCATCACAGCTGCCAGGGGAAGGGAAGGTGTTTGTGGAATGTAGGCCTTAGGGAAGGGACTGCTATACACCACCAGTTAGCAAAGGTATATGTAGTAACTTATGTTCTGCTCTTATCTGTTCCTTCTCTCTAAGTTAGACTCTTTGTCTCCAGGAAAGACTTGATTTTCCAGTTATATTCTTTATGGCACCAGAGAGCCAGTCATACCTTTAAAGAATTTAGCTCATATCCAATATATAGAATAGCCTCTTTGAGTGCATTTACCTTGTGTATAATTTTATGATTTCTTGAATAGCTAGGGCATGAGAGACATTTTTGGTTAGCTGATTTACATATTGAGCTGTATGTACATCTTGGACTAGCGCAACAGTAGAAACAGAATTGTACATGTAAGGGTCATTCTTTTATGAGTAAGAGTCATTAGCCTGTTTGTAGCTGAAGGGAAAGTATAGAGGGAAACAAGACCTGCTGGAGATACGATGTCTGTTCCCATAATTACAAAAGAAGAAGTTCCCATGATAAGTTCCCTCACAGGGTGCAGTCATCATACCAGGGCCAGAATAAGGGGACTAGTCACTCCTGATACCAATCAACAAGGTATCTTGGGGGTTGGTGCTCAAGCAGAAATAATTGAGTGGGAGTGGGTATCAGTCGTCATTTGATTGGCAAACTTGCTTTAACCTCACCAGGAGTTTTCTTGACTAGTGGGCTCAGAATGGCTCCCAACACTGGAGGCTTTTCAAAATCATACTGTTGGGGCACCTGGTGGCTCAGTCCCCCCGCATTGGGCTCTGTGCTGACAGCTCAGAGACTGGAGCCTGCTTTGGATTCTGTGTTTCTGTGTCTCTCTAACCTTCCCCCTCTCAAACTCTGTCTCTCTCCATCTCTCAAAAATAAATAAATGTTTAAAAAATTAAAAAAAATCACTGTCATCAGAGCCATGGCATTTCTTTTTCAGCTTCTGGTGGTGGCAATCAATCCTTGGTGTTCCTTGGCTAATAGTAGCCTCACTCCAATTTCTGTCCCTGATATGACATCGATTCTCCCTCTGTTTCTCTGTCTTCATGTGGTATCTTCTTCTCCTTATAAAGATACCAATCATATTGGATTTGGACCTTCCCTAACAGCCCATCTTACCTTGATTACATCGCAAAGACCTTGTTTCTAAATAGGATCAGATTCACACATTCACTGGTACTGCAGTTAGGACCTCAGCATATTTGGGGAAGGGAAACAGTGTGCTCTCCAAACCTGTAGATCTGGATAAAAACACATAGGAAGCAGATTTAGATAAGGAAAATGAGTGGTCCAAAGATTCTCATGTGGCACACAGAAGAGATAAGTAAAGTCAACAAAGGAGATTGAGAGAGTAGTTATTAAATAGGAGGGTATTTGGGTTTTTCTATTGCTGTTGTAACAAATTACCACAATTTAGGAGCTAAAACAATACAATGTTATTATATTTTTGTTCTAGAGGCCTGATATAGAAAATGGGCCTTAGGGACTAAAATCAAGGTGCCTTCCAGCCTACATTCTCTGCTGACAATTTGAAGACAGATTTTGTTTCCCGTCTTTTCTAATTTTTAGAGTTTGAATTCCTTGGCTCATGGTTTTCTTTCCTCTTTAAAGCTAGTCCAGTAGTTTCACACATACCCTTTATCTGCAATTTTACTTCTCATGGTTTCCATTATCCACAGTCAACTGCAGTCTGGAAGGAGATGATAACTCCTTCTGATACATCACAAAGTCAACAGTAGTAGCCTAATGCTGTGTCATCATGCCTGTATCATTCATTTCACTTCATCTCATCACATAGGCATTTTATCAGCTCACATCTTCAAAAGAAGAGTGAGTACACAGTACAAGAAGATATTTAGAGAGAGGCTGCCTTCACATAAATTTTGCTATAGTATATTGTTCTATTTTATTATTACGTATTGTTGCTAAT
The DNA here is from genome assembly GCF_003009895.1 of Hyaena hyaena. Lineage (NCBI taxonomy): Eukaryota > Metazoa > Chordata > Mammalia > Carnivora > Hyaenidae > Hyaena > Hyaena hyaena. The sequence goes on from NW_024081049.1 coordinate 380,865, forward strand.
CTTTTACTATGCATAATTTTTAAATTAAACTTTCTTCTAAGTATATATATGTAGGAAAAAGCCATGGTATATACAGGCATTGGTATGGTCTGTGGTTTCGGGTGTCTACTGGGATGCCTGATCCACTAAAACCATGTCTGCTACTTATAAGTGGGGAGCATTGTAATAGCCACCTAAGTTTTTCCCACATATTATTACTCTGACACTGACTTTCCTGTCTTAGTTTTTCATATTAAATTGACCCTTGTGCCTACATTATCTGGACAATCTAGAATAATCTATTTTAAGATCCACTTATTATCACACATTCTATTTGCAACCATAATTCAACTTTGCAATGGAACATAACATATTCACAGGTTCTAGGGATTAAGACATGAGTGTCTTTGGCAGGCCATCATTCGGCTTACCACAGAGGGAAGCTGTAAACAGTAATGTTCTTAGGTCCAAACATTACAGAGAGGAGAAAATGAATAAGCATGGCTGAATCTTGCTGATGGCTTAATTAAGTTAACTAGGACACTTGCTGATGGTTCATGAGGTTGAGAAATGAAAATTGACCATGGATTTATCATCTAGGAAGATGTTGGCAGTATGAGAAGAGCCGTTCATGTGTATTAATTTGGGTGAGAGTCTGGTATAAGTAATTCAGGCAACAATGGTATGAGAAAATATAGACATAGCAGATACAGACAACTCTATCTAATATTCATTGGAAAGTAATGATGTATCAGTTATCATTGAGTATTCATGTAATCCACACCAAACCAGATTTAATAAAGTGGACACTTTTGTTATTCACAACTCTGTAACGTGCTAGAGAGATATTGAACCTGCTATGGTTGAGTTCCACTATCAATATAACTTAAAATATGTCAAAAATGATATTACAAAGAGTGTTGTATGGTGTTGATCTATTTAACATTGTATGGTGATGGATCTAATACTGTTATTCTGCATGTATTTTGTTCTACTTTATTTTAAAAATGAAACTGAAATGTTAAACATCCCTTTTATTTATTTTTTGGTACAGAGTTAGGAGATGACTAAAGATATATTAAAGATGACCTATTATTAAGTAATTACCAACTATATAAGTGGAGATAAAAGGTTTCTGATAGTCTATTTCTTTTAATGTTTTTTATTTATTTCTGAGAGAGAGAGAGAGAGACAGCATGAGCAAGGGAGAGCCAGAGAGAGAGGGAGACACAGAATCTGAAACAGTCTCCAGGCTCTGAGCTAGCTGTCAGCACAGAGCCTGACACGGGGCTCGAACCCACTAACTGTGAGATTGTGACCTGAGCCGAAGTCAGATGCTCAACCGATTGAGCCACCCAGGTGCTCCTCTGACAGTCTATTAAACTACAACATTGTTTTAGCATTTTGTAAAATTTATTATGTTGAATATCCATCATTTTAAAATCATACTTTCAGAGAACTGTAAATTCTAAGTTCCTCTTTCCCAATTGGATGCCATTTTCCTTTTATAATGTACCTGAGTAGCTTGATGCTTCAGCTCCCTTGTCTGTAAAAAAATGTAAGCCTATCAAATACTGTGTTGTTTTAATATAAAACTAACATAACTTGTATAAGTTATGAAAAATGTATAATTTTTAAAATTTTTATTTAATATAAAAATTGAAAACAAATTCATTTCATGAATCAACTCGTATTAAAGTAAGAAAAAGTAGTATTTTTTTGGAAGGGGGAAGCAAGATTAAATATTGTAATGTACTTGCAGAATCTCATGATGTTTCCTCCTAAGGTACTGCTGAAGATAAGATAGAGATAAATTTTATATAGATTTATTGTAATTTTTATGTGAATAAAATTTGGAAAAACCAATTAATGGCAAAATTAAAAATAATCAGATTCTTTAAAAAAAAGTTATGTCTGGATGTTGATGATATATTTTGATAGTCATGCATTATTGTTGTTATGAGTACACACTTTTTCATATGGGTTGATGAATATTTCATTATAAAATATATTTATTTCGTATACTTGATTGTATAGCTTGGCTTAAACAGATTCAAAAGTTCTGTCCTTTAAATAAACAGATTTAATATATTTTTCTTTATCAGAAGTATTTATTATACTCAATATGTGCCAAGCACTATTTTAGGAGCTGCCTATATAGCAATTAACACATACACACACACACACACACACACACAGCCCTGTCCTCATGTTGCTTACATTCTATGGGGAAGAACTGATTTTAAATACAATTAAAATTGTATTTATTTAAATAATAACATCTACATAAGCCATATGGATATTTAAATAGATTTTTAATATTAAAGTTAAATCTGATATTTTTAAGGACCTGTATCATTAGACCATAGTAACACCACTTTTTAATGGACTTTTTTATTTTCATGTTTGAATATCGTGGTTGAGCCAATTGTAAATTTGTTCCAAAAATTGTGACACAGTTTAAACTGTACACATTGAGACAGCAAGGAAATTTGAAGAAATGTTTTGTTTTTATATGTATTTAATAAAATTATTATAAAATTATGATCACAAACATAATTTTGAAGTGCCCCCAATTTAAATATAAAATAAATATTGGCTTTTAAGTGAAAATTAATATATATGTATTTCATATTCAAATATCATGCATGAATTATAGTCTGAGGAGTTATCGCAGTTTGCTAGGTTTTTGGGGATTTTTTAGAAATATAATCACCATTTTCAAGATACTGAATAGTTTTCTGTGAACATTAATGAAGAATTTTTAAGTTTATTTATTTATTTTGAGAGAGTGAGAGAGAGAGAAAATTATAAGGAAGAGGCAGAGACAGAGGGAAAGAGAGAATCCCAAGCAGGCTTTGTGCTGTCAGCACAGAGTCTGATACTGGGCTCGATCCCATGAACCATGAGATTATGACCTGAGCTGAAACCAAGAGTGGGTCACTTAACTTACTAAACCACCCAGGCGCTCCTTTGCATAAAGAATTTTTAAAGAGTTTTCTAAATGTATCATTTTTAAAATTTCCCCTACATTGAACTCTTTTGAATGTCAAATGAATGTTTGCTTATTATTTCTTAATATTTTAATATAATATAGAAACAATATTATCATGAACTTTTAAACTACATCACATCATTATATGTTCACAAATCTGTATGCATGCAGTTGTCATGAAACTAGTCAGAGCTTTTCACAGAATATGCAGTTAGCCAATGTTCAAAATTGCTTTTTTCTATCTGGACATACTAATAGAATGCAGTATATTTTGCTAGAAAAATTATATAAAGATTCTTCTACCATATTTTAGCACAAGCTTAGTAATTGGATGCATTAGGAGTCTAGGAATTTTGGCAAGAATCTGCATTAATCCCCACCAAGCTTGAGTTAGACATAGTAGAAACCCTGAATAATTCTGTGTTCTTAATTACTACTCCTTTCTTTCTCAATATAGAACACCCCTGGTGATGAGCTACTGAAGAAAAATCCATCACTGAGGCAATCAAAGTTTATAATCCTTATCAGCGACCTTTTCATGAACCCAAATTTAAGGACGCTTTTAAAGAAAAGGGTGTTTAACTATAACATTTAAGAAACTAACTTAATTAAAACAGTAAACATTAAAATAATCAAGTTGCTTGACATAAAAACATTTCCTACTAGATCACCTGTCAGTATGCCAAACAATAATTTTTTGGTTTTGTTTTTAAACTTAACTTCTTCAACAGAGACTAATCTTTTTTAAATCTGAAATAATTTTATTTTAAAGTCTTTTTTTTAAAGGTTCAATCGACCTAAATTTGCTATAGTTGGAAATAAGCTTTTAAAATATTTAATATTTTTTAAAAATATTTTTATTTATTTCTAAGAGAGAGAGAGAGACAGTGTGAGCAGGGGAGGGTCAGAGAGAGAGGGAGTCACAGACTGAAACAGGCTCCAGGCTCTGAGCTGGCAGTCAGCACAGAGCCAGACGCGGGGCTCGAACCCACGAATCGCGAGATCATGACCTAAGTGAAAGTCGTACGCTTAACCGACTAAGCCACCCAGGCGCCCCAAAATATTTAAGATTTTAATGTGCAAACACTATTTTAAAATTATTTTAAAATTATGATAGCCTTTGATAGTTATTCATATTTAGGAAATCTTAAATATGGTTGCGTTGTCTTTCATCCACTCCTCTTGATTTATTCATTTCTAGAATGATTTTGGGACTTGACAGAGCAGTAGTCTCCATGAAACTCCAAATCATGAGCTTGAAGTATACTTGATATTTCTCAGTCTAAAGCATCATTTAAGTAAAATATTTCTTTGATTTTCATTTATTTGAATCATCAGTACTTTTGAATGGTTGCCTGTATTATGAACAATGATATTTCAGTCTTTTGTAAACTGCCTCTAGCATAGGTGTTTTCAACTGCGATGGACACTAAATCTAACAATTTAGTGGATTATCCATTAGTTATTTTGATGTTTGTCATGGTTTCTGGTGTCTAAAATGTATTTAAATTCTGTTTAATTTGTATATGATCCCAAATGATCTTGCAGTTCTGAAGACAGTAAGTAAGGGAACAGAAAAGGATGGTCCATTTCTTCCAAATGAAAACAGAAAATTTATTTCTGATATTCTTCTTGGTTCTCAAGAAGGATCGGCTTCTCTTCAACATAGTCACCAGTGGTACCCTGTTTTAGTTCCTTGAAGCAGACTTTTATGGTTATGGTAACAAATTGGATCAAGTGTGATTATTGACCATAGCTATAGATTTCAGCCTTCAAGTGGACAAGATAAAACTCTTATCCATCATGGGACCTAGAGAAGGATATATTTTATGATGAGATGATTTATGTAATGAATATCTAATTTACATATATGTTTAAAGTTATTTTTGCTTCTTACATGTTATAATTATCAGTAGAAACATAACTATGTTGATTAAACTGTTAATTACAACTGTATTTCAGACAGTATATTTTGATTACTGATGTTTTCAGTTTGCAAATGCAGAATTAATATTGCAAATAATCCAATAATATGAAAGCCAAGCAGTTAACACTTTTTTTTCAGTTAACTTACAAGAATAAAACTAATATTATAAACAGAATTCTAATATAAAATCTATGCCGTTAACATTTTTATACTCACTGTAGATACAAAATTTAAGAAACTATATGAAATAAGTTCATAAATAAATAAGTGTAAACTCCAAAGATAACTTATCCTATGCATTGGTATAAAAATGATATATAATGCTAAAATTTTTATGGGTAGGTTACATAATATCCATCATCCTATGAAATTCTTCCACCTTCCAATCTTTTGTCAATGTAATCACTATTATTCATAACTGGATATTTATATACACTATATATACTCTATTACCCAAACAAGCTATAATTCTCCTGAGTATAAAACCATATTTTAAAAGCATCTACAATAGTATCTAACACAAACTATATCATTCTATCAGAAACTACCATTTCTCTTTCTTATTATGTTTAAATATGGGACAGAAGGATCTCTTGAAACAAACTTCAAATTAACATTATTATATAATACTTACTAATCATCACTTTAAACTCAAACAATAAATTTCTCAGTGAGAGTACTAGAAGTGAGGTGTCACCTAAAAATATTATATTTTAAAGGCAATAGTAATCTTTAGGGTATATTTATAATAAGATGAGTCTACAAAGAACTGTATTAATGCTCCAGCCTAAGAGTAGAACTGGCAGTGGGTCAGAAATTTGAGGAATGTTTGACAGGATACATGTGAAATAATTTTTTATCACAAAGTGTTTAAAAACCCTATTTCTGCACTATGATTTATTCATTGACTTGTTCCTTCTAAAGTGAATAATAGAGTGATTGGATGGTGCATAGATCTTGAAGTGGTTTTAGAGGTGCTTCTCCTGACAATGGAAGTATTTGTGGAGACATTCAGTATGATTTTGCAAGTTTTGAATATCTTTCAGAAATACCAACTTCCCCATATATTTTCACCCTAGCTCAACTTAACAATGTGTTTCCATTTAATCTTAGAATTCTTCTGGCCTCCATGACATCTTTCATGTGGTAATTGGGAAAATTCCCTCAGTTCCAGAAGGAAGACATACACCAGGTAAGTTTGTGAGCAACAAAATGCAATGTTGAGAAATAAAGACTTAGCTTAATTTTACTCATTTCAATCTTTTGTTTATCCAACAAACATATATAAAGGTCTTGTTATGGATAAGGTACTTAAGCCTTGATGATATAAAAAATACTAAAATATAGACACAGATTTTTAGATGCTTGTGTTTTAATAGGACAAATAGATAAGCAAATCAGTGATTATAGTATGCAGATTATTGAAAGAGAGAACAACCGGATATTTGAAGATTAGCTGATGTTAGGAACGTGAAGTAAAGGGATGAGACATTTTAGACAAAGGAAATAGTATTTAAAGAGCCTGAGACATAAAACAATGACCTGTTAATGCAATCAGAAAAGAATGTAGACCAGACTTAAACTTCGATTAATGATTAAAATGTGACCTAACTGATTCTTTGCAAAAAAACACTATAAGACTTGTACATAAAACATAAAACAACATTGAGGAACAAAAAGAAGTAAGCAGATTCTGGTGGAGGAATATATTCATGGGAGGGGAATTTTACAAAGTACGTTCATATGTTTTGTGGCTTTTACCCTGAAGTCATGCATCATCAGTGCAGCCAATGAGGAGGCAGTGGTAGTTGAAAGTCAATAGTTTCATGGCCTGGAAATTTGGAGAACTGAATATGGGGAGATACTTTCCAAAGAGAGGAAAACAGTGTGAAAGAAAAAAGCCAAAAAAGTGTCACATTCTGTACACTGTATCTGTGTTTGACCCCTCAATCATGCATGTCTAGACTAAAAAAAAATAAAGATAAAAATAAAAATCATCCAAATGAAACCTCAACTAAAAACAAAGGATCTGAAATGAGATATGGCCCATGAAGCAGTTTTGATTCAAGTTTAATTAAAATAATTGAGTGCTAAAGCACAATACACAACTCTCAAAAGAGAAAAAATAATGTCTCCACCAAGTATATTCATAATTTACAAGACTCAATCTAAAATTACCTGATTTACAAAAACCTAGGTGAATGGAAAGCATTCACAAAAGAATAAGAAATGAACTGAAACTGATAAGATGATGCTAATATTATAAGTATCCAAAAATATTGTAAAGTAGATACTATAACTACCCTAAGAAAAGTTTAACACCATGTGTTCCTGATGAAAGGAAAGAGGAATTCTCGGCAGACAGAGGTGTGATAAGAAGGAAGCAAATGGAAATTCTAGACTTTAAAAGGTATGATATCTATGGCAAACAAACAAACAGTTTATTAGATGAAATAAACAGCTTAAAGGAGATGGCAGGGAAAAGATAAAGAAACCTTGAAGGTAGTGCGATAGAAATGAGCCAAGTTGGTGGTGGTAGTGCCTGGGTGGCTTAGCAGGTTAAGCTTTCAACTCTAGGCTTCTGCTCAGGTCATGATCTCGGGGTTCCTGGGTTTGAGCCCCATGTCAGGCTGTGCTCTGGTAGCAGGGAACTTGCTTGGGATTCTCTCTCCCTCTCTCTTTCTCTCTCCCTCTATCTCTACCCCTCCCCCCCATGCTGTCTCTGTGTCTCTCAAATAAATAAACTTACAAAAAAAAAATAAAGAAATGATCCAATGTGAAAAAAAGACAACATATTGTAAACAATGAACATGGGGTGCCTGGGTGGCTTAATCAGTTAAGCGTCCGACTTTGGTTCAGGTCATGATCTCGTGGTTTGTGGGTTTGAGCCCTGCATCAGGTTCTGTGTGGATAGATAAGAGCCTGGAGCCTGTTTCAGATGGTGTGTCTCCCTCTGTCTCTAACCCTCCTCCACTCATGCTCTGTCTCTCTCTGTCTCAAAAATAAATATAAACTATAAAAACAAAACAAAACAAAACAATGAACAAAGCTATGGGACTAGTGAGATAACACCAGAACGCTAGTCAAACATCTGCACAATTAAAATCTCAGGAAGAAGGAAGAAAGGAGAAAAAAAGATTGGAGTAGAAAAACTGCACATATATATATATATATATATATATATATTTGCATATATATTATACACACATGTACGTTTACACTTAATACACAAACATATGTACAAATATATATTATACACACATGTATATTTACATGTAAATACACAAACATATGTACAAATATATATATATGCACATATAAACGTGTGCATCATATAATCTGAAGATATAACTCCCTTAATTTCCCAACATTTGATGAGATAAATTGTTAGTTTCAGCTTATCGAATTTGATCAATTTTTAGTTTGCTTTCCATTTTGTAATTTAGAAAATCTGTGTGTGTGTATACTTTATGTATATATATATACATATATATATTTTACAAATAACACAAATATGTTTATGTATGTGCGTATAAATGTATATAAATGCGTGTGAATATATAATAGTATTTTATATATGCATGTATACACACATAGATATGAAATTTAGTATTATTATGAAAATTAATTTTGTTAATCAACTAAAAAATATAACCTGCCACACAGATAAAGTTATAAAAATATGGACCAACTTCGTAATTTCTTGCCCAGTTTGTTACTGCTTTGCCTTGAACTGCCCTGTCTTTGCTCTTGATGCATAGCAATAGGGTGAGCATCTGTGCCCTCCAACGCATAAAAGGCAATGAAAGACATTTTAAAGGCATAAAAGGCAATACAGAAACTGATGCTCTGTTTGGGAGATTTTATATAGTGCTGTTATTCCTGGCATGAGGGTATCCATAAATTGGTATGTTTATTTGAAAAAAAATAGTATAATTTCTTCAAAAAGTGAAGACTGCCAAAATGATCCCTTATTAATTGAGCAATTTTTTTTAACAAATAGTTTATTGTCAGGTTGGTTTCCATATAACTCCCAGTGCTCATCCCCACAAGTGCCCTCCTCCATGCCCATCTCCTCCCTCCCCCCCCACACCCATCAGTCCTTAGTTTGTTCTCAGTATTCAAGAGTCTCTCATGGTTTGCCTCTCTCCCTTTCCCCCACCATTTCCCCCTTCTTCTCCCCCACGGTCCTCCTTTAAGTTCCTCCTAATCCTCCTATACGTGCAAACATATGATATTTGTCCTTCTCTGCCTGACTTATTTCGCTCAGCATGACACCCTCAAGGTCCATCCATGTTGCTACACATGGCCAGATTTCATTGTTTCTCATTGCCATGTAGTATTCCATCTTCTAGATAAACCACATCTTCTTATCCATTCGCCAGTTGATGGACACTTAAGCTCTTTCCGTGTTTTGGCTATTGTTGAGAGTGCTGTTGAGCAATCTTTTTTGAACCTTGGTTGAGGTACTGTCATAACTATTCATTGTAAAAGTTTATTTCTTTCTTTTGAATATTTTATCACCAATAAGTTTATACTCAAATGTTTTTATATCCATTTACCATACTAACCTTAGTCAACTTTTATATTAGAGTTGCAAAGTTTGTTTTTTCTAGTTCAAATTCTACCTTTGCTTCTACATTTGTTTCCTGCTTTCTTCCTGCACTTTCCATAAAGGTAAAATTTAACTTATAATAGATCTTGGAGAAGTGCAGGGACATAGAAATTCAGCAAGGGGCCCCTTGGGTAGCTCTGTCTGTTGAGTGTCCAACTCTGGAGTTTTTGGCTGAGGTCACGATCCCAGGATTGTGGACTTGAGTCCTGTGTTAGGCTCCCTACTGAGCGTGGAGTCTGCTCAAGGTTCCCTCTCACACTTCTTATTCTCTCTCTCTCTAAAATGAAATGAAATGAAATAAAAACGTAAAAACCACTTTTAAAAAAAGAAATTCAGCAGACAGAGAATGAGACAGGAAGAGGCTGTGAGCCAATGAAAAGAATTTCCCAGAAATAGCCTGGTTGAAAATCATACAGTACTTTTTAAAGGTGCAGTGGCAGAATCAATACAAAGAGTTGTCAGAAAACCACTCAGTACTGATATGTCTAGATTTGAGAGGATCAGCACAGACTACTTCATGCCTTACTAGGGGATTTAAAATATATACAATTATTCTAGTTTTGGAAGATAATGGCAGTTTCCTTAATCCACATGCCTGGACAATTTATGGAGTTAGGATGCCAGAAGAAGGAATATTGGAGATGAGACTTACTGACAAGTGTCAGGCAGGAACACAGCACTTCAATGACTGAGTTATATTTGGACTGATATACCATCTTTCTCTTGGAAATATACTGTCACATGAGAAGTTGTAAATGATTATTTGAAAAATTAAGAATTAGGTAGATCTGGAATATAAATTATATTATTTACAACAAAGGGACCCCAAGAGAGTATAAAAAGGAACACATTATAAAAAATGATATGATTTAAAAATATAAATCCAGATCCCATGTTATGCCTAAGAAGTAGGAAGCTGGAAAGAGTATCACTTCTACTACCACCACAACAAAAGCAAGATAACCAAAAAAAAAAAAAAAAAAAAAAAATTCCTAAACCCATACATCAAATATCTGCAGTTACAAAGCAATGGGATGGCCTAACATCTGAAGAAAGACAGATGAATGTAACCAGAGACAGAGCCCAAGGACTAGCTCACTCATGGTAGAGGGTTAGGAAGGGGAAGATAGCAGTGCCTTTCACAGGAGTAAGAAGGATGTAGTTACAATTATTAACTCATTGCTAAAGACTGATGTGGCTTAGCATGAGAGCTACAGACACGTCAGAGAATTTGTAGCCACAGTTGGGTTTTTCATCACGAAACTTCACAAGACATACACAAGAGAGTCTGAGGGATGGTGAAAGCAAGGCTGGATAAAGTCACCCACAACTGTATGGGCCTAGAAGGTAGAGACAGCAACAAGGAGAAAAGCCTTACCACTCCCCTTTTCTAAGGACAAAAGCCTGAAAGGGAAAGAAGAGAAACAAACTGTATAGAACATAAGGTAAAATTTAAATGTATTTGAGATGGAAAAGGAAGATTTTTCTATCCTGAGGGTATGGTCATTTGCAGGCATACGTAGAATTTCGTTGGGCATGACAGTGGATGGTGAGGGTACTCTCAATCTCTGGGCATCCTTAGCTTTAAGAATACCCTTTGGTCCTTGGTCTCAGAAGCCAGCATTTCTTATTGATTCTGCATTTTTTCCAACAGGCTAGCTCTCACTGAGTAATGGCAACAGCCATCACACAGAGAAAGACACTGAGTAAATGGTGAACAAAAAGACCTAAAGTGAAGGGTAAAATAGGAAGGATAAGGGAAAACTCCAGCAAACCAGCCTCTACTCTCTAATCATAGGTAACGCTAGAGGTCTTTGAGGTTTGAATTAAAATCCTGTTAACTATAACAGAACAAAACCAAAACTCAGTTCTTTTACTGACTAGAATAATTCAACCCCCTACATTAGGGTCTCAGTAGCAAGAGGAGTATTGATATTCAAAGTCATAAGTATAATTTATCTCAGAATCAAATGGTCCTCACCATGTTTAGTTTCAAAAAAACATGATGCACACAAAAATACAAGGTAAAAACCCATTACAAAGTTAATGAGCAGTAAAAATAAAACAGAATAAGGGATGAGGTATGGAATTTTAAATACAAAAAAAGCAATATGTTAGAAGACCTAATGGAAGGGACTTCCTGAGTCTGGTTTTCAACATAAGGAGCTTGAAAGTGATCCCACCATCCTATCAGCAAATAAAAAGCTGAACAGATGGAAAAATCAACAACTCTTCAAGCGAAGACAAACAATGCCACGACCATGACTGGACAGGCAAACACACAATAACAACTTAAAGGAGTGGAAATTATTCCAGTAATGAGTGCCCACGGGAGTACAAAAATCTAAATTATATTTAACCAATTACTGGAGGCTCAGGGTAGACAACTATGAAAGGAAAAAAACAACAGGAGCACCCTATAATTTTCTAAGACTTCACTCATGGTAAATACAGGAGAGAAATCCTCTCCTGCTTCCAGCAGGGGGAGGGGAAAAGGAACCATTTGGAAATATGGCAGAAGACCTGTTCTTACTCTCAAGGCCAGACCTCAGCTGCTGGGGTTTTCTCAGAACTTAACTGACTTGAGGGAAAGGAAAAACCCAATTCCAATCAGCTCCAATCTTCCACGTGAAAGAAGAAAAATAACCAACTTCAGCTCAATCTAGCCACCCTCTGCCAACCTAAGAGTAAAGAAAAAAAGAAACAATGACACTCCATAGGGCCCCTGGGGGACTCGGATAAGCATTCAACTTTGGCTCAGGTCACGATCTCCCAGTTTGTGAGCTTGAGCCCTGCATTCTGTCCTGACAGCTCAGAGCCTGGATCTCCTTTGGATTCTGTGTCTCCCTCTCTCTCTGCACCTCCCTTGCTAGTACTCTGTCTCTGTCTCACTCTCAAAAATAAATAAAAGCATTAAGAAATTAAAAAAAAATAAACTACCCTGAAAACACCAGTTGAACACTTCACAGTACAGAGGCATAGGCTCACTAAAGACTGACACAGAATCATAGGACTATGGAATGTTTTCTCTCCTCTGACACCAGCACATTACTAAAAGTCTATTTATAACAGTCTCTTTTACTGGGTACATCACGGCCACCTATCAAGAAGAAATTACAGGCCATGTCATAAGGCAAACAACACAATTTGAAGAGACAGTAAAAGCACCAGAACCAGGCATGGTAAGGATGTTAGAATTATCAGATTATTATCAGATTAGGAATTTAAAACAATTATGATTAGTATGCTAAGGGTTCTAATGGAGAAAGTAGGCAGCATGCAAGAACAGATGGGTCTAAACAGAGAGATGGAAGCCAAGAAGGAACCAGAAAGACCTGCTAGAGACGAAACACACTGTAATCGCAATGAAGAGCTATTTTTGATGCACTTATTAGTAGATGACACAGCTGAGGAAAGAATCTCTGAGTTTAACAGACACATCCAAACCTGAAAGCAAAGAGATCAAAGACGGAAAAAAAAAAAGATCAAAATATTCAAGGACTGTGGGACAACGTTCAAAGGAATACCAAAAGGGAAAGAGATACAGAAACAGAAGAAATATTCAGAACTATAATAATTGAGAATTTCCCAAAACTAACGTCAGACAATGAACAACAGACTCAGAACAGGATAAGTATCAAAAAATTGACTCCTAGGCTATAATTTGCAAATAGAGGAAAATCAAAGATAGAGAAAACAATCCCAAAAGAAACCAGAGTATTATAAATACCTTATGTGTAGAAGAATAGGAGAATAAAACTTGAGGGAATTTGTTAACAGTAGACTGCCTTGCCAGACATGTGAAAAGATTTTTAGAGAGAAGGAGAATAATATAGATCAGAAACTAGCATCTTAATAAAGAGCACCGAAGAAGTGAAAGTAAAATACAAACTTATTTTTCTTTTTAAAAAAAATTTTTTTTTTTAATTTTATTTCTAGGAGAGAGAGAGAGAGAGCGTGAGCAGGGGAGGGTCAGAGAGAGAGGGAGTCACAGACTGAAACAGGCTCCAGGCTCTGAGCTGGCAGTCAGCACAGAGCCAGACGCGGGGCTCGAACCCACGAACCGCGAGATCATGACCTAAGCGAAAGTCGACGCTTAACCGACTAAGCCACCCAGGCGCCCCTCTTTTTAAAAAATTTTTAATGTTTATTTATTTTTGAGAGAAGACAGAGCACAAGTGGGGGAGGGGCAGAGAGAGGGAGACACAGAATCTGAAGCAGGCCCCAGGCTCCAAGTTGTCAGCGCAGAGCCCAAAGTAGGGCTCGAACTCACAAACTGTGAAATCATGACCTGAGCTGAAGTCGAACACTTAACTAACTAAGCCACTTAGGTGCCTGGAAACTTTTATTTATTTTTTTATTCTTTATTGATCTAAAAAGCTAATAGTTGATTCAAAATAATATGAACAATGTATTCTATTATATATGCTCATGCATATATCTTATGAATATATATAAGATTATACAATATCATATATATTCTTTTTTATTTTTACATATAAGTGAATAAATGATATCAATGATACAAGAGACAGAAGGGAGGAATTAGGATTATTTTGTTATTAAAATGTACTCATAATACCTGTGAGGTAGTGTGGTATTACTTGGAAGTAGACTTTGATTAGCTGTAAATGTATATTGCAAACACTACAGCAGCCACTAAAAGGTTAAAAAAAAAAGAAAAAAGAGAAAGAAAAAGAAAGAAAGGAGTCATACAATATTCTCATTTAAAAGCACCCGCAAGGGGTGTCTAGGTGGCTCAGTGGGCTTAGTGTCTGACTTCTGCTCAGGTCATGATCTCATAAAAGAGAAAGACAAGTAGACAAAATAGAAACAAAGAATAAAGGCAACAAACAAAAAACAGTAACAATTGTGGTAGATATTAATTGAACTATATCAATAATAATAACTGAATATCAGTGGTCTAAATTTACCAAGGAAAAGACACATTGTCAGAACAGAGCAAAAATCACAGTACAACTGTATGTTGTTTACAAGAAACAGACTTTAAATATAAAGACACATGTAAATTAAAAGTAAATGGATGGAGGAAATATACTATACTAATGCTAATTTTTAAAAAGGCAAGAAGAGCTATATTAGTTTTCAACAAAGTAGATTTCAAAGCAAGGAAAGTTTTCAGGGATAAAGACAAGTGATACAATACAATAGAGGGGTCAGTTCTCTTAGAACATAACAATGTTTACTTTGTAAGTGCCTAACAATAGAGTGTTAAATTATGTGAGGCAAAAACTAATAAGACTGTAAGGAGAAATAGATTAATTCATAATGATAGTTGGTAACTTTAATACCCTCATTTAGAAATGGACAAATTCAACAAACAGAAAATTCGTAAGGACCTAGCTGAGCTTAACAAAACCATTAATCAACTGAATATAATTGACAACTATAGATCCTTTCATTCAACACCAGCAGAATACTTAATGTTTTCACAGTTAAGTGGAGCATTTGTCAAGATAAACAACATTCTGAGCCATAAAATATACATAAATTTGAAAGAATAGAAATCATAAGATGTCTGCTCTCAGACCACAATGGAATCAAATTAGATTTAAATACAGAAAGATAAGTGGAAAATTCGAAAATATGTAGAGATTAAACAACATACTTCTAAATAACATGAGCCAAAGAAGAAATCTTAAGGGAAATTTAAAAATATTTTGAGCCAAATGAAAATGAAAAAACAGCTTATCCAACTTAGTGGGATGTAGTGAATGCAGTGCTTAGAGGAAAATTAATAGCATGAATAAACAATCATCTGGTTCTACCTTAGGGAACTAGAAAAAGAAAAATAAAGTATTTGATAAAATCCACAACCCATTCATTAGAAACATTCTCAATAGGTTAAGAATTGAGAACTTCCTTGACTTGATAAAGCATAGCTACAAAAAACCTATAGGGAACATTATACTTAATAGTGGGAAGCTTGTAGTTTTCCAACTGAGATCAGCTGCAAGGTAAGGATGTCCCTTTTTTCACTCCTTTTCAATATCATACTAGTTTTGGCTACTGAAATTGGACAAGAAAAAGAAATAAAACGTGTAGTTTGGGAAGGAAGAAATAAAACGGTTCACAGATGATATGTTTATCTATATGAAAAATGCAAATCAAAAAGAGGCAGAAAATGGTGTGTCATAATTAAAATTCTGAGAAAACAAACAAAAACTCTTAAATCCAGTGCATTAGTCAGTGAAAAAAACATTCAATGATAGAGGTAAAAAATATATTGTAGAGAAATAAGTGCGTTTATTTCCATCACACTTTCACTATAGGAAATGTAAAAAAAAGATTCTCCATGCAAACAGATGATAATTCCAAGCAGAAACATGATTCACCATAAATAAACTAATCCAGGGAAATGGGTAAAGTAAGGATAAACATAAAATGAAGATAAATTATTATATTTAACTTTTAAAAGATACTTGAATTTCTAAACCAAAAATAATAACAAAATAATGTATTTCGAGTTCACTGCTTTTGCACCATTAAAGTATTTGAAAATAATAGTAAAGAGAATGAAATGGAAGGATCAAGGTTGGTATTATGTTTTGTAGGTTCTTTCAATATAAAGGAATATGTCATTTGAATGTATGCTTATTTAATTAAAGTTATACTGTTTAAATTAAGAAGGAAAACAATGAAAGAAATAGGAAAAAGTATAAATAATAAATCTAAATTGGAGAAAATATGAAATAAAAAAGCTGTTAGTAGATGATAAAATAAAGAAAATGACAATGATGATACTTTATATTTAATATCAATATTATGCTAAAATTAAAATTATCCATGCACAAAAGTTAAAAGAAAACAGATTGTCACTAGATAGACTAAGATCCAAGTTTATGCTATCTACAAGAAATACACTTTAACTGCAGAGGTAGAAATGCTTTAAAAGTAACAGGATAGAAAAAGACAGTCTAAGCATACACTAATATCATACAAATTTGATTTCAGACCAAGGAATATAACTAAGGATAAACAGGGCATTGTAAAATGATACAGAGATTTAAAATAAAAAAATTGATACCAGTTCTAAATGTGTTTACACTTACCAGAATCTTACATAATAAATGAAACAAAACTGAGGGAAGAAAGGATGTACAGAGAATGATAATTGGAGACTTAAATATATTTCTTCCAGTAGAAAGAAAATCAGAAAGGATGACAAGAATAGGAAGGCACTTCCAACCAAATTAACACAACTGATATTGTAAAAATATTCAACCCAACAAGAGCATAATACATATTCTTTCACGTTCAACGGAGTGTTCAAGAATATAGATCATATTTAGGGATATAAAAAATCTCAACAGATTTCAAAAATATAACTTTTATATAGAATTTGTCGAACCACAAGAGAGTTAAACTAAAAATCAGAACAAAAATGATATTGGAAAATTCCCAAATATATTTAAATTTAAAAACTTCTAAAATTGCCTATGGATCAAAGAAAAAGTTACACAGAAAATTACATGTAATGCAAAATATGAAAATTATATATATATATATATTTAAAGTATAATTGACATACATACATGCAGTTACTATCCATCATCATACAATGATATTACATATTATTTACTATATTACCTATGCTATACTTTTCATCTCCATGAGTTAATTATTTTATAATTAATGGAACATAATAATGGAAGTTTGAATACCTCTTAAACCCCTTTATCTATTTCTCCCATATTCCCAACCACCTCCACTGTACAATATGTATTTTAATGAATGATAATGAAAAACAGCATAAACTATGTAGACATTACTGAAGAGGTACATTTTAGGAAATTTATATTTTTAAACAAGATTAGACATGTAGACCTGTCACAAATAACCTGACATTCAACATTAAAAAACAATAAAATAAGTTAGAAAAAAATTAAACCCAAAGAAATCAGAATGAATGAAATAAAAAAATCAGAAATGTTGAAAAGAGACAAATTAGAAAGTCAACAAAAACAATTAAAAAATCCTTAATTCTTTAAATGATCAATTACTTGAAAATGTATTAGTGTGGATTAACCAGGTAAAATGGTAAAAGACACAAATAAATCACAATGATCAAACACGAAGATCAGGATGAGCACTGGGTGTTAATGGAAACCAACTTGACAATAAACTATTTAAGAAAAAAAAAGACAAAAAAATCAAATAGACACCACCATGGACCATATTGAAATTTTAAAAAATAATAAAGGGTTATTTAAAATAGAACCCATAAATCAATAGTTTAGATAAAAATGAACAATTTTTTCAGAGACAAAACTCCTAAATTTAATTTAAGAAAAATAATATGTGAAAAATCATATATATAAATAGATATTTAGTTAAAATCATTCCAAGAATAAAATCTCTAGGCCCATTTGGTTTCAGTGGGTTTTTAAGGAAGTAATAATACCAAGAAAAAAAGTCTTCCAGAAACAAGAAAAGAGACTCCTTTCAAATTACTTTATAATAGCAGCATTTATCTAGTACCAAAATTAGAAAAGAACAACATTATACAAAAAATAACCAGGAAAAAATAGCAGTGTATTATATTGGATCATAAATTATGAGAAATTTCCAATGTTAATACAAGATAGTAAGAGAGGTAACTGAGTATGAGGTATAAATGAGTCTCGTATTTGCATTGCAATGAGAAGCTGCTTAATAGATATTAATTGAACAGAAAGTGAATTTATTTTGCATATTTTATTTTGCTTAAAAAATATTTTAATGTTTTATTTATTCCTGAGAGAAAGAGAGATAGGGTGTGAGTAGGGGAGGGGCAGAGAGAGAGGGAGACACAAAATTCGAAGCAACTCCAGGCTCTGAGCTGTCAGCACAGAGCCTGACGTGGGGATCCAACCTAGGAACCGAACCTAGGAACCAGGAGATCATGACCTGAGCTGAAGTCAGACATAACCGACTGATCCACCAGGTGCTCCTGGATTTGCATATTTTAGGGATCACTAACCCTATAAATGCAGAATTAGCAGGCAGTAATATGTTCATGGACAAACTAGGAAGCTTTGACTAAGAGAATGAAGATAAGAATAAATATATGGAATATAGTGATGTTTATTGGGTAAACTCAACAGAAAATTGTTGACACACACGTATAATTTGGGCCTGAATAAAAGTAATCTTTTGTATTCAAATACTTGAAAAGATGCTATGTAGCAAATAATGTTCTATGTCATGTAGTAAATAATGTTCTGTATCTGGAGTTGTTTTTAATTCGGTAACTTGCATAGAGTACCTCCTTGATATATACATTTTAAATGAATGAATGCTTTTGTAAAATTATTTTTATTTATTTTTTAATTTAAATTTTAGTAAGTTAACAGACAGTGCAATATTGATTTCAGGTGTAGAATTCAGTGATTAATCATGTAATTACATACAACACCCAGTGCTCATCACAAGTGCCCTCTTTATTACCCATCATCCATGTAGCCCATCTCCCACTCCCACCCACCTTTCTCTGTCAACCCGCAGTTTCTTCTCTATTATTAAGAGTCCATTGTGGTTTGTTTCCCCGTCTCCTGTTTTCTCCCCACCCCTTCCCATATGTTCATCTGTTTTGTTTATTAAATTCCACATGAGTGAAATCATGTGGTATTTCTCTTTCTTTGATTGACTTATTTCACCTCTCATACTAAATTTGGGCTCCATACTTGTCATTGCAAATGGCAAGATTTATTCTTTTTGATGGCTGAGTAACATTCCATTATATGTGTGTGTGTGTGTGTGTGTGTGTGTGTGTGTGTGTGTGTGTATGCATTATATATATACACACACACATATATACATAATGCACTATATATAGTGCATATATATGCAATTGATGGGTTGTAGGGTGGTTCTATTTTTAACTTTTTAGGAATCTCTATGCTGTTTTCCACCGTGGCTTCACCAGTTTGTATTCCACCAACTGTTTAAGACCGTTCTGCTTTCTCTACATCTTTGCCAATACCTGTTGTTTCTTGTGTTGTTAATTTTAGACTTTGTGACAGCTGTGAGGTGGTGTCTCATTATGGTTTTTATTTGTATTTCCCTGATGATGAGAGATGTTGAGTGTATTTTCATATGTCTGTTAGACATCTCGATGTCTTCTTTGGAAAACATCTATTCTTGTCTTCTGCCCATTTCTTAACTAGGTTATTTGGTTTTTGGGTTTTGAGTTTTGGCAAATTTGGTAAGTTCCTTATAGGTTTTGGATACCATGAATTAATGCTTTTTAAATGCAAAAAAAAATGTACACTGGCTGCAGAAAAGTAAAGAATAATTATGTGAAAGGAAGATGTTCAGCTCAATATAAAAAAAAGAATGATCTGAAAATAAGAAAATGTCTTAATTTGAAACCAGATGTCTTAGAAGTCAATCCTCTCTTCATAAAAGAGGCTGGATTATCTGAGGTTAGACATGGAATCACAGAGGAAGAACTACCTACTTAACAGAAGCACTTGAAAAGCTCTTTTCAAATTTATTGGGCAAGGAAACTTTGTTCAAAAAGGAGTATTTGAAACCAATGTAGACAAAATGAAAGACCCACATGGGGGCAAGTGTTTGTAGGCTATCTTCCTCCTAGTGTTCAGCTAACTTTTCACGTTGGCAGTGCATAAGTATTAGCAAAAAAAGTAGTATGTGTAATAATAAGTGATGTGCTCATGGCAAAGATAAAAATCATTCAAACTTCCTTTTTATACATGTCACTCACAATTTCCTCTAATACTGTAATAAATATGTAAATATATTTTATTTAAAATAGGCAGCGTTTAGATTTTCTAAATGACTTACCTGATAAATAGTACATTTTAAACTTCAAAATCATACATTTTTGTGGCTAAATCAACCTGAAAATTGATACTTGGTAGACAAACATATTTGTATTTTAATATATTTTGGAAAGAGTTATTAGAGTCTTGATTGAACCTATTACCTACTGTGAAAATGAGAAAGATTTTTAATTAGCTTTATTGAAGCTGTGCAGATAGTGATAAATGATGAAAATCCTTTATTTTTGCTTGATTTTGTTATTAATATTTGTTTAATGGAATTCAGAATATAGCCAGCTCACCTCAGTTATTTAATTTTCAACGTTCATTTTACCAAAAAATGCTTCATTAGAGAAATTCAACTTTCAAGATGGAAAATCCCTTCAAATCCAAATGGCAGTTAAACAAAATAGTTCAAGCTGATCCTCTGCCTCAAGGGATAGGAAAAGTAAGTCTGAGTCAAAATACAATGGGAAAGGAAGGGATGTGACAAAAAATTAGGCAGAATAATGTGATGTGTATTCATAAAGGTTTCATTAAAAACTCAAAAGTAAATTTCTTTAAATTGGCACTCAGACAGGAGCATTTGTTCAAACAGCAGAACTCAGGTTGTACTAGTTGCAGAAATCAGCAAATGTGCCAAACATTTTCTATGTTACTCCTTTTCCCTTTCTGTTGCAATGACAGAAGTAAAGTGAGTTGTTATGGACATTCTCTGTTGATATCAATAGTGTTATGTGACAACTATCAAATCATAGAATCCAGGGGTCTGAAGTTTTACCAAAAAGAAGGATTGGCCCACAAACTGAGACAGGAACTCTCAGAAGTAATGTTTTAGTATCTACTGATAATGGATTTTGAGCGAAACTGTTTTCATCTAACTCTGTAACTCCAATTGGCAACCACCCTCATCTTCCTCCCAGTACACTTTCCCTCCCTAAGGTACAAGGAATCATAGACTTGAAAGGACTCTTCTCTCCCTAAAACATTTAGAGAAAAGAGATTTGACCCAGTGGTTTTTTGAGTCAGCCCGGTGTAACACCTAATTCTGCTGTGTTGTCTGATTCCGGTCAATCCGTTTGGCCCACTTTTGACTTTGTTGCCTAATGTGATCTGTATGCTATGGTTACTTGTTTCCATAGTTCTGATACCGCCACTCATCTACCAGCCACACTGCAGAGAGCCACATGCAGCTTCTCTAGAACACCACCGCCTTTGGTCTGCTCTAGACAGTAGGCTTCCAGATAAGGGTGGAGCACAATAGATAGTAATTTCACCATCATCCAGAATGTGATGCAACTCCTCTTCTTCCTATGGCTTGAGCAGGTTTAGACCTCTTGGCCTTCAGTTGCATGTCTCCAAAATACTCAGCTGACTTACTGAAACCTAAGCAAGAAAATATGAGCATTTTGGATTACAACTTTTCTGGGCTGCTAATGTCATCAATCTATTTGATAAACCCATTTTAACTCATAACCAGAAATGTTATATATTTATGTATTTAACTGTACAAGCTTTGAGAATAATCACTGTGGATTTTCCTGTTACTAATATCACTACGCTTGGCCTTTGTAGATATTAACTCATTGACTCATTCTTTTCCTTCCTTCAACCTTTGGGTGCCATTTTATTTTTAGGTGAATTTCTTGTAAAAAGTAAAAATTTAAACATAGCTTTGCTTAGTTTGATTCCCAGCAATGGAAGTGAAAGTGTTCATGTTTAGGGTGTTGACTAATATTTTCATTTTTGTTACTGCTATCTCAAAAAAAAACGATTTATTCCTGCTAGCCATTTTATATTTTATCTATGCTATTTTTAAATTTTTATAATAATTTCATCATATTATAAGTATTTTCTACTTTAGATACCCCAAAGTTGTATATAGATATATTTCAAATATACTTTTATCAATATCATTTCATGGCCTTTTTAATTCCCCAACTTTCATCACCAGGGATCTGTTACAATAAGTTAATGAGTTAATGATCCCCATTAGATTGTGAATATCTTGGAACTAGAACTTCTCACTATTTCTATCTCATTTCCCAGTGTCAGAACAGTTAATGCTATACAGACTGCACTTAAGGGAATAAGAGTAAATAGATTATTTCCTACACCCTATTACAACACTTTTCAACTCTCCTGAAGGGTCCACCCTTCTTCAGTATCCATCTTTTACTCACCAGTGCAATCCAACTTTAGTTGGTCATGCTAGGAAATACATCTCCATGATTATTCATTTCTCACTCAAATAGTCTTCATTGTTTTTATATTTCCCTATTCCAACATATTTTTGAGTTACACTCTGCCTTTCATCGAGTTTGTAGCTGGATTCTGTTTACCCATTGTCTAACTACTCCCTTCCTTTTTCAAATCTCTCTCAATCGATGTTTCCTCAGAATTTAATTAATGGTTAGCTTTTAATTCCATTCACATGCATATACAAACATGGACATTCTACAACTACATTCAGTAATTATCAAGTACTTGTTACTAAGTGATAAGAACACAGAGGATTTGAACAATGGTTTTATTTCCAAAGAACATTCAAAGTGTAGAATTGAATTGAAACTAAATATATACTTGTGCTATTATATACTTGTGCTATTATAAAAATGCATTTTCTTGTTGAATAAAGTTGATTAAAATATCATGTCCCTTCAAAGGATTTAAGGTCTCACCTGACCCAGGATTAAATTCTACAGCTTCATTTGTGCGTTCATTTATGGGGCTGAATCCTAGAGGATCACTGATAAATTTGATTCTCCAAAGGCTATGTTTTCAGTAGTAATTGAAGAAACTAGTAATGTTTAATATGGAAAAGAGAAATAGTTGTAGGTCCTGTAATACTTATACTCAAGTGTTTGAATAAATTTCCTTGAAAAATTAGACCACCCTTCCTTAATGAGAGTAACTCATAATCATAATTGAAGGGGATAGAAATTAATTCATTATATGAAAGGACTGTTAAATGTCCATAATTGAAATTGGCCAGCTTTGAAAATTTTAGATAACTGTCAGTGGAAGCATTTAGAGGCTAGATAGCCACTTATTGAAATAATTCAAGCAAAAAAGGTTTGTGATGGACTGTGGTATTGATCATTTTAGATCTGTTACAATCCTGAGTTATTAGAGGTCTATGAGATATCAGTCTCCTCTTCTTATTCCTAGTATTCTCATTTTTCCTTTTAAATGTTTATAGATTTATAATAAAATTATAGCAGTCTAATGGGATTATTTCCTCAGAAAACAAACTGACAGCAGCAATACCATGTGATTTGTATAAAGAGTTTCAGTAGGGAGTTTTAGTATGTGAGTGATAAATCATCAAAGTCTCCTGAAACCAAAAATAATAAATAAATAAATAAATAAATAAATAAATAAATAAATAAAAAGTTTCAAGAATGGAAAATATGCTGGGTTGGAAATTTAAACCTTTTATAGAATGATTAAATTCATTGGCGGTACAAACCTAAATATATATAGGATATAGTTACTTATCTCACTGAATAAGTCAAAGTTTTAATTTATGGAAAAGAAAATAATCACTGCAGGAGAAAATAGTTGCTCTCAGTTAAGGAGCTAGCTAAGAGAAACCCACCATGCCTTTTCACCTGCTAAGATTCTATTTCTAGATTAGTTTGTCGCTGTTTAAAAGAAGGTAGATTTAAAGTTAAGTTTGTCATTATTTATATGTTATAACATCAAATAATTGAGTGGATAAACATGCTTTTGATATTCTACTCTAAGAATGACATTGGTAACATGGTACATTGTTTATTTTAACAAGGCACTAATGAAAGAATTATTATCTTTATGAAAATAGGTAAAACTTTTATTTAGCAGAAATTGTCCATGCGTGTTTTATAAGGAAAGCAGGAAGTGTAAGACCATATGATACATTTAAGGCATATGCTTACAGGAAAACAGGATGATACGAAAACAATTGCCTTTGGGTCACTTAGATCAGGGAGCAAGTAAGGAAGAACCTAATTCTAATGTTTGTACAATCAAATGAAACAAGCAGCTAAAATAAGTGGTAGAGGGGAGAGATGAATTCCTGAAAGAAGCACATGAATAGGAGAGATCAGAGCATACTTTCAGAACTGTGGGGTTTGGGAAAGAGGCAAGGAAGTCTGAGAGGAATTCTAAGCAGCTTTCTGAGTAATGTGCTGAAAAAACCAATTAAAGTCCCTTTTGGGCAAGATTTAATTTTTAAAAATATAATTCTTTATTGTTTTGGAGTCAGGTTTGTATTTGTATTAAATATATTGAATGTATATAAATAAGTATAATATAACAACATGCAGAGAATGAACAAAAGAGAAATGCAATATTTTATGTTATTTTCTTCATATATAATTCTAATTTAAAATTCAAGTTATTGGGGCACCTGGGTGGCTAAATTGGTTGAATGTCCAACTCTTGATTTCAGCTCAAGTCATGATCCACGAGTCGTGGGATCAAGCCCCACATGGAGCCTGTTTAAGATTCTCTGTCTCTCCCTTTGTCCTCTCTCCTGCTTGTGCCTTCTCTAGCTCAAAAACAAACAAACAAAAAATCCAAGTTTCTTACAAAGACTTTATTATTTTTTAAGTTTATTTATTAGTCTTGAGAGAGAGAAAGAGAGAGAGTGCATGCGCAAGCAGGGGAGGGAGACAGAGCCCAAGCAGGCTCCAAGTCGTCAGTGCAGAGCCCAATACAGGGCTCGATCCCATGAACTATGAGATCCTGACCTGAGCCGAGATCATGACCTGAGACGAAATCAAGAGCTGGACACTCACCCAACTGAGCCATCCAGGTGCCTCCTAAAGACTTTATTTTGTAATTTATTTTCACCTGAGTGTTTCCATACAAAATTATTCCAAATAATTATCTTCAGGAAATAATTAGGAATTTTGTACCTTTGGGCCAGCATGTGCATTGGTTGTACTCTGTAACATACAAGAAATGCATAATGATTAATTACACTTGGTCACCAGATAAAAGGATTGAGAATCTATTATCATTGGCACTAAAATGTAACTAAGTTAAGAATCCTGACCTATTGTTTAAAGTTAGAAAGCAACATAACTTGAAGCAATTGCAGGTAATCAACCTCTATTTGAGAATTGTACCCTTCCTCAAACAAAGAAATGTGCAGAGTTGAAAATAGCATCTTTGTTTTTTGGTAGCTCACTGACTCCCTGCTGTATATCTTCACCTAAAGTAGCATTTTAGAACAATTAGTAGCTGTAGAGATGATTATAATGTCACAAATGTGGGATTATGACTTTAGCTAAAGAATAAACAGCAGGAGGAGAAAGTCTATTAAGGAGTAAATATCCTCTTTCCAGAGAAGTATGTTTGCAATTAGAAAGAAAAGGGAACAAGAGAGAACAGAAAGACTCAGCTATAAACACTTATGAATTTTTGTATTGTTAGTTTTTACCAGGAAAATATTCCTATTAAGTAAACAATCTACTGATAATAAAAAAAAATTAGAACTTTGTAATTTTGAGATGTTATTCTTTCTTTCAGGGGAGATAAATATTTTTAGAATGGCAGAAATGATGAAGACAAAAGGAGTAAAATGTTACTAAAGAAAGAAACTTGAAAAATACTAAGTAACTATTAACTTTGAATGGCTAAACATATTTAATTTAATAACTTGAATGAAAAACACTGCTAAAGTACATGGAAAGTAAAAGCAGACATCAAGAATCTTGAAATATTCACTTCACCCATATCATAATATAAATCAAACAAAACTTAAAAAATGGGTAGATTCAAGGCCCCAGCTGGGCAAATAATTATTTCTTAACTGAGCTCATTGTTATTTCTTCAAATAATGTTGCAAAAAAAAAAAAAAAAAAGAATCTTGAAATATTCACTTCACCCATATCATAATATAAATCAAACAAAACTTAAAAAATGGGTAGATTCAAGGCCCCAGCTGGGCAAATAATTATTTCTTAACTGAGCTCATTGTTATTTCTTCAAATAATGTTGCAAAAAAAAAAAAAAAGAGAGAGAATATGGAAAGATAGAAAGACAGACAGACACAAAAAGATGATGGGAGTCAATTGAGGGCATAGATCATGTTTTGGAGAAAGCTTCTTCAAAATGCAGTTTACTTCCAAAATCTTTTATTTTTAATTTCCTCAGTAAATTTAAAGGAAAATATTAATATATCTGAAGGGCAAGTACAATTTTAATTTTAAAAAAGCAAAAGAAAATTTTAAACTGTTAATTCCATTTCATGATAAGTGAATTCCACATACAGTAAGATTTTTGGCTGACTCTTTTCAAGGTAAAAAAATAATTGGAATTCTAAAAGAGATAAACAGGGTAAGATAATGACCAAATGAAGAACCTGAACATCAGAGGGAGGTCTTTTTTTTCTTCAAATTTTTATTTACATTTTAGTTAGTTAATAGATTCATCACTTAACATATAACACTCAATGCTCAACACAAGTGCCCTACTTAATACCCATCACCCATTTAGCCCATCCTCTACCACCTCCCCTCCATCAACCCACAGTTTGTTCTCTGTAGGTAAGAGTCTCTTATGGCTTACCTCTCTCTCTTTTTTCCCCCTTCCTTTATGATCATCTGTTTTTTTTCTCAAATTCCACATATGAGTGAAATAATAGAGTATTATTTCTGACTGACTTATTTTGCTTAGCGTAACACACATCCACATCATTACATCCACATCATTACAAATGGCAAGATTTCATTCTTTTTGTTGGCTGAGTAATATTCCGTCATCTATATACCACTTCTTCCTTATCCTTTTATCAGTCAATGCACATTTAGGTTCTTTCCATAATTTGACTATTGTTGGTAATGCTGCTATAAGCATCAGTGTGCATGTGCCCCCTTCAAATCTGTATTTTTGTATCTTTGGGGTAAATATTTAGTAGTACAATGGCAGGGTCTTAGGGAAATATTATTTTTAACTTTTTGAAGAACCTCTATACTGTTTTCCACAGTGGCCACACCAGTTTGCATTCCCACCAACTACGTAAGTGGGTTCTCCTTTCTCAGTATCCTTGCTAACATCTCTTGTTTCCTGTGTTAATTTTAGCCATTCTGACAGGTGTATGGTGGTATCTAATTGTGGTTTTAATTTGTATTTCCTTGATGATGAGTGATGTTGAGCATCTACTCATGTGTCCATTGGCCATTTGGATGTCTTTGGAAAAATGTTATTCTTGTCTCCTGCACATACCTTAAATGGGTTATTTATTTTTTGATTGTTGAGTTTGTAAGTTTTTGTAGGTTAAGATACTAACCATTTATCATATATTCACTTGTAAATATCTTCTCCCATTCTGCAGGCTACAAGAATATTAAATCCAAGTTAGTTCTCTAATGGAGAGAATAATGGGAAGTAAAGTAGAAAGAGGACACAGTTAGATCACTATATTAGTCAAGTTACTCCACAGAAACAAAACCAATAGGATATGCATGTGTGTGCTTGCATATATGCATAGAAATACATATATACACAGATATAGAGTGATTTTAAGAACTTAGATCATGCAATTGTGGAAGCTGTCAGGGTTAAATCTTTAGGACATATCAGCAGGCTAATAATTCAGGTGAAATTTGATGCTAGAGCTATGAGGCAGAATTTTCTCTAGGAAATATCAGTTTTTGCTCCTATGAATTTTTAACAAATTGGATGTGTTCCAGCCACCTAAATAAGGGTAATTACCTTTATTTAATGCCACCTTATGGTAGATGTTAACCATCTAGGCTAACAGCAACACCTACATTAGTGTTTGTTTAAATAACTAGGTACTAAATCCTGACTAAGTTGATATGTAAAACTTGCCATCACAATTAGTCTTCTGAACTACGTCAAAGGATTAGGATTTAGACTAACTGTAGTGAGATCCTTTGAGGGATAGAGGCCATATGGAAGGAGATGTCATGATTGTAAACCTGGGGCCTAACAGCTAGACATTTATATTATTTGCTTATTTATGATAGTGGTTTGGAAGAGTAATAGACATATTTCAAGGATGATGATCAATTGGAATATGAATTAATTTACTTAAAGAAAATTCCCCAAGTATATCAAGGAAATTTTCAGTAACAATATGAAGACTCCCAAAAAGGATAGACTTCCATTCTGTGTTTATATTTTTTAATGTTTATTTATTTTTGAGAAAAAGAGAGAGACAGACAGAGTGCAAGCAATGGAAGGGCAGAGAGAGGGAGACATAGAATCTGAAGCAGGCTGCAGGCTCTGAGCTATCAGCACAGAGTCCGACATGGGGCTCAAATTCATGAACCATGAGGTCATGACCTGAGCTGAAATCAGACACTAACCGACTGAGCCCCCTAGGTGCCCCTGTGTTTATAAAAATTATTTACAAACATATTCAAGGAAAAACACATAGATGTTTCCTTAGACTGAATTTTTTTGTTTGCTTTTTAAATATTAAAATGATCTTTATTTTAAAAAATCAGATATGTACAATATATTCCAATTAAAATAAGATAAATTTGCATTGATTCTTTTCAGTAAAAGCAGATTTGTTATAGTATCTAATCAGTGCAAGCAAAGAAGCTGCATATATATTTTTAATAGCTGACACATAAATTGAAGTTTACTGATATAAGGAGAACATCAGTTATATTCCAGGTCAATTTATATGATGGATCATCGAGACTGGGAAATTGGACTTAAAAATTACGGAACATAGGGATAGACTAATAATGTAGGCACATTAACATCTATTATGCTTTTATGACTTTTCTATCCTATATTGTTTTTCTTAAAATAAAATATCATCTCTTAACTCTTTTTTGAATAAGCATAATTAATATATTTATCCCTTTCCAAGTTACACTAAAATTATGTACTACTATCACTACTATAATAATATTTAATTCATAGAAATTATTTTCTTAATGAGTTCTCTAGCTTATAAAAATCATAACTCTTTGTATTCATTTTGAACTCTTTAACAACTCAGATAACTTTAGTCATCAGCTAACTGAGCCACCAAATAATTACATCCTTATAATTTATAAAACAATTAATGTTTCCCTTCTTCTCCTTTTTGGGTATTAATCTCTATTTGAAATGGAAATATGATACTTTGATGACATCTGTTTTATTATTTGGGATGGCTTAGGTAAAAGTAACTCAATTCATAACATTTGTAAAAATAGCGAAGTTTTTTATAAAGAATATATAGGGCAGGTGCCTGAGTATCTCAGTCAGTTAAACATGAGACTCTTGATTTCTGCTCAGGTCATGATCACATGAGTCCTGAGTTCAACCCTTCATGGGGCTCTGTGCTGACAACATGGAGTCCGATTGGGATCTTCTCTCTCTCTGCTCCTCCCCTGTTCATGCTCTCTCTCTCTCTCTCTCAAAATAAACAAATAAAAACTTAAAAGAAATAAAAAAAAAAAAGATAGGGCTTTTTTCTAGATTCAGGAAGTCTATTTAACACTAGGACTTTCATTTCATTTTTTAAATTTACAATTATGATTCTACGGTAAGTAGTTTCATAGACTGGAAAGATGTATGGAAATGTGCAATATAATATGGTCCTCTGTAAAGTTATGTTATAGGTTCATCATAACTAATATGCTTTCTTTTGGAACAGGTTGGTAACTGTAGAAATGAACCAATCAAATGCATAATTGACTACTTTAACGAAAATATACATCACTGCTGAAGTCACAGGGGAACTTGGTTGTATGGATAGTTGTATGACATTAACACAGTACTCCAATTTGACCCAGAGAGTCTATCTTCAAACACCGGTTCCTGTGGTACATTTCAACTCATTCTGTGTGGTTGGTTCCCTATTGAGTTCATCTCTAGCTTCTATCTTTGCTTTTGGAGACCTTTGACTTCAGAAGTTACTCTGAAGAAAAATCACAAAGGTTCTGAGTTATAGATAACCTCTACTAAAAAAAGTTTTTGTGATAGTATTACTAACGTAGTGTTCATTAGTAGTGGAAACTAAAGTAAGAAAAGTCTACACACAGAATGTCACAGTAAGTAATAATTCAATCAATACAATTCTGTTATTTTTAAGATGTTTTTCAAAGCATAACTGTAGATCAAATTGTAAAAATGTGTAAGAGTAACTTGCAAATTATTCTTATACTTAGGATACTATTTAAGGATTTTTTAGAAGCCACAATATTGTAAATATTTCTCAAAAAATCTATAGTAAACTATTTTAATCTTTCTATTTTCATTTCTTTCTCTTTGGACAATGCAATTATCTCAATTTTATTGAAAAATATCTTCCTAATTAATCCAGAGATTTGCAATAAGAAGTTAAGGAAACTGTCCAAATATTTTAAATTGTTTTCATAAAATAGCAGAGGCACATTTATCTATTCACTCATGCATTTAATAAATATTATGAGATTTCCCACTACATACCAGGAATATGGCTAGATACTGGGAATAAAATTATAAGCGACAAGAAATAAAGTTTCTTCTGCTGTAGAACTTTTGGTATAATGGATACACCAGCATTAGGAAAAAGAAGTAATAAATATACTGCTACAGATTGACCTATGTTCTAAAGGGAGGAGAAGAGATTCTGTGTAAAATAAGTTAGAAAAATATCCTGATTTGAATGGTTTATGGGGGATGAGAAAATGCATCTGAGGGAAATTTATAGCTAAATTCTGATGTTTGAGTAAAGTTAGAAAACCTAATGTTGGTTATCAAAGATTTGGCTTAAAAGGAAGAAATAGTGTGTAGAAAGGAGGAAACAATGTTAAACTGTGGTTCAAGAAAACATGGAACATTGGTGGAATTGAAGCAAGGTCCACGTGATCTGAGCAGAAGGTTCATAGTAAATCAGGATAGAGCAGTAGGCAGTGATGATATCACTGGGTCTTTTAAACTTTTGAAGAAAAGATTTCATTATACAAATAGCAATGGAAAGCTGATAGAAATGTTAAACAAGTGAGTAAAACCATCATTTTAAAAATGTCTTTGGCTTTCATGTGAAGAGTGGAAAAGACCAGAGTATATTTACAGACACAAGCATGAGAAACACAAACATCAGCCTTAGAGATGACAAAGAAAATCTAAGACTTTGGACTTGGTATATTGACTATGATTTGTGAGGAAGTTGAAGAATTCACATTGTCTGGCTTGTGTACTTCAGCACTTATTTCCGATTTTGGGGGGGTGGTGCTTTCATAGGATAATTGGAATATAGTTTTAGAAATCATTTGTGATGTTGAGACATTTAAATGGGTATATATATATATATTCCGTGGTCCTTAGGCATACCCATGGATATATATATATATATATATATATATATATGCCTAAGGACCACGGAAGCTCTAGGGATAAGTGATTTTCCTAAAAGGAAAGTAGAAGACAATTTGATAAAAGAACCTGGGATGATACCACTAAGTATTCTTGCTTAAATACTAAAATGGCAGCTTTGGGAAGAGAAGGTATTCAAATTTGGGAACAGTTTGCAGGGAGAAACAAAGTTTTCAGTATTTGTTGCAGAAGAGAAGCAGGATATTAAAGGTGGAGTCTCTCTGCTCTGGAAGGGATAGACTCATTAATTCCACTTTTAGGGCTAAACATTAATGGAAAATATTTTTTTCAACATGCCTATTCTTGGAACTCCTCACATGTTCTTAGGTTTATTTTACTCTGAATCTTCTTCACCTTTTCATATACAGTATAATTTGCTTATTTGTAATATTAACTTTCTATTTTCTGACAACAATGCAAACTCCAAAAAGGAAATTTTATTTTTGCCACTTTTTCTTTGACAATATCTTGCACATAGTTGGTATTCCATAATGTCTATTGAATTAATGAATGAATAAGTGAATGGTGAGTGAATTATAGAACAGTGATATATTTGAAATCATTTATGGTATAAGATAGTGGGATTCTTTGTTGGAAATGAGGCTGGAAATGGTGTCTGAGTTCAAGTTGTCATTGGACCTTTAAGATTCTTAATCCTTTGGAACTTCATCATTCGAGTAATTGGAAGCCACTAAGATTTTTTAATAAAAGAAATGACAAAATAAGAATAATATTCTAGAATGGTATTTACTGTAACATGAAAACTTTATTGGATTATAGTGAAACATTTTTTAAATATGACTTAGAGATTTGTCTTATCCCACAAACATTTGGAAAGGTAATAACAGCTTCAGAAAGAATGTATGTAAGTATTGTCATTGCAATCTTGGTAAAGCAAGTAATGAATGAATAGCAAGTCTAGAATTAGGAAGCAACTTAGTACAGTGGTCAACCTAAGGTGTTGTGCACATGTGTATGTGTTAAAATGTGTCGCAGAGACACGACCCAGGAATTAGAATATGCTCAATATTTTTCATACGAATTTCAAATGCAAAATTCTAGTTGTTCCTAATAAGCCCAGTTCCTATCTATCTCTCAAAACTCATGCTAGTGAGTGCAGGACATCCTTGTTTCGTGCCCTTATATACGGTATGGTTATATAAGCAACTAGTGTCAATTTTTATCCCCTGCCTCAGCCATTGCATATTTCTATCCAATAAACAGCCACTCAGGGCATATGCATCCTTATGTTATGATGAGTCCATTTTCCATTTTCATATTGAAAATACAGGAAAGAGAGGAACTTTCTTTGACCACTAATTGTGATTTTAGCATTTACCTGCTTTCATAGGAGAGCATAACTTCATTCACTGGAGAATAGTTCTTGTAATCATTTAAAATTTTCTTCCTGAGTTCCGAATTAAAGTCTGCCTCCCCCCCAATGGGTGGTATGACTCATCTTGATTCATCAGTTTATTGAGCTCAGAGTATGTAATAGGAAAAGGGAAAGAACAACGTAAATGTCCACCCATAGTTAAGGAGGGACCTAGCTATAAAATAATGCTAATAAAACCAGGCAATGAAAACTATTAAAAAAAAGCTATTGTATGAATAATATACTCTTATGCTGATGACAAATAAAACCTCTGAGATATCCTGATGAACATGAGTGCTGATGCTTCTACACCACTCGTTAGTCCCTACCCCCAAACCCTTCACCAACTCTGGCATCTTAGTTAGCAAGTAGCACACAAAAGTATATATGATTGTTGTAATTTGGCAGATTTTATGTTCATGTATCTCATCGTATACTTATTTGACATTTTCTAGTGAGAATTAAACACACATCATTGACTATTTTTTAAGTTAGCAAAACCATGTCCCTCTGTCACTATCCCCATGCACATTTTCCATATGTTGCAGTGCACCTAAACTACGGCAACGTGACCTACCTATGTGTAGGTACACTGTGAGGTTTGGGAGTCACAGTGAGTATATTTTAACCTTATCTCAGTCTCTTACTTTTTATACAATTCAGTTTTCTCACTGGAAATAAAGATATCATATACTGAGTAGAGTGCTGTTGAGAAGTCAGTGACATAATGCACATAGGGCACATTAAACATCATGCCTAATTTGTAGAAAGCCCTCAAAATGGCATGTGGCTAGGACCATTAGCATTAGCCAGTGGCCATTTTCAAGAATAGTACATCACAAATATATAACTAAATGGGAGTAAATGTGTAATTACCAACTATGATTGAATCAGGGAGGATTCAGATTACACTTTTTGTTGTTTCTTTGCTATTTTCAGAAAATCTGTTGCTTTCACATGTGGCATATATCTAGGTACATTTACATCTTGCCAAAATATACGTTCTTTGTTTGCTTTTCCTTATTTTCTGATATTCCTACCACTCTTCAGGTGTATACATTTTCTCAAGGAACCTCTGAAAATACAATTGCAATACATTCTGTGTAATAGATAAAAGATCTTAAAAATGATTTTGTTCATATTTCCTAGCAGAAAAATAGGGAACTAGGGGAGTCAGGGAAAGGAATAGTAAGTTAGCTTTACTGTAAAAAAGGGAGCAATAAAGAGAAGAAGATGACCTTGAGCAGTGGCTTGTGGGAAAATACCTTAATTGTATCCTAGTCATAGGGCACAAAGACTACAAATAAAGATACAAAAAATAAATTCAGAGTTCCACAGAATAGCCCTAGACAAGTATATGTACATGTCTATAGTGACAGATTCAATGATACTGAATAAAAACAAACAAATAGCATTTAGAGTATAAATATACATCAAACATTTATTAATACCCCATGACTAGTTTTACTCTTCAATGAGGATCCTAATAATTCTTGAATGATTGCTAAATGGTCTCCATTATGAAATATTGGTGGATTATTATGAATGCAACAAAGATCTATTTGATAATTACTTATTATTACTTGTAGAATTATTGACAAATATCTATTTGAATCACTTCATTTAAAGAAGTATTTATAAGTTAGGAATATATGATTATATCTATAGGAAAGACAAATTTTAATAAAAAGTAAATTCACTATATATCCAAGTATGGAAATTCCAACAATATTTTTCTCTACTTACTTAGATAGAGAAAAGCATAAACTCTGTAATGTATATATTACTAATTTGTTTCCAGCCAAAGTAATATATTATAAACAAAACAAAACAAAATGGAGAAGACAGAGACGCTGAAGATCATTGAATGCAAATATTTGTTGTCATATAAACAATGTGACATACAAACATGCATTCATTGGTTTCAGATCATTTAGAAATACACATTTATTTTAATTTATGTTGATATATGGATTTGTATTCATATTCATATTCCTATTAATATTAAAGGATATTGACTTCTAAACATAGCTTCACCCACTTTAATGCACAGCAGTCAACACAATGCTGTTTTATTTTCAAAATTATTCTTTAAATGTTCTTTTGCTTTCATTTTATTCTATGTTATCACTTTTTCTCTCAACAGATTTTATATCATATTACTACTTTTTATATTTTCTACATTCCTTATTTTCTTCCCTTTTCCTTAAAAATGTTTTATTCTCTGCCTCATGAGTCATTTCTTCATCTACAGATTAAAAGGAGAATGCAAACTTAATATTAAAGATACAGAACATAATTATACTGTTCACCCATTTGACTATAGTATCAGTTCTGGAAAAGTTTACACTACCCCCATCTAACGTGGAATCTCTTGTCATTATTCTTTATTTTACATGATGAAATTTTCCTCCTAATTCTTATCTTGTTTTAACATTCATATATATATAAACACATAAATATGTATATATGTATACACATGTACAATACATATATATTTGGGGTTGTTTCATTAATTTTGTTAATTTACATAATACTAGATAAATTACTTTAGTCTCTTTTTTACTACAAGGTATTTCTATTTTGTTTATCAGCTTGAAAAGCTATCAGCTGCAAGTAACAAAAATCTAATTAAGAGAGGCTTAAACCATACAGAGATTTATTATCCTACTTAACAAGAAGGATAGATGGAGGTGGCTGCTGGCATCAGTTTGCCTGCCTGACAAAACCATAGAAGGATCTGGCCTTTTCCTTTTGTTCTCCTCTATAATCCTAGCCTTTGGTCTTTTTTCTTCTTTTTATCACCTTCTGGTAACAGCAGGACTACCACCATCTTTAGCCTCGAATCTATATTTCAGGTGGGGTGAAATGATAAAGGTTGGAACAAGGCTCCTGCCTTGTACTTTCATTGGTAAGTAAAAGTTTTGACAAAAATTTCCCAGCAGACTTGCCTTTACGTGTTACAGGCTGAAGTTGAGCCACTTTGAACTAAAGCAGTGGAGAAAAAGGACTTGTAAACATGTGTTGATCAACTAATGGACTAAGATACCATGGTATCTTCTATGTAAGCTATACTATTTCTAGCTCCTGGACCATGTGATGACTTCAGTACTTTAATAACTTATCATTAGATGATTGTGCTTAGTACTGTTGGATTGTTAAAATGGAATTAAACTGGATCATTTTTTCTGTTCTTTATCTTAAAAGTTACCCTCCTGTTTTGGTCTTACACATTAACAATGACTGATTTAAAACAGAGGAACAGGGACACCATGTCATCAGTCCTTCTTAGCCCTGGTTCTGAATCATTTGTTGAGTTAAACGATATCTAACAATCTGTTATCTATTTGTCAGGTTTCTCTTCCAAATGTAGACGCTGATAGAAAAAGTCTTTTTTATCTATTTCTACCAGTGAACACATATAGATTTTTAATATTACCAGAGACCCTAAAGAAAGTGCCAAATTTTTACCATTTTTTAAGAAGTGTTAAAAGTGATGAAGTGCATGGAACCACCTTCTTTTGCAAATACAATAATGATAGCACATCTGGCATCATTTCTGCTGGCCCTGCCCTGCGGTTTTTCCTCAGTGGGGAGATGGGCTCCAGATGTTGCCGATGCAGCTGGATAGTCACCCGCATTCTATCACCCCAGGGCACAAGAGCCTGAGCCAAAACCAACTCAAAATCCCTGCTGCAAAAAACCTTCAGAACAGCAGAAGTGCCTTGAAAACAAGGGAATAGGTACTGAATCATCAAATGTCAGCTTCATAGAAATTGTTTTATGCATGAAAATAGGCAAAGAAATAAGTCGTTTCATTTTTTCTATAAAATATTTATAAAAATTTGCAATGAAATTCCTTAATCTGTATAAACTACATCACAAATATTATCTGTTTTATCCTCTAGATCCAACAGAAAAATATTTTATTTAAAATATAATTAGTATTTATACTCTTGATACATATGTATATCCAGAAAGTAAGACTGCTTAAGATGTTATGGAAAAATATAGTTTTCCTCTGACTCGAGAATTATATCTTAAGAAATAAAATATACATAAAAGTATTATGGTATATATATTTTTGTGAATGAAGCTACTTTCACTGTGCTGTGCTCTTTCTTCTCCCAGCTCAAGACAATTTATTAAGTAATTCCTTCTAGAAAAGCTAAGTTTTAGGTTGGCTGGTGGACCTTTCTTCGTTTCATCAAAATATCATTATAAGATACTTCTCTATTTTCTTTTTTTAAGTTTATTGATTTTGAGAGAAAGAGAAAGAGAGAAAGAAATAGCACGAGCTCAGGAGGGGCAGAGAGAGGGAGAGAGAGAGACGGAATCCCAAGCAGGAGCCCGATGTGGGGCTCAAACCCACCAACTATGAGATGATGACCTGAGATAAAACCAATAGTCAGATGCTTAACTGGTTGGGCCACCCAGATGCCCCACTGGTTTTTCTTTTTAAATCAGATATTGAGGTGCTGTACTTCTCTTTTACCAATTTTCCTCTAGATTTGTAAACTTCCCTCCTAATTACTTTATTAGTGATAAAAATAAATTAATACAATAATTAATTATTTCTCATAATGGAAGGGTATGATTAAAAGTGAGATGATTTTCTAATATGTTTATGTGTAATAATTCACTTCATATTTAATACACTCACAACATCTGTTTTATTTTCCCATTATTGCTATGACAAATTAGTATAAATTTAGTTATGTAAAATAACACAAGTTTGTTACTTTACTGTCCTACAGGTCAGAAGTCTTCAAGTCAAATAGTCAACATGGCTGTCTTTCTCCTGGAGGCTCTAGGGGAGAGCCCAATTCCTTGCCTTTTCCAGCTTCTGGATATCTCCTTTCTTTGATCCATGGCTCTTCCTTTATCTTCATCTTCAGACCTCTCTCTCTGTCTCTTTCTCTCTCTCTCTCCCTCTCTCTTTCTCCCTCTCATACTTCCATCATCATATCTTCTCTGACTCTAACCTTCTTGCCTGTTTCTTTTTAATAAGGACCCCTGTGACAACCCAGGAGGGCCCAGACAATCCAGGATAATCTGCCTGTTTCAAGATTCTTTTAGGTTTATTTATTTATATTTAAAGAAAGAGTGCATATGTGTGGGCATGTGGGAGAAGGGCAGAGGGAGAGAGAAGGAGAGAGAAAATCCCAAGCAGGCTCCACACTGTCAGCATGGAGCCCAACATGAGATTCCATATCATGAACCAGGAGATCATGGCCTGAGCCAAAATGAAGAGTCGAGTGGTATGCTTAACTGACTGAGCCAGCCAGGTGCCCCAGCAATTTCAAGATTTATAATTCAATTACATTTGAAAAATTCCTTTACTATGAAAAGTTATGAATTCCTTTTCAATTATTATATAAAATGATTACATAAAAGGGCTGCCTCATATAATTAGCTATCACTAGTTTAGTATCTAGATATGAACTATTTAAAAATGAGCTGAAAACATACATAGAGGAAAAAATAAACCACAGGTAGTCAATTTTACATTCCTAATTCATGGAAGAATGTATTGACCTTTACTTCATTAATAATTTGTCATGGTTAGATTTCCTTAACCACAGAGATTTAAATGTAGAAGATTATAAGGAGAAGTGCTGACGCAGAAGCATTTGTAAGTAGAAACCAAGAGCCTGATGGTCTTCTTTGGGCCAAGGATTAAATTCCAAAGAGTCAGTAAATTCAGGTTGTATGTAAAATTTGAGTACACATGTAGAAATCTTACAGTATTTTACCATATTCATAAAGTATGGATTCCCAAAATAAATGCAGTGCTAATGTGAAACAAAGAAAGTAAAGTTATGTTAAAAGCTCGAATTTATCCCATCTAAGAACCTCAGCAGCATAATTTACATTTGAGAAATATTTCCATAGTAGATTTTTCAAGTAATTATTTTGTATTATTGATCATTTGCTAATAATTCTATAATTTTAAACCTAAGATAATAATTTTATAGACAAGAGGCCTTATGGAAACATACATTCAAAATATGTTCATATGGTGAATCTTTAACCTTGAAGCCTGAATGGGGTTATACATTGAAGCGCATCCTTTATAGGGGCTCTCAGAAATACACACATTTGGCTAAGACAATACAGAAATTCTATTGTACTAATCAACTAGTTACAGTTCTTACCTCAGAGTATGCTTTAATTAAGCCTCTAAATGCATGCTGTTTTTATATGTGTAAAAATAAATTAAAGATATGCAGGTATCAAATAACATGGTTAAGTTTTCATCATCCCTAGAAATTATAAAATTTCCTTCTCTTGACAAATAGAGCTAGTCAGTTGTGAACATTACTTTAACTCTTGACTTCATTTTATGTTTATACAGAGTGAGGTATAATTTTTCTACTTGATCTTTCATGGATCTGTAGTTATCTTTATTTACTTTTGTTATGAAAAATTTAATTCAACTATATATTTTTCTTTCTCAGAAATTTGGGATATAAGCAATCAATCTTTACATGCCATCATGTTGCCATGAATAAATTAGTTGTCAAGTGAGAGGAATATCAGTTCAAATGCTTCATTGTGCAATATGCACATTATAATAGAAGAATTACCTTACTTACTACTCATCTATCATTTTCAAGCAGTCTTTAAAAAAGACATAAGCAGATGTCAGACATCTGGAAGTTTCAGGTGACAGGTCATTTTGAGAGAAATAACTTAAACTTTGATGGTAAAAATGGAAATGTATAGTTACCTTATGCTATCATGGAATTTCAAAACAACAATAAAATAAGAATCTCGTTTCTTAAGGTTTTATATGTTTTGAATATACAGCTCTATGTTTTATAGGTTTTACACGCATGACAAGAAGAAATAGAATGAGAGAGAAAGCAGGGTGAACTATATGAGCTTTACCATGTATATTTTCCTCAGTGATTTTTTAAAAAATTTTATTTAAATTCCAGTTAGTTACCATACAGTATAATATTAGTTTCAGGTGTACAATATAGCTATTCAACACTTCCATGTGACACTGAGTGCTCATCACAACAAGTGCACTCTTTAATTCCCATATTTTAAATTCTCCAAGACTAAATTAATAGACCAGAATGTATTGATTTTGGAAGAAAAATTGCACATAAGAAATTGGAATATCTTTGAATACTAAGTAAGGATAGCATTAAGTATGTTTGGTAGGTGGTCAGAAGAATAGGATAAGATAATATAAGCTAACAGTTATTAGCTGAACCAAATGCTTTATATTAACTGAGCTGAGTGGTTTATCTTATATAACTCTTTAACAACCCTATAATACAAGACTTCAGTATTTTCTAAATTTCAGAAGTAGTAATTACTAGAGCTATACATGTTAAATAACATGTAAAGAGTAAAATAGCTAGTAAGTTCTCAAGATCTGTGATTTGAATACATTCATTCACTCAACGAAGGAGTTGAGCCGGTGCTAGAACACTGAGGATGCAAAGTCCTACTGTCATTGATCATACATTCTACAGGAAGAATCATAGAGTAAACTGACAGTTACTAGATCAAGTGATGTTAAATAATAAGAAGAAAAAAGTAAAGAGGAGATAAGAAATTTAGTGAACAAACTTTACAATATGTGAGGTAGGAACATTCCCTGCAGAGAACCTAGCAAGTATAAGGCTTGTGTCAAGAAAATACAAATGCAAGAAGCCAGCCTTAAGACTTTGACGGTGATTGAGATGGGATACCAGATAACATGTGGCCTGACCTTACAGATCAGAGGAGGGAGGGACTTGAAGTGTAGTCTGATATAGGAAGATATTGGATAATTTTGATCAGCAGAGGGCTGTGCCATAGCTTACATTTTATTTTTTTATTTAAAAAAATTTTTTTTTAATTTATTTCTAGTAGAGAGAGAGAGAGAGAGCGTGAGCAGGGGAGGGTCAGAGAGAGAGGGAGACACAGACTCTGAAACAGGCTCCAGGCTCCGAGCTGGCAGTCAGCACAAAACCCGACGCGGGGCTCGAACCCACGAACCGAGAGATCATGACCTAAGCGAAAGTCAGACGCTTAACCGACTAAGCCACCCAGGCACCCCATAGCTTACATTTTAAAAGAATCACTGCCAGCTCTTGATAGAACTGGAATGGAAGAAGGCGTTGGAAAAGAAGAGAGGACAGAGAGAGGCTAACCAATTGTCTGGGAGACAAACTATATTTGCATGTACAAAAATAGTAGTGATCAAATTGTTTAAAACTTTGTAACCATTTCAAAAATAATCTCTACAAGTTTTTCTATTGTTTTGGACATTGATGAGAAATGCCAGATAAGAAGTTTGAATTTTTTTAATTTACTCTTTTATTTCAGAGATAAAGAGAGAGCAACTGGGTGAGAGGGGCAGAGGGAGAGTGAGAGAGAATCTTAAGCAGGTTCCATGGTCAGCATGGTGCCTGAGTGAGGCTCCAATCCCACAACCTTGGGATCATGACCTGAGCTAAAATCAAGAGTTGGATACTCAACCAACTGAGCCACCCAGGCACCAAAAAGTTTGATATTGAAGTCTGGAGGACTACAACATAAAAATCCTAATGATAAAGATAGAGATTATAATTGGAGAGACCTCAGCCCTGTTTTTGGATGATATTTTTTGGGAAAGTTTGTAGGTATAGAATAGAGCCATGGACAAAACTTTAGAGAATGATCATGTCTAGGATCAAGCAGAAAAGGAGGGAATTGTAAAAGAAAGTTAAGGTTAAGTGAGCAGCGAGTTCAAATGACAACAAATAAGAAGTGCTATCTTAAACTCAAAGAAATCTGATTTCTTCCTAATTGACTATGATTAGGAAATAGTAGGAAGTGTGATTTCCTAGAATTGTCTAAGTAAAATGACAGACGTTAGTTTATACTAGTTGAATGCCATGAAATAAATTGTGGGTTTTTTTGACCATACCATTAAGAATATCAATGGGAGACATAAACCAGTTTGAGGTAAGATAAGAGTTTAAGGAAACTGTGGAGGCCCCTGGGTGGCTCAGTCAGTTGAGCATCTGACTTTGGCTCAGGTCATGGTCTCACAGTTAGTGGGTTCAAGCCATGGGTTGGACTCTCTGCTGATGGCTCAGAGCCTGGAACTTCTTTCAGATTCTCCCTCTCTCTCTCTCTCTCTCTCTCTCTCTCTCTGGCCCTCTTCCATTTACACTCTGTCTTTCTCTGAAAATAAATAAATAAAAATAAATTTAAAAAACTAATAATTGGAAATTTTTAAAAATCATTTTAAATA
Organism: Hyaena hyaena; assembly: GCF_003009895.1. Lineage (NCBI taxonomy): Eukaryota > Metazoa > Chordata > Mammalia > Carnivora > Hyaenidae > Hyaena > Hyaena hyaena. The sequence goes on from NW_024081049.1 coordinate 423,109, forward strand.
AAAATAACATCAATAAGGATGATATAACAGTAAAGAAACTACAGGTTTTTATACCAAGTGGCACTTGATAAAAAAAATCACCAAGCCTACCAGAAAACCAAATGACCAGAATTAAAAAACAAAAAGCAAAACAAACAAAAGAGTGAATGTGAGTGTAAGATAGAGGTAGTAGCTGATGTGTGGTGTGTGAGTGAGTTTGTTTGTTGGTGTTGGCTTTCTATGGGAAGATGGTTATTTTTATACCGAATAAAATGATGATTTGTGTTATAAGAAAAGTGAGAGTAAATTAAGGAGCAATGCTCTTCTAAAACCTGGAGGAAGTGGAGATTCAAAGAACAGAACACCAGTGGAGTGAGTTTATTTTTTGGATGAATGAAGGGACTTTTTTTCCTATTATAATAGAAGAGGAGAAAAAGGATGGGGGAACATGTAGGTAGGATCATAGGTATGGTAGGGTGGTGTCTCCCTACGTGTAAATCCCTACGTGCTAATCTCTCAAACTTGTGAATATGTTACCTGCTCTATTCATTTATCTGCTAAGTCATGTTGAAGGTGTGATTAAGTTAAAATTATTTTTTGTTTCTTCACATTTATTTATTTTTGAGAGAGAGAGAGAGAGCATGTGTGGGGGAGCATCAGAGAGAGAGGGAGGCACAGAATCAAGCAGGCTCCAGGCTCTGAGTTGTCAGCACAGAGCCCAATAAGGGTTTTGAACCCATAAACCCTGAGATCATGACCTGAGCCAAAGTCAGACGCTCAACCTACTGAGTCACCCAGGTGGCCCTTAAATTAAAATTCTTAAGATGAGGTGATTAGTCTATTTGTTCCTAATGGGTCACCTTTGATCACAGGGTCTTTGGAGGCAGGAGGGTAAGATAAAGAAGGAGATTTGAAGATGGAAGCAAAGATCAGAAAGATGCCATTGTTGGAGGGTCGGGTAATGGAAGCAGTCTCCAGAGGCTTAAAACCAATTCTCTCCCAATGCCTCCAGAAAGAAAGTAGCCCTGATGTCATGTTAATTTTAGTCCCTGAAGACACACTTTTGGAATTCTGACCTCTACAACTGTAAGAGAATAAACCTGGGTTCTTTCAAGCCACTTAGCAGTAATGTATTAGCCATAGTAAATGAATACTTCATTTGATTGGGGGAAGATAAGGAGATGGCAGCTAAACACTTCTTACAAAAGTACGTATCTCCTCAGATGCACATAGAGAATTAGAGAATGGAAAGTAAGAGGACAGAAGAGCATGTATAAAAATTTCTTGCAAGATTTGGAAAATTTAGCCAAAAAGAAAAGCAATGGAGTTTTTCACGAAATAAGAGAGAAAACGGTCTCATCTTTTCTATAGGTTTTACTAACCAGGATTCATAGGCATGAATCCAGAATGGAGGGACATTTCTTATGACTAATCCAGCATTGTTTCAATGTAGTAAAATGGAGTGAGGGATGCACAAATGATTTGAGGACATTGGCTGGGGAATGAGTTTTATGATGAGCACTGAATCATGACAAGAAGTCCTGAAGCCAGAGAAAGGCTGATAAATAGTGCTCCAAAAGGTGAAGTCAAGTGGTTTAGAACTGAATAGGTGGGTGGCTTGTAGAGGGTAGGGGGAATTGAATGTGCAATTATAGAATGCAGTAATCAGAGTGGGTAGCAGTGAGAGACGGAGTCCAGGATTTTGGATGATTTACCATGTTCATTTTGCTTAGTGTAAAATCACTAATCATGGTACAGAATAATAAATAAAAGGATTCAAGTTAAGTCAGGAACAAAAGTCTTCATTCAAAGAGAGTAAATCACTGAGCAGTCAACACTTGGCAGCAAGAAAGAGGTGGAGAAGATGGTGTAAATGGCATTTTCCAGATGGAGCTGACATTTTTCTAAAGGAGTAACTTTTCAGAGAGGAGGAAGCAATGTTTGGACATTCACAATGAGAAACAAAGATGATATTATTGCTATCTATTTTATTGAGAATACACATCTAGATTTGACAAACCAGTTGTTAAAAATAATCATTACTGAGATAAAAATGATTTTACAAACATCTTTTCATAAATAAGACATAGCACGACAACAAAACACAAGAATGTAATGTCACTCAGATTTTCTTAATGTACCTATCAGTTGTTTTTACTAGAGATTTACAAAGAGAGATATAATGGGAAAACTATTCTTCCTAATAATCTGACAAGGCTCTGCTTTAATCTATTATAAAAATTTCTTAAGGTATGATTACAAATGGGTGCCATCGTATATTTGATCATCAGTTTTGATTTATATAGTATCTCAGGAGGGGCCCCTGGGCACATCTACTAATTGCAATACGGAAATTGATGCAAAAGTAATAAAACACACTCTTGGAAACCAATCTAAGCCTGCAGTGGAGTTTTTATCACACCCTTAGGTACAGCAGCTTTGGACAGATATGAACCCAAAAGAATTATAGGATCTTCAGGCACGGGGCTCTCCAACAAAAAATTCACTTCTATTAAATTTTGGCAGCCCAGGATTTGAAACTTGGGAATTTTTAATAGACCATAAAACTCTCAATTAACTGTATTAATTATTTTAATTAAAGCAATAATTAATCCTTGATTAAACATAAATCAATATCTCATTTCTAAACTAGGGTTATTTACAATACGGGAGGGGATAAGTTCATCAAGTATAAAGAGACAAATTTTTAGCTCTGATTTTGTCTTACAACTGAGATGGAGCTACCTTGACTACTGCAACGTTTGTAATCTTGTCTGTAGGCATTGTTTTATGATTCATATAGCTAAGCTTTCTTTGTCAAAACATGTTGTTGCTTTTGTCTCCACTGGAGACTATGATTCTGTTATAATCATTCTGTTTAAATTGCACATTTATTTCTGAGAATACATCATGGATTACCTTGACACCATGTCCAGAAAGACAATATCCAAAGTAATTTACTGAATAACATATGAAAATTGATTCCTTTCAATTTAAGAGGTATTTGTTAAATTGGTTACAAATTTTATTTAGTGCTTTTAAGGGGAAAATGGCTCAAGAACAATTTATGCTTCTGAGGAGCATATGCTTATTTAGCAGAAATACGATTGCCTTTATTTGGAGTTTGATTGGTTAAGCAAAGACACTATCATGACGTTCTAAATAAGAAATTTGAAAGCTATAATAGAGTCAAAACAAAATGAACCAGGTAATAGATACACAAAATTAGTTAAAGAGAACAAAATGGCAGCAAGACTCGTGTATCCACATTTTACTGTATTCACTTCCCTAATCGTACTAGTTTCTCTCTAATTTCCCTGAAACTTTTAAACATCACTTTACATATGAGTTTATTCCAGAGCTGTATAAAGGATAAAGAGAAGGTTAATTTGAGGCCATGTGTAACTTATCACCTTATCTCTCTAAACTTTATGTATAAAGTTCCAAGACTAAAAAGTGCCATTTTTCTTAGTTTGGGAACTGGCATTACACACATCTATGAATACATCCTTCTTACAGAGTATTGTCAGAGGCCTTTTCTTCCTTCCTTCCTTCCTTCCTTCCTTCCCTCCTTCCTTTCTTCTTTCTTCCTTCCTTCCTTTCTTCTTTCTTCCTTCCTTCCTTCCTTCCTTCCTTCCTTCCTTCCTTCCTTCTTTCTTTCCTTCTTTCTTTCCTTCTTTCTTTCTTTCTTTCCTTCTTTCTTTCTTTCTTTCTTTCTTTCTTTCTTTCTTTCTTTCTTTCTTTCTTTCTTTCTTTCTTCCTTCCTTCCTTCCTTCCTTCCTTCCTTCCTTCCTTCCTTCCTTCCTTCCTTTCTCCTTTCTCCCGCTTTCTTTCTTTTTTCTTTCTATTCTTTCCTTTTGTTCTCTCTCTCTCTCNCTTTCTTTCTTTCTTTCTTTCTTTCTTTCTTTCTTTCTTTCTTACATTGGCTGCTTCTCAAGAATCAAGAAGACGATGACATATCTTAGCAACTGGCAATAAATAAAGGGATGTATTTATGACATTTCTATGCAGTTGGGAACATGATTCTATTGGTTGATATTTTACCTGAGTTTTGATTCTGAAACGTTTACTTTTCAACTGCAGAACTGTGATTTTTGGTTGGTGTGAAGTTCTGTTGCCCGTAAACTTCCTTATCCCTTCACATGCTGTCTCAACTTGAAACTGCATTCCACTCAACAAGAGATCCTCAAATCCCTCCCCTAAAGCCCCTGCAGTGATGGACTGTTTGGACTCCACAGTCTCCTCTCTCCTACAAACATGTCAACTTCTGCAAGATCAATAATGTTGGCTCTGCAGTCTCCTCAGGGTCACTACTTTAACCTATTGAGCTTCTGGTTCCTCATCCCCACCTTTATGTGTCAATGATTTCAGCTACTCTATTAAAAATTCCTCAGTGGCTTCTCATTATGTCTTGAAGAAGACCTAAACCCCAAACCTGGTATAATCAAGTCCCTCCCTACCTTTGCAACCTTATCTTGAACTTCCTGTTGCTCACCAAGCATTCCACATACAGGCTGTTTTCCAGAACCTGAAATATGCCCATTTTGTCCCACCTGTGAGTTCTTATGCATACTTTTTTCTCCTAGTCATCAGAGGCCAGATGCTTCTCTTTCTTTAGGAAGCAAACTAAATTTATTTCTCTCAGAGTCGAGGCATATGGGAGTCCATTTGTTCACTGCAGTAAGACTGCTCTCTCCTTAATACTAACATATTTTTACTAATACTGAGAAGTTAGGAGATCTTCAGTTCTATCAGGAAAGCTGAGCATCTGTTATGAAGTCCAGTACAAAATGCTCCAGTGTTCACTTACTTACAGCCAGTCTACTTAACCATACAATATTCAAAAGAATTTTGTGCTATTTGTTGCAAAATATATCATGAAATATATTTTCTTAATCTCAATGTATGTGTTTCTCCTAAGTGTTAGCTCATGATCAAAAAATTGACTTATGCTTTTCCACAGTAGCAAAGATCCATTTGACTTTTATGAGGCAAGTTGCCAGGATCTGAGCCATTGGCAACCTTGAGACAACATTTAACTACTAGTGTCAGGCCCAGAAACTGTTTATCAATCTCTTTCTTCTATTTGCCTTCAGGAGTGAAAGTCCTATCCTCTTGTACATTGAATCACAACTTAAAACTCTCATCCCCTTTCCTGACACTGCACTTTCCAAGAACGTTGCTAGTTTCTGGCGTATTGCATATAGCCCCTAGAGAAGCACCAGTGTCTGTATAATCACAAATCATGCAGTGGGATCCAAGACTCCAGGGATTTTCATCTTGGCAACTAAGCATGTATGATACGCACTTCACTTTGACCTCAATGAAATGTTGAAAAATATAAATATTTAGACACATATTTGAATCGCAAACATTATTGAAATTCATCCTATATTAAGCATTCTTGGCTTTTGTCTGAAACAAACCCTCTAACAGCACTAGTCACACATATATACTACTGCAGGCATACATAGCAAAATGTCTCCCAATTATCTTTTAATGAGTTATATCAAAAATCATAGACTATTATTGTGACATGACTAGATTTTTTTACACAAATCATATTATCAGATTTTATTAATCACTCGATTTGTTACCATGTTTAATTCAGTAGTATCTTATTTAGGGTATTAACATATTTATTTGTGAGATAGGTTCATAATTGTTAGATTGTGTTTATATGTGCTTTCAGTTCCTGCTTTTTATAAGCACAGGGCCCCTATCAGAGCAAATAACAAGAAAGAAAACATGACTATTCCCTTTCTCTCTCTTTCAGTCTCCATAAATGTCTCCCGTAGGCAGAACTTACCTAGAAACTAACTACAATATGGAAGGATGAATGTGAATCTGAGAGCCACAGAGCAAGGGAGTAAATATGGATAACTAATACTGCTCCTATTTCTTTATCTTGTCGCTGAACTGTAGTTTAAATGTGCTAAAGCATTCCTCCATTAGTCTTCCCACATTTACTTTTTCCATTTGTATATTCCTTTTGTCCTCAGCTATTCTAGTTAATTACCTCTATGCAGCTTGGGTGGTCAGTGTTTTATCATTTGCAGCATGGCTCAAATCTTCATTCTGGGGAATCTTAGCCTTCAGGGGCACGCTTGTGTTGGGTTGCTATAGTTTTTCATTAACATTATGACTGGAATGGCAGTATTATGAGGCAGATAGAGCACATCACAAGATCCTGGCATAATCTTCCTCACATTCATAATGTAGCACATTTGAATAAGAAAAATAACCACTTCAGGCTATACCACACCTTTTTTTTCTTTGCCTATCAGTCTTATGCTATGCTAAGACTACTATGGCTGGCAGTCGATCTAGACTTCTGTATCAATGCAAGCATTGCTGAATAACCTGTCAAAACAAAAATTGTACTGAACAAAGTTAAAGAACAAGGGAAACTTTATCAAAATTATTACAACAGGGGAGAGAAGCCAGAATCAGTCCGAGTTTAATGCCACTAAATATAAAAAGGTAGAAGAGATTTTAAGAGCTGGAATAAGAGGAATCGTAAGACATTTGCATTTGCTAAAGGGCTTTATTCAAAGGAAGTGAAGTCTGCTATTTTCATGAAAGGGTAGAGTTTTACAACTTGGAGCAAGGTGTCTTTCATGCTTAGGCCCCCACATTTATTCCCACAGAAACTAGAGTATAAGGGGCCCTGTCCCCTTCATAATTGCATTTCAAAGAGATGGCACCCAAGTCCTTGAGAAGGACATTCCTGATTGCAAAACTGGCAAGAATGTTTAAAAAGGATTTACATTGTGGGGGCACCTGAGTGACTCAGTTATTAGTGTCCAACTCTTGATTTTGCCTCAGGTCATGATTTCATAGTTTGTGAGTTTGAGCCACATGTTGGGCTGTGCGCTGGCAGTGCAGAGTCTGCTTAAGATTCTCTGTCTCCCTCTCTGTCTTTCTCTGTCTCTCTCTCTCTGCCCTACCCTGCTTGCTCTTTATCTCCGTCTCTCAAAATAAATAAACATAAAAAATTTAAAAGTAAATAGAAAGGATTTATATTGCAAAGAGGTAGTTTAAGAAAGAACAATTTGAAGTTTTCTAAAATGAATACTCTAAGAAAGGGAATTTGGAGACTAGATTCAAGAAAAAGCCTGTGTAAAGTTCAGTCTAGCTGGGGGGAAGTTATTAAAGCCAATGGATCAATGCTGATGGAATCACTTCTGCATTAAATACTAACACCTGTAAACAGGAAACTGAATTTTTGTGCCTTTCCTACATCTACTCTTTGATACCTGAACTAAATGTCATTGGTATGGAAGAAGCAGAATTATTTGCTGGTGACTGGTTTAGAGCAAATGCTGTGTCCTGAACCACAGCCCACAGACAGTGCTTCTCACTGCACCTTGCTGTCCATTTCAGTAACTATGAGAGCTGGCCAGTGATATATGAAAGCTGGAGTTAATCATGTCCACTGAGGACTCAGGGCTACTTCAAAGGCTACAACCACCCAACTGTACTAATGGATTCCAAAATACACCCTTTTATTCTCTTTTCAAGGATGTTGGCCCTCTTCTCACCAGTAAATTGCCCACTATTGGGCAGAAACTCTTGGGCCTTGTTGTGGTTAATAGTCGGGTAAACCAGACATACACGCTAAAATGACTTCATACCATAGTCTCACACAATTATAACTCCAACATGTAATCAATGTAACCTCGATGAATGATACTTTACTTTTGTACTGCACTAGGTCCTCAAACTCTGATGTGTGTTTTACATTTAAGCCACATATTGATTTGGAAGAGATACAGTAGCTTGATCACTATATTTAGCTAGTGGACACTGTATCAGAAAAATAGTACTTGACTATGCCCAGAAATCTCTGGTAATTTAATTTCATGCTAAGTATACCACCACTAAATCTGTTTTAGCGATCTACCTGAAAAGACGAAAGACAGAGTTTCCTAGTTGCTAGATGTAATATTTTGAACTTAACATTTTTTCCTCCCCTCTTAGTTTAGCAAACTCTTAAATAAATTACTCATTGCTTGAGGATATAAATTTGAAAACCATGAAACACTTTTGACATCTCAGATTGAACTTCTTAACTGGCACACTGGCATATGTTGGCATCTGAATATAATTATAGATCAAAACTCATTGGCAAGATGTAGGAATGAAGAAAATTGGCAGGCGCTTGAAAGGTAAGTACCTAAATTAAGGTCTTAGTGGACTGGGAATTAATGCAAGACAGATTTCATCAGACAGTGGAAGAGGAACTCTCTCTGCTGTCTAGAAAGGCTCAGTGGAACGTGGAGTCTGTGGTCCCTATAATTACATAAATGTCATCATTCCAACTTTCAGGTGTCATTTTTTAAAAATGTTTTATTTACTTATAGGAGAGAGAGAGACAGCGTGAGCAGGGGAGGGTCAGAGAGAGAGGGAATCACAGACTCTGAAACAGGCTCCAGGCTCTGAGCTGGCAGTCAGCACAGAGCCCGACGCAGGGCTCGAACCCACGAACTGTGAGATCATGACCTAAGCGAAAGTCGGACGCTTAACCAACTAAGCCACCCAGGTGCCCCAGGTGTCATTTTTTTTTTTCAATGAGTAACTTACCAAAGAAGTCTCTGAATTCAACCTACGTAACAATTTATCATGCACTAGTTAACAAATTCATTGTATGGTTTTAGGCAATCTGATATATTTTTGTGATGGTCTTGAAACTTACTGAATTTGTCTCTACACCTTGAGCATTGAACTGAAAGAAACCCGTTATTTTCTTTCTTCGATTTTTCGGGGCTGTGAGAAGCAAAGGTTTCAAAACTCTTGTCTTTTGCATATCCAGTACAGGCATTATGTTAGCCAGTGCTTTGTCCTCCATAGCTATGCCATCTGTAGGCATTTTCTCCCAGGCAACAACAGGTGATGATTTAAGTGGCAGTTTTGATATCATATGCCCTAGATTACTACATTTCCATTCTCTAATGTTTAATCTCATCTTCATTGTCTTTAAACGTAAAGCAAGTCAGACAGCCCTAATCCTAAGATCTTACCCTTGAGGTCTTGCTGTTTGCCACCATGTTTGGTACTGATTACTGAGTCATTCAGGTTTCACCTGCAATTTAATGCATTTTAATGAAAAGAAATAGTACAACACAATCTTCAAAACAACAATAACAACAAGACAAAGAAATTGGAACCTAAAATAGTTGAGCTAGTCAAGAGAGAAGTAGAAACTAATTACATATAGCATAAAACAATTGTGAGATCAGTAGATTTCCACTGATATTTAGTGCTTTTCTTATAAATGATGCATTTTTATTATTAATAAATGCAAATATAGTTATTGAGCACTTTCAGTGCCTGAATCTTGAAATTGAGATGTATTTTATTTGTATTATTGCATTGATTACTCAGGAGCCATACAAGATTAGTACTGGTACAATGACTTTTTGCCAATAAAAACATGAAGCATATGGTGTTAAAGCAAACTGGCTAAGGTCAAATAACTGTTAGGACCAAAACAGGGCTTGAAGTTGAGTCTCCCTAGCTGAATAACCCCTCTCCCCATGTTTTCAACTATCATATAATACAATATCTCAAAATATAAACTTTCCAGCAGTATCCCAGAGGTGATAGAATAGCCAGCACTTTCCAGGCTGATATAAACAGATATTTAATGTTTACCTCTTATGGTGCCATACATAGGTTAATCCAAGAAGAAAATGAAGGTCAGGGGGCGCCTGGGTGGCTTAGTTGGTTAAGCGTCCGACTTTCGCTTAGGTCATGATCTCACGGTTCGTGGGTTCGAGCCCCGCGTCGGGCTCTGTGCTGACTGCCAGCTCAGAGCCTGGAGCCTGTTTCAGAGTCTGTGACTCCCTCTCTCTCTGACCCTCCCCTGCTCATGCTGTCTCTCTCTCTCTCTCTCTCTCTCTTTCTCTCCTAGAAATAAATAAAACGTTAAAAAAAAGAAAAAAATAAAGAAAATGAAGGTCAGGACACTGTATGAGTATTTTGACTTAGAGGCTACTTACTATTTCACTGTGACCATTGTAGGTAATATTTAAAGAAAATTTCTAATCTCCAGTCTTTTACTTGCAGGGTATGTAATAGCCATGGAATATTATGTATATATATATGTATATATATACATAATATATATATCAAATATATATATATACAGATATATATATACATAATATATATTATATTATGTATATATATACATATAATATATATATAATGTATATATATAATATATATTATGTATATTCATATATAGAGATTCTTTCATGATTTACACAATCCTCATATATGTATATCTATGTATATATATTCATATATCTAGGATATTAGCCTTTTACAGTTATGTGTTTTTCAAATATTATCGCACACTTAGTGGCTTGCATTTCCATTCTTTTAATTTTGTGTTTTGAAGAAAGTAATTCTAATAAAGAACATTTGGAGTTATGTTATTATCCCAGTGAGAGTGTAAATGTGGTTTCTAAAGAGCAGTTTTCATGAATGACTTGCCTAATACGTATTCTGAATTTGACATTTCTCTTTTATATAAGAAAATTATCTGCTAACTGCCCAAAGTGGCTCAGTTTCTTGACTGTAATTGGTAAGTCTCAAGGCTTTAAGTTGCAACGCTTATAAAATCCAAACTGAAAAGAAATTCCTTCAAATGAATACCTGGATCTACTAATCATCCTTCCCTTTGAAAATTATAGTTGTTCATATATTAGTGGTTCAAGTTAAATTTTTGTTAAAAAAATTTCTCTTACACCCAAGAGGAATTTGTTCCCATAGAAACAGCATAATATATTTTGTTTATTCTTCTGGGCTGATAGCACTGCAGACTTTAGGTTTTGGCTGATACTGATCTATTTTATTCTTCTTTTGTAAGCTGAGGAATATGCATTGCTCAATTTCACAGGAGACTAGACCCTATCAATTTCCACTACTTTCAAAATTTCTAACACTTCCATGTGATATTTTGAGAAGTGTGTCCCATTTCAGATTACTTCTGAGGAGTTGAGACTCTGTTTTCTTATAGGCAGAAAATCTTTGTGATAGTGGTGTTATGAAATATATTTCATTTTATTCTTTCCTCTGCAGAAAACAAGTGATAAGCAATTTCTTGATCTCTTAATCCACTCTAATGCAGATCCTAATAATATTGATTTTATGCTTTTCCTTATTGTATTATTTTATCTTTTAAAATTTAATCTTATAAGGGTGTGTGTGTCTGTGTGTGTGTTTGAATTGGAAGTTAATTCTAAGGCTATTCTCTGACACCAGAAGTGAAAAGACATTTCACAGCTTTTTAGGGTGACATCAGATGACTGGAGCATATTGCAGAATTTTTTCATAAGAAAGATTTCCTTTCAATTCACTTGAAACAGCCTATATTATAACATTAATTAACCAGAATCATGAATCAGAATAGGAGACAGAAACACAATACAAAGCAAGTATCAATCATGGAATCGTTGTTTCATTCCTTGCCAGAGTTCTCAGTTTCTTAAATGGTAAATCAATCATACATGTTTGAAATGGATTATAAAGGAGGAAGAAGATTATTGAAGTGTATTGCATATTTTGACAGCGATTCTACTAATAACCTTTAGTTTTACAAATAAGCTCCTCTTCAGTGAGATCATTGCGCAACGTTACACAACACATAAAATGAGAACTTAGAATTCAGACACTGTCGTGTGAGACAACAGATCCCACTTATGCTGTTGTCAGTCTCCTGTAGGTCTTGGAGGTGATCTTGAACATGGTATTTCACCAGATTCTAGGAGTTCTGTGGAGGATGTAGCTGATCCTTACCATGACTAGAATCTGATATTTCTACATACTTTTGCTGGAACACTCACACAACAAATCAGTGTTTTCTTTATACAGTACAGTTCTGTTTGGGTGAATTAATAATGCCTCAAAATTGTATCAGTTAGTTTAAGAAGATGCTTGATGTTAGGCATAGGCAGAGGCAGGCCATGAATTCCCTTTTTGTTGTTGTTGTTGCTGTTATAGACTTAAGGGGGGGGGGAGTTTTAGGTTCACAGCATAAGTGAAAGAAAGGAAGGTATAGATATTTCTATGGCCCCTCTGCCCCTATACATACATAGTCTCCCTCATGATCTACAGCTCCCACCAGAGTGGTACATTTGTTAAGACTAATGAACCTACACTGATACATCATAATCACCCAAAGCCCTTAGTTCACATTACTGTTCACTCCTAGTGCTATATACTCTGTGGTTTTGGACAAATGTATGAGGACATGTACCCATGATTATAATACCGTGCAAAGTATTTTCATTGCCCTCAAACTCCTCTCTGCTCTGCTTCTTTACCTCTTCCACTCCAGCGACCACTGACCTTTCCAATCTCCATAGGTTTGCCTTTCCCGGAATGTCATACAGTTGGAATGGTACAATAGGTAGTCTTCTCAGATTGCCTTCTTCTACTTGTTAATATGTATTTGAAGTTAATCCCTGTTTTTTATGACTTGATAACTCATTTATTTTTAGTGATGAATAATATCCCACTGTTTGGATGTTGCACAGTTTATTTATCCATTCACCTACTGAAGGACAGTTCGGTTACTTCTAAGTTTTGCCAGTTATGGATAAAACTACAATAAACATCTGTGGGCAGGTTTTTGTGCAGACATATGAATTTCCTTTTAAAATATTTGTTGTAGCCTACATTCTAATTTAAAAGGCTATTTCTTAGGGCGCCTGGGTGGCTTAGTCGGTTAAGCGTCCGAGTTCAGCTCAGGTCATGATCTCATGGTTTGTGGGTTCGAGCCCCACATCGGGCTCTGTGCTGACTGCCAGCTCAGAGCCTGGAGCCTTTTTCAGATTCTGTGTCTCCCTCTCTCTCTCTGACCCATCCCTGCTCACGCTGTCTCATTCTGTCTATCAGAAATAAAACAATAAGAAAATTTAAAAAGTTAAAAATAAAAGGCTATTTCTTATAAGTACTGTTGTGGAAGGGCAGGTCATTGGGGCAGAGAATTGTTAGTGTGTAGTGTGGAATACTGAAATATTAGAGAAACTGAAGATTGGTGAATTAGAACCAATTCACCAATGAATTGGTGATCATTGGCTAATGAAGTTAATCCTGTGGTTATCTATTCAGGTTGGCATCAAGACCAATTATCATAAAATTTTAAATTTAATAAAATTTATGTTTTTCCAAGAGGTGGTCACAATACAAATAATAAAATAAAAAACTAGTCATGTGGCAGGTAGAAAATAAGATGGCCCTCATGACCTTTGCCCTGTTGTATTATTCCCGTGCTTGTATTGTATGACAAAAGATAGGTTTTCTCAGTGAGCCTAATCTAATTACACAATTCCTTTAGAAGCAGAGTTTTCTCTAGCTGGTGACAGAAATCAGAGAGGTTATAAGTGTCTAAGATTCAGTGCACTCTGCTGGTTTGAAGAGAGAGATGGACTCACAAGAACAGATGTAGGCAGCTTATAAATGCAAAGAAGAGACCCCAAATGAAAGCAAAGAAATGGTATTTGAGACCTACAACCACAAGCAACTGAATTGTTCCAGTAATCATAATAAGCTCCAAAGAAGATTCTTCCCCAGACCATCCAGATAAGAGCCCAGCCCACTCAATAATTTGACTTTAGCCCTCTATAACAGGAAAACAGAAAACCCAGTTAACTACCAGACTTATGACTTACAGAAGTGTTGTTGCAGGCTGCTAAGTTTATGGAAATTTGTTGTGCACCAGTAGAAAATGAATACATGAAAATGGGTACTACCTTAATGAGTTCTTGAAATATAAGAGGTTTTGTTTGTTTGTTTGTTTGTTTGTTTTTGGAAATGGTCAGCAGGTAGGAACCGGAAGAATTTAAGAAGCATGACAGAAAGCTTAGATGCCCTTGAATAAATGGTTATTAGAAATAGGGGTACTTGGGGCGCCTGGGTGGCTCAGTCGGTTAAACGTCCGACTTCGGCTCAGGTCATGATCTTGTGGTTCATGGGTTCGAGCCTTGTGTCTGGCTCTGTGCTGACAGCTAGCTCAGAGCCTGGAGCCTGTTTTGGACTCTGTGTCTCCCTCTCTCTCTGACCCTTCCCTGTTCATACTGTCTCTCTCTCTCTCTCTCTCTTTCTCTCTCTCTCTCACTAAAGACATTGATGTTGAAGGTTCAAAAAAAAGTTAGAAGCATGTTATTGGAAACTGAAGAGAAGGAGAGATCCTTTGACCTCTACCTCTGAGATCACATCACTTTCTCTCTGACTGATGCTCAGGCCTCACTTATTTAATGATTTTTGTGATTACCTTGGGCTCATCTGGATTAGCCAGGATAATCTTCCCATCAAAAATCCTTTAACAATCAAATTTCTATAGTTCCTTTTTCCACGTGATCCAACGTATTCAGTTTCTAGAGATTAAAACATGGACATATTTTGTGGGTGGGTGACATTCATCCTATAGCAATACATCTTCTGGACCTCAAAGATTCAGATCCATCCCCAATGTTCATACAAAGTATATTCAACCCACTCCCAATGTTCCTCAGAAGTCTAAACTCATTACACCATTAACTCAAGGTATCAATCTCTCCTAAATCCCATTAGCTCCAAAGTCCCAAATTTCATTAGCTTAACAAATTAATTCTGATTTAGAGAAAGTTCTGGATATAATCCCATCCTGAGGACCAACCCTCCATATCTGTTTACCTACAGATCTAGAAAATAAGTCATTAACTTGAAAAATACAATGTTAGAACAAATATAGGGAATAATTGTTGAAATTCCCATTCAAAATTAGAGAAAACTGAAGAAAAAAAGGAGTCACAAGTCTTGAGCAATTTTGAAACCCAACTTGACGACATTTATTAGGACCCTTATTTTTTCAGCTTTATTGAGATGTGATTGATCAATATAATTCTTGCTCTGAGATCCCAGAATAGAGGCCAGCCTGGTGACATCTTGACTTTAACCCTGTGAAATCCTAAGCAAAGTACTAAGCAAAGCTCACCAGAATTCTGATCTATTTTATAGTGAATTTTAGTAAGAATATTTGTGGGGGGGTTTTTGGTAAATGTTTATAATCCATCTATTTAATGATCTGTCTCAGAGTTTTATTGGATTTATCATTTATAGGTTGCAAAATATGTTTTATTTCTAAAATAAAAATCTAAAAGAAATGTTAGGAAACAAAACAAAAAATGAGTGTTGTTTTAGACCACTTAGTTGGTGCTAATTTTGTTATGCAGAAATTGAAAACTAATATATGGGCAACAAATGACATGATTAATAAAATCTAGAATGCCATGGCCATAGAGCACCTACTTTGGGTGTTCCTCTCAGGGAACATAAAGTATCCTTCTGTAAATCATAATAGAGTTTGAAAAATCTTATGAAAATGTGGTCTCAAAATTTTATTTCAGTGTCTTTGATTTAATGCTTGGCTATTATATAATTGTATAATGAGCTGGTTGTCCATTGCTGTGGTGGGAGGCAGGGTATAAGATGTCATTGAAGAGGATAGACATATTCAACATCAGTGTTAAAGGTACTGGTGATTCCTAAAGAGGTGCACTCACCCTCCACTATAACATGATTATTTATTAGTTAGGGAATTTTGAATGAATTATTGCTTAATAAAAGTCAAGAGAGAAAGTCAGCTCAAGGTATCAAAAAATAATTCTGGAATCCTTGTTCAGATAGTTAATCTTGATGAACATTAAAGATATATACCAGGGATATTAGCATCTACTGATGCTAATAATGGTGTTTCATTAAAAATGATGTTTGAGACAAAGAATTGATAACAGTAATAATGTACCAAAATTTAACTTACAGTACAATTTTTAATTTCTCCAAAAATAGCTTAATAGAATGTAATGGAGTTCCAAGAGTTAGCCCTAACCTCTAATGAATTTTTTTTAAATGTCTAATTAAGATATTTGGAGAAATTCGGTGCCTGAGTAAGAATTTAGTATAGCTAAAAAAGATTCTGAAAACCACTGAGATTCATAATACTAGGGCTCTTTTTCACATGTAAAAAATTTCTGAACCTAACCAGTGGTAAGGTTTTAGTATTTTTTATTTGAAATCTATTAGGAATATATAGATTCTGTTCATTTATTTACTTTTTTTGGAACTTATTAAAATAATCAAATGCCTCCAAACAATCTTTGTTTGGAATAAAATATCTCACACTACTCATATGTTGGATTTTAAAGGAATATTAATAAAGAATTTATAGTAGATTAAATAAAGTTTTAAGAAGTTATTTAAAGTAAATTTTTGTGTTCTTTAATCATTCTGGTTTTACAGTAAAATATAATAAGATACATTTCCT
Organism: Hyaena hyaena; assembly: GCF_003009895.1. Lineage (NCBI taxonomy): Eukaryota > Metazoa > Chordata > Mammalia > Carnivora > Hyaenidae > Hyaena > Hyaena hyaena. The sequence goes on from NW_024081049.1 coordinate 439,406, forward strand.
GAAAAAAGAAGCTGATAAGATAACTTCTAAATATAAACTTAATGCAGTGAAATTGAAGAGATGCAATTAATGGATTAAAGGGATTTGAAGACATTAACAATTTGTCAATAAAATCAACCAATAGCCCCCTCATTAGATCATAAAAATATTGGACTCATCATGCTATTGCCTGTTATCTCTAAAAATGAGTCTCAGGCTGGGGCACCTGGGTGTTTCAGTCGGTTATGTGGCTGACATCCACTCAGGTCATTATCTCAGTGTTAATGCTTTTGAACCCCACATTGGGGCTCTGCTGAGCTCCAAACCTGGAGCCTGCTTTGGATTCTGTTTCCCTCTCTCTCTGCCCCTCCCCCACTTGCTCTCTGTCTCTCAAAAATGAACAAAAGTTAATTTGTTTTTAGTAAATAAAAAATAAAATTGAATCTCAAGTTAAACCAGAAAGACAGCATGTTAATGAGTTACAGTGTTTGAAAAATCACTTTGTGATCAAATTCTGCTTCAGGACTATTGACAGTGATACATGTTTATACACATCTGATTAGAATGACTATGTTACTTCAGTGAAACACATGACTAACTAGACTTTTTTCAAGGTAACGTATAAAATATATTTAAAGGACTTGAAACAATACTTGATTCGTAACAACTTTAACTATTAGATTTGTTAAGATTTCCGTCTTTAAAAATACAAAGATTTCCTAGTAGTGCTCTTTACTATGGCTAATTCAGTTAGGTAAATATCTGTGAATAAAATAGGCACATTTTCGCATCACCTTTCTCTCTCTCTCTCTCGTTTCTGCATTTATCTCTATGTCTACCTGTCACTGTCTCTCTTATATTTCTTGTGTTGTTCTTAAAGAAAAGTGGCAAAGCTACTTTTTTTTAAATTTAAAAAATCAATTCCAGTAAGATGGTACTAATTATAATAACTTCCGATAATGGGAAGTTCATATGATAAGCAATAGCAATAAATTATCATTATTTATATACCAATCAAGTATAAAATAAAATTTTGGGAGACTAGAATATTTTCTATGCACAAAATTGTATTATGCTCAGTAATTAATGAAATTATACTATGCTGATCTAATTAAAACTGAGATTTTACATATATATGATAAGTGCATGCAAAAACATTTAAGTGAAAAAAGAAATTAATCTATCACAAAACAAAAGTGTTTACTTAATATATTGTATAATCATAATGGAATATATTCCTAATATGAAAAGCACATATATATTTTCTACTATGAAATTATTAGCTTTCATTGAGTAGCTGGTTTAATATTAATTGTTTAGGGCAAGGGATTCTACTATTTACACTGAAAATGCACTGTGAGCTTAACTATTACTTCTCACCTAGACTTAAAGAGAAAAAGCTATTTACCTACCTTGAGTTAGAATATAATAACCTGAAGCACTGTGGTTTGGGAGAGAATATGCAAAACTATTTTATAAATTGGTTAAAACTGATGGCATTAAGTTGAAATCTTATATTAAATATATGTTTATAAAATGGAAATGATTTAGATGTTTGTTCTAGGTCAAGAATTTTTCTGATAATTATGTATTGGAAAACTTTAGCTCATTTTTACTTAGATCTTCTATCCTAAGGTGGGATGAAGAAGCATTATAGCCTAACAAATATAAGCACGAGATCCAGTCAGAAATTACTTGAGTTCAAATCTCACCTCTTCTGCTTAGTGGCTTGGCTACGTGATCTGGGACAGTTCTTAGTATAGCTTCAAAAGGGTCTCTTAAGTTCCATTGTTGCTCTCTTATTTCTTAACATTTTTAAACAAAGATACTTGCATTTCCATTTGGCAATGGATTCCACAAATTATGTTGCTGATCCTATTCATAACTTAGTATGTATGAAAAAAAAATCCTTGGAAATATGCCTGGCACAGAGTGGCAATTAATTCAAATCTCAAATTCCTCAAGTTGAGAATATGTTTACTCGGAAGTCAGTTACATATACTGCTATTATAAGGCACTAGGCACTTTTTTTCCCCTAGTACAATGTGCCTCTAATCTCTCGTGCTGTTAACAAATTGTTGCTCATCAACATCGTCTTTCAGTATTTACTGTGTTAATGCAAGTAATCAACTTGTTAATATAAATACTTTTCGAGTATATGAAACAAATTTTAATTAAATTTCTTACATGTCAAACAGTACTCCTTGCTTAACTATTCCTCTGTGTGTGTGTGTATACATATTTATAGTTAAATGCAAAATAAATCCAAGAGAGTTGAAGTTGATAACCTGCAATGTCTTTCCCAGTGAATGATGAAAATGTTGGTCTACCATTAGTAGGATTCTTACTTGACCTCTTTTTTTTTTTAATTTTTTAATGTTTATTTATCTTTGAGGGAGTGAGAGAGACAGAGAATGAGCAGGGAAGGAGCAGAGTGAGAGAGGGACACAGAATCTGAAACAGGCTCCAGGCTCTAAGCTGTCAGCACAGAGCCCGATGCGGGGCTCAAACCCACGAACCGTGAGATCATGACCTGAGCCGAAGTCGGACGCTCAACTGACTGAGCCACCCAGGCGCCCCCTTACTTGACCTCTTAATCTTTTAATGAGCTTCAAATTCTTAAACTTATATTTCTGAGAATTTTTTTTGTTATGACAGTAGAGAGAAAAGGAACTCAGTCTTTCTCATTTGTGTGTATAAACAGTTAAATTTCTTTTTTAAATTTAAGACCCACAAGACCAATAAATATGTTAATTTTGTCATTGATGAAATATTTATTTTTATTTCTTTACAGATAATAATAGATCAAGAACTATTTTTGAATGAATAAATTGATATACTCAAGACAAAATGTAGGGATACCTGGCTGGCCCAGTCTGTAGAGCAAGTGAGTCCTGATTGCAGGGTTGTAAATTTGAGACCCATGTTGGGTGTAATGATTAGTTAAAACAATAAAATCTTAAGAAAAAGAAAAGAAAATGTAGATTAATTATCTACCAGGCAGACCAGGTTTTGTGGATGGAAATCTTCCAATCACATATACTCACCTTTAATTTGGCACATAGCAAGCCTTTCAAGCTTCAAATACTGACTTTTCTTCAGTTCAGTAGTATTTTCTTCCATTATATCAGTGGTCATTGTTTTTAGCACATTTCTTCTAAATTTCCATTAGAAATCTCCATTATTTAAAGATTTAATCGTTATTTATGGGAGGTTGGCTACATAAATGTTGGAAGAAAATGTATACTGGTGGAGCCAAAGGAAAAAGAGGATTGTCAAAGTGTAGAAGGCGAAAAAGAGGATTGTGAAAGTGTAGAAGGCAGGAGGAGCTCTGTATGTGCCTTGGCTCAAACACATGTCCCTCATCTTCTGGACACTCGAGCGACTTTCACTGGTCGGTTTGAAATAGCCTTGCTGTTACCAAGTAGAATACCAATGGGCTCATGTTGCTGAAGACTACTGTGGCCTCTGCCTAGTGCTATTGTTCCTGGAGATCAATCAGGAGCAGAAATTGAAAATAACTGAAATGAAACCATGTTCCAAGAAATCATTTTCTTTGATTAAGGAGGGGAAAGCCTGTTTTATTTTGTCCTTGTCCCTGTTAGTCTGTCAATTTCTCTCTCTTTAGGTTCACATATTTTTCTTCTGTTCAAAGAATGCTTCTTACTCAACATTATGTGAATGTTTCTCAAGTTGTATTAAAAATTAAGTGACTTTCATGTCATAATCTAATTTCTAGGTTTGGGAACATAGATTTTATTAAACAGATCATTCCTGCCATTTTTTGAAGTCCCTTTGTAGGCCATTAGATAAGTCATCAAATAAGCATAAAGTAGAGGAGAAAAACATCTTGTGGGAGCGAGCACTCCATGGAGAATTAAAATGATGATACAATACATAATGGCTTGTTAGCTGTTTTAGATGAGGCAAAGAGGAAAGACTCTCTGAGAAGCTAATATTTAATCTATTGTTTGGGGGACAGGAAGAATCCAGACATCCAAAGACAGAGATAGAGATTATCTTAGGACAAGAGAACTATTGGAAATATCAGAAAGCAAGAAAAACAAACAAACAAAAAAAACAACTTGGCATTCTCAGGTAAACAAGAGAAGATTTATCTGCCCATGTAGGGGTTAGGTGACCTTAGGACTTTAACCAATTTAAAGAATCATATTTTAATTTAAGTAAGATGAAAAGTCATTGTATTTTTTAAGCAGAGGAGTGACTTAACAATAATAATAATAATAAATGGACATGACTCTCCACTGATTTAGAATACAGTAGAAGTAATGAGATATCACTTACAATACTAGGTTATAAAAAAAGTGTGTTTTAACTTGTAAGCTTTCTCTTCCACTTCTAGGAAAAACAGCTGCCATGCTATATATAAGCTGCTGTATGGAAAGCACTATGTTGTGTGGAATTGAGAGAGCCCACTGGCCAGTAGAGATGAACTGAGGCCCTTAGTACCACATCCTGAACTGAAGTCTACCAATAATTATGAAAAATGAATTCAGAATGGAATTCAGTTGAGCTTTAGACTTGAACTCAGTTAATGTCCCCTGTTAAGACTTCAAATGAGACTGCAGCTCTGGCTAAAAGCTTGACTACAGTCTCATGAGACTCTGATTCAGAGAAAACAAGCAGTCACACCTGTATTCCTGATTTACAGAAATTAGGATATAGCACATTTTAATTTTTCAATTTTTATTTTTAATATAATTTACTGTTGAATAAACCAGTGTTCTGATTTAATCATTTCATCAGTTAAATCAGGTATATCAATAGTATGTATGTATAAAGATTTCCCTTTAATATAGTGTCAAATTGGGATAAAACAGTATACATAATGTACTGGGATAAAACAGTACAGATAAAGTACTGTATCTAAATTTTGCAAGCTCTGTGTAAAAATATAATTGCAATATCACTAGCCTTAGTTAATTCAAACGAGGTTACCACATTTCTCATGAAATCTTAATTTATTGAGTGGTCATTAACTTTTGATGTCCCCCTGGTTAGAAGATATTACTGTATCAGTAAGTTTCAAGTTTCATTTCTGGGTACATGAAATAGAAAATTTTTTAAAGTTTTTCAAAATTGGCAATGAGTTTGTATGTTAAAGTATAAAGATTATGATTTTCTTTATGCATAAAAATGTAATGAAAGGAATGCTAGGTGAATATAGAAACCAAAAGGGGAAGGAAAACTTTGAAGATGAAGGAGACAGTTTATAGCAGCAGCATGACAAAAAGAAGCAGACAGATAGCAGTAAGCAGTCATATTAATAGTGGGGCATTAGGCAAAGATTTATTAACTTCTGCAGTTACTTATTGGTTTAGAACAGTCTTAAATCTTCCAGGGCTCATGACTTGTATGTACTGTCTATGGACTTTGAAAATGTTATTCCTTAAAGGAGGTTTTGATCTGAAATACAACACAGGTCACATATATAATTTAATTTTTTAATAGCCACATTAAATACAGTAAATGGAAATAAGTACAGTTTATTTTCATATATTTTATTTAACTTTTTTATCCAAAATATTATGATACCAATATGTAAGCAACATAAAATTTATTAATCGAGATGTTTTGTATTCCTTTTCCCCCCAAAATTAATGTGTATTACTTATAGCATACCTCAATTCAGACTAGCTGTATTTGAAGTACTTAATATTTACATGTGGCTAGTGGCTACCACAGCTTAGCCCCCTATACCATTCCACACATGTTTTAAATAAAATCACACAAATATCATATATTATAACTGAAGTTTGTTTCCTGGAAACTAAAGAGCCAACCTAAAATATAAATCAATTATAGCTAATTGATTCATGTAGATTATTTTTTTAAAAAAACCCTGGGTTATATTTTCGGACCTGTGTTTTTTAAATTTTTGTCAATTACTCGATTAAAGATGAAACATACTAAAGTGATAATAAAATTTTCAATGAAAGTGAGAATGTGAGGATGATTACGAGGCAGAATACCTAAGGGTTCAATAAGACTACATCTACCAAGTCCACAGTTGGTAGGAGCAACTGTAAAGCTCCAAATTAATGTTTAAACTGAGCTTTACAATGCAGGACAGGAAAAGCATAGCTTATGAGCATCATTTAGAGCAAACATAGAAGTGTTAGCTGATGTAAAATTATGATAATCTAGCAATTTTATGGTTACAGTTCCCTTGGTAACAGTAAGAATAGCTGAAGAGAAATCATGACGATAGCTCTGACTGATCTAGACAGACCGTATCTGGAAGGGGGTTCTCAATTTTCAATGAGACACATTAAGAAACATTTGAAAGCTGGATAGTGGAGTAACTAGCCTAAAGTAGGACTCAAACCACATTTAAAGACAAATTAATTCAGAAACTGCAGATGTTTTACCCTTTTGAGGCTGTGTGGCTGTGTGTGTATGTATTTGAATGAAGAGGGCTGAGAGGAGCCAGCAGTATATGAATATACACGATAGACTGAGGATTTCTGCTTTCTTTAGATATTTCAAAAAATTCTATTTGAAAGGAAGAGTAAATGTACTACAACTCAGACCACTGGTACAAATATCTACAAGATTTTGGACATATTTATCTTAAAGCTACCCCCACAAAGAATTTGTCTTTCAAAGCAGCGATTATCTGATTGCTGTGTTACAGCAAAAAAATAGATGATTCTTGGGCTAGACCTACATGTGATCCCTATGTGGTTCTTTGAAATGCATATATTTGTGATAATATTTCCATATATTTCTGATAATTAACTATAAGAGGAGAAATTTAAACAAAATGGATTTAAGTATTTACAAAGTAAACTTTCAATACCCAGAAATAAAACCTGGCATGATCTTGGTTGATCTCGGTTTCTAACTATTCATTTCTAGTATTATTTTATACACTTAAAAAATATATAAATGTGATTGTCTTTTATACAATCTTTTATTATAAAAGAGAATTATACTGTATGCATTTCTTATGTTACCCTTTTTATTCTAAGAAGATTTATTACTTCTCTCCAGATCAGTAACCATAGGTCTAAGACATTTAAACAGGTAAATAATATTCTAAAATATAGAAGTGTCACAAAATATTTAATCATTTCACTATCAATAGACATTTTTACTTACTCGGCTATCATAAACTGTGAGTAAACATCCTTTTACACCTGTGAAAGATTACTAGAAGTGGAATTGCCCTGCCAAAAAATGAGATTTCTGTAGTATTGATGTGACATATTTACTTAAAAATGCAAATTAATACATTTACAAAATGTCTTTCATATAGGGAACACATCCATAAAAAACGAACATACAAGCAACAAATAAATCCTAAATTGTTAGATTTCAAAGTACCTGAAATTTGTTAATATTTCTTTTTCTCAGTTGAAAGATTATGATTTACCAAACACACACAAACACATAAACTATTACACCTTGATTTCAAATAAAATATATTCATGAATATTTTGAGCTTTTATTCAAAATTTGAAAAAGAACAAAAGCTCTATCTTAAACATGTTGATTTTATTTCTTTATACTGCAACATTCAAGTTTATAAAATGAGTTTCCAAAGAAAAATCTCTTCTCTTTAAAACATATCTTGCACTTTTCTTCCTACTGTAAAATATAATATCACTTTAGATTGACCATGAATACACTGAATATAACATCCTAAAATAAAACATAAAATTGGGTAAATATTTTCCCCTGACATGTATTTAATATACAAATCATTTAATAAGATTCGGAATCAATACTTAAATGTGTCTTTATATTCATGCTATACTTAGTTTTATTTTTATGACATTATAAGTTTGCTTTCAATATAAAAAAAATGCTGTTCTCCTATGTTTTATTCTGTACAGATTTTAGTACAAGTCAATTCCAATCAGGATTGCTCCATAATCCCTTAGCTCCCATACGCTGTTGAATTATCTTTCTAAGTAGTCTCTGCTGCCCCATTCAGAAGCATTTTAAATTATGTAAGACCTGTTTCAATTACTCAGAACATTTTACAAGTGATTTCTGGACCCAATTTTATGATATTATTAAAATGTAAGGTATTTCTGTTTGAATAGTTTAAGTCCTATGTCTCTGTATTAATATACTGAGCATACATGTTAATAGACAAAATTTTTGATATACAAAACTGCAAATCCTTTAAATGGGCAGCTTAATTTGTCATGTCAGAAAATAAGTATATTTGGATAGTCTGCAAAGATTGTGCTTGAGCTTATTTTAGCAAACTTTATGTACAAAGTTTGGCAAAAATCTCCATTTTATCTTTAAAATATAAACAATATATATCTAAAATATCCAGGAAATTGTGATATCCTCCACTGAAAAATTGCTTATTTATTTAAATGTTTCTGTAATTTTAACCAAATAAGGAACTTTAAAGTCCAGTACTTTAAATGTACTATACCTGAGAAAATTAGTTTCAAAGACAAGTTATTAAGAATGTTAGTTTATATGATGAAGGTATATCTCTTAAGACTTAACAGCAAGAAACAGTAAGAAAACAATCAATTTAAAAATAAGCAAAACATGTGAATAGACATCTTACCTATGAGTATAACAGAGGTAAACAGGTGTATGTAAAGATGTTCAAATTCATATATCATGAGTTACAAATTAAATCAATGAGATACCATGGTGTCTCCAGAATTAAGAAAATTTAAAAATCCTCTAACACCAAATGCTGAAATGGATGTGGAGTCATTCATTGCTGATGGGAATCCAATAGTTACTTTGGTGTATAGTCTGGGAGTATCTTACAAATCTTAACTTAGCCTTACCATCTGGATAGACCAATTACATCCCTAGATGTTTCTAGTAATTTTCAACAAATAAGTTACAAAGTTAGGTCCACACAAAGGCTTCACACACATGTTTATGTCAGCTATATTCTTAACTTCCCCAAACTGTAAGCAACAAATAAGTGAATGGATAAACAAGCAGTAATACAGTCATTCATTGGAATATTATTCAGCAATAAAGAGAAATGAGCTATCAAGCCACAAAAACACATGGAAGAACATTATATAGATATTTCTGAGTGATGGAATCCACTATGAAAAGTTTACATACTGCACTGTTTCAACTACATGACCTGGATAAACTAAAACTATGAAGAAAATAATAAAATATCGTTGGTTGCCAGAGTTTTGGGAGGAAGGCAAACGTGATAAGCAGGTGGAAGATAGTCCATACTCAGGGAAGTGAAACTGTTTTGTATTATACTGTAAGAATGAATGCATGGTGGGGCATCTGGGTGGCTCAGTCAGTAAAGCATCCAACTTTGGCTCAGGTCATGGTCTCACAATTTGTGGGTTCGAGCCCCACATCAGGCTCTGTGCTGACAGCTCAGAGCCTGGAGCCTGCTTCAGATTCTGTGTCTCCCTCTCTCTCTGCCCTTCCCCACCTCAAGCTCTGTCTCTCTGTCTCAAAAATAAATCAACATTAAAAAAAAACAAAAGAATGAATGCATGGCATCATGCTTTTGTCACACAAAATAACACAAAATGTAAACTCGAATGTAAACATATAGACCTCAGTTAATAATAATGTATCACTACTGTGCCATAAATTTTAACAAATATACGACACTAATTCAAGAAGTAAAAAATAACTATGTGAGGGTGATTAGTGATAACCACACTAAGGCAAGATGTAAAAATAACTATGTGATAAAATAACTATGTGAGGGAATATAGTGGGAGGAGTTATATGGGAACTCTCTGTGCTTTCTGCTCATTGTTTCTATAAAACACTATTCTGAAAAAATATATATTAATTTTTAAATGGTATGCACCATAATACAGATTTGACCATGTTATTGTAGGTGTTCACAGGAAAAGAGGTAAAATATTAATTATAGAAAATAATTTTCTTATGTGAAATGAAAAATGAGTAAAGGAAATATTTCATAATACATTTTATGACCTCTTCTGAAAAATACATGAGAGTAAAAAAAGGAAAATACTAAACAAGGTTATCTTTTTTGAATCTGGAATAGGCTTCTGAAAAAATCTCATTATTCTCCTCTTTGTTGTACCTCACTAAAATTCTAGGGAACTGGGGATAATCAATCAGCAAAATGAGTGAAATATTTGTATTTCATTTTAGCTTAGGAATCACCATAATGACTGCTAAAATCATGGCTATGTCAGTTTCTCTGAAGCAGACTGTATTTTATCTGCTATACCATAGGAAAAATTAGAAATTACAAAATACCCAGAAATAGGGGTGCTTGATGGCTTACTTGCCTAAGTGTCTGACTCCTGATTTTAGTTCAGGTCATGATCTCATGCTTGTGAGATCCAGCCCTGTGAGGCTCTACTCTGGGCATAAACCCTGCTTAAGATTCACTTTCTCCCTCTTTCTCTGCCCCTTGTTCGATCACATGTGCACCCGCATTCACTATCTCTCCCACTCAAAAAGTTAGAATATATTTCCTATATTTAAAAAAAAAAGAATACCCAGAAATAGAAGTCAATAATATATTTTCATGTGCTATCAAATATTCAGACCACATGTAGTACAGAGTCCAACCATAATGCACAGTGCACTGCCAGAGGATGGAAATCTTCAGCTACCTAGGCAGCCCAAGGCTCCATGGCTGATGTTGCTCTGTGGGGGCCTGGGAACAGAGGGAGATGCATCTGCCTTTAGACTAATAGCTACTTTAGAGAGTGCAGGACAAGATTTAATAAAGGAGAGATCTTCAGACACTTTTATGTCTTTGCCTTTGTTTCTTTCCAGAATGGCAGAAAGAGAACTTCTTCATCATTATCAATTTTCATTAATTAATATGAATACTCATTAATATTAAATTAACTAGTTAATTTAATCCCCAAATTGGGGATCACAATGGGAAAATCATAATCTAGATTAAACCGTTGGTTGGCTCTTTGATTTTCACATAAGGATACGGATTTTATGAGTTAGTTGAACATGGAGTCGATCTGATCTTGATAACCTAGAATTAATTATTCAAATAATGACATGAGAAACTTTTTACTCTGATCAAATTATCTTGAGGTACCAAAGAATTGTTTTAAGAAGTCATTCGAAGGGCACCTGGGTGGCTCGGTTGGTTAAGCTTCTGATTTCAGATTTTGCCTCATGTCATGACCTCAGGGTTCTTGAGTTTGAGCCTCGCTTAGGGCTCTGTGCTGACACCTCAATGCCTGGACCCTGTCTTCCTCTTTCTCTGCCCCTCCGCCACTCATGCTCTGTCTGTCTTCTCTCAAAAAAAAAAAAAAAAAGTGATTGAGGCCATTGTCAGAGCTCCTTGATGTACCTTACTATAAAAAATAACTTTTTTGAAAATTACTTAGTTTTTTACTTTAGAGATACATTTCCAATATCAATTCTGATACACAATGAACTCAGTATGAGGTCGGTAAAAGAAATAGTTTTCATAGCTAAAGATCAGTATAATTGTATTTCCTTCAAGGTGATAATTATAGTATCTTTGTCCAAATGACATATGTTGTCAACTGTTGGCAGTTAACTTGGGAGCAAAGTGTCAAGAGCTTACAGGACACAGAGCAAATTAGACAGAAATATAAGAACTAAATTATTTTGCCATGTTATCTAACATAGAGAATGTTTTGTGCTCTCTCTGTGAAAGAAGCATCCTGAAATCTGAAGCTACCTTTTTGTCTGCTGACTTGGAAAAATTGAAAGAAAATCTCCTGAATATTCCAAATAATATTGCTCTTATTAACAAAACTTTTTTGGGTGGAACCCATATATTTTAATATTCTCTTCTTCTCTCCCATAATAACTGTGGAGAAACTGGTCTAGTACAGATGGAGGTCTTGTGATGGCTTATGGCTAACAGAAATTAGTTTTCACACAATGATAAAATGCAGTTTGCAAGCTGATCTGTACTGGTATGTTGAGGTCAAAAAGCTAACAATTCAGAGTGGAATATTTAAAACTGAGAGTGATTATTTCCTTTGCTGTGCAGAAGCTTTTTAACTTGTTGTGGTCCCACTTGTCTATTTTTGCTTTTGTTATCTGTGCTTTTTATGTCATATCCAAGAAATCATTGGCAAAGCTGATGTCAAGAAGCTTTTCTGCTCTATTCTGTTCTAGTGGATTTGTAGTTTCATATCTTATGTGTTAGTTTTTAATCTGTCTTGAATCAATTTTTGTATATAGTATAAGACAGGAATCCAATTTCATGTTTTTTCACATGGATATCTAGTTTTCCTAACATAATTTGTTGAAAAGACTTTCCTTCTGATATTGTGTAAACTTGGCATCCTTCTTAATCATCAGTTGATCATATATGATTTATTTTTATTAAATTATTATTTTAAGCATATATGCATATGTTTATTTGTGGACTCTCTATTCTGTTCCATTGGTCTACATGTCTGTCTGTATGCCAGTGCCATACTGTTTTAATACTATAGCTTTATAATACATTTTGAAATCAAGAAAGTTCTATCTATAGCTTTGTTCTTCTTACTCAAGATCACTTTTCCAATGTTGGGTCTTTTGTGATTCTGTATAAATACTAAGATTCCCCCCCACTCTTTCCCATCAGGATTTTAATGAGGATAACATTGTATTTGTAGATCACCTTGAGTACTAGGGACATTTTAATAATATTAAGTTTTCTGAAATATGAACATGGGTTGTCTTTCCGAGGAACTGTGTCTTCTTTCATTACATTACGCAGTGTTTTATTGTGTTTAGGGTACAAGTGTTTACCTATTTGGTTATGTTTATTTCTACATATTTTATTATTTTCATGCTATTATGATTGGTATTGCTTTCACAATTTCTTTTTGGGTAATTTACTGTGTGTATAGAAATGCAACTGATTTTGTATGTCGATTTTATATCCTGCAACTTCACTGTTAGTTCTAAAAGGCATTTTGTTTGTTTTTTGTTAGTTTGTTTGTTCATTTGTTTTTTTGGTGGAGTCTGTAAAGATTACTACATGTAAGAGATCATGTCATCAGCAGTAGAATTAGTTTTGCATCCCTCTTTCTGATTTGGATGATTTTATGTATTTTATGTCTCCCTAATTCCTCTGGCTAGAACCTTCAGTACCATGTTGAATACAAATGGCAAGACTGGGCACCCTTGTCTTGTTCCCGATGTTAGAAAAAATGCTTTCAGTTTTCATCACTGAATATGATGTTAGCTGTAGGTCTGTTACATAGGCCTTTTATTACATTGGGGTACATTCCTTTATACCAAATTTGTTGAGCTTTTTAATCATAAAACTGTGTTGGCTTCTGTCAGATGCTTTTCTGTATCTTTTGAGATATTCATGTGATTTTAGGAAACAGTAAACAGAACAAAAGACTACCTACAAAATAGGAGAAAATATTTGAAAACCATGTATCTGAGAAGGCGTTAATATCCAAAATATACAAGAAATTCCTGCAACTCAAATAACCTGATTAAGAAAATGGGCAAATGTCCTGAATAGATTATTTCTCCAAAGAAAATATAAAAATGGCCAAGATGTATATAGAAGGTGCTCATCATCACTAATTATTCAGGGAAAATGTAAAGCAAAGCTATGAGTTATCACCTAACATCTGTTAAGATGGCTGTTATTAAAAAAAGAAAAAAGAAAACAAATGTTGGTGAGGATCTGGAGAAGTTGTACCCTGTGTTTGGGTATGTAAAATAGTGCAGCTGCTGTGGAAACACAGTGGAAAGGAGGTGCTTCACAATATTAAAAATAGAACTCTCATATGACTCAGCAGTTCTACTTCTGGGTATTTATCAAATGAATTTAAATCAGGATCTTGAAGAAGATATGTGAACTTGCATGTTCATTGCAACATTATTTACAATAGCAAAGATATGGAAAAAGCCTAAGTTTTCACTGATGGAAGAAAGGATTTAAAAATGTGATATATTCTACAATAGTATATTATTCACCCCCCAAAAAAAAATAAAAAGAAGGAAATACTGCTGTTTGTGACAGCAAAGATGAACTTGGAACACATTATGCTAAGCGAAATCAAGAACTCACAGAAAGACATAACGTGAATGATTCTACTTACTTATATAAATAGTCAAACTTATAGAAACTGTACAGGATGGTTGCCAGGGGCAGAAGATGAAGAGAATGAGGAATTGTTCAATGGATATAACATTTCAGTCATGTAATATGAATAAGCTCCAGAGATCTAATGTATGAACATATGCCTGCAGTCAATAATACTATACTGTGCTCTTAAACATTTGTCAAAGGGTAGGTCTTATGTTAGGTGTTGTGGCTACAACAAGTAAAAAAGAAAACAAAACGAAATAAATGAAATTTAAAAATCCAAAAAACAAAGGGGCACAAGGAAAATTTGGGAATGATGTGTATATATATTTATTACCTTGATTGTGGTTATGGTTTCACACTGTGTGCATATATTCTAATTCATCAAACTGTATACATTAAATATGAGCAGTTTTTTTTGTATATCAATTACACCTCAATAAAACATTTTTTAAAAATTAAAAAAAAAAACTTAGATAGATGATAACCATGGAGTAACATGATTGTGCCAAACTAGGACTCTGAAGGAGAATCAACTAGCACAAGTTGGTAAGTGAAGTTATGGATAAGAATTCTTTGCTTTTGAGCAGTGATCAACATGGCACCCTACCGTTGTCTTGTTTTGCTTTACTCTGAAGTTTGATTTGATTTGGTCAATGCAAAATCTTCTTGTTCTAGATTTTTGAAGAATGTGTTTATTTGTTTCTTAATATCAATGTCTTTAAAAAGGACATATACTCCCTTTAACAGAGTCCTTAAACATATTTCATGCACCTAGCAACACCTTCATACATTTAACCGATCTGCATGGATCTTAAAGCATCTGAAGATGTGTCTAGTGACCCAGGACTTGAATTAACATTTTGTGGGGAACCAGATAGTTATGCTTTGTATGAACTAAAGCTTGAATCCTCTAAAACCAGTACTTTTATTTTGAAGGCTCTAAATCATAATAAAGCTTAGTAAATGTTCATTCTTTCAAATGCTGTGGTCACCTAAGCACCATTTATACTGGTGACATTTACAATATGTAGCAGCTTTCACTATGGCTTGTTACCCAACACAAGCAGAAATTGTTCCAAGCCAGAGAGGGGCCAAGTCTGCTGCCTATGGTTTCTGAATGAATATTTTTTAAAGAATTTATATGCCATAAAATTATTTCTACTATATACTATGTTTAATAATTGTGTATATATTAAATTCATAATTAAGGGACAAGAGAGTACCATCTAGAGAATAGTCCATTTGGAGAGGAATATTTTGAAATCAGCATTATTGGGGCATATGGGTGGCTAGTCGGTTGAGCGTCTGACTTCGGCTCAGGTCATGACTTCGTGGTTGCGAGTTCAAGCCCCACATCAGTCTCTGTGCTGACAGCTGAAAGCCTGGAGCCTGCCTCAGATTCTGTGTCTCCCTCTTCCTCTGCCCCTCTTCCACTCACACTCTTTCTTTCTAAAATATAAATAAACATTAAAACTTTAAAAAAAATAAAATCAGTATTATTGTCTTCAAGTCTGCATACCTATGGGAACTATCATTCATTTACTCATTTAGTCACTTGATGATAACTGAATAATATTTATTGAGCATCTTATGTACAGCAACATCTATTAATAGAGGAGAGACTGCTAAATAAAATACAAGGAGCTTAAATGTAGGATGACAGCCATATGAATAAATAAACTATTTTATACATATGAATATATACTTATTTATTCACATTTTTAAATAAACAAATGTATTAAATTTTTATTAACTTATATATATAAAATTTTGTTTTATTTTTTTTATTTATTTATTTTTTTAATGTTTTACTTATTTCTAGGAGAGAGATAGAGACAGCATGAGCAGGGGAGGGTCAGAGAGAGAGGGAGTCACAGACTGAAACAGGCTCCAGGCTCTGAGCTGGCAGTCAGCACAGAGCCCGACGCGGGGCTCGAACCCACGAACCGCAAGATCATGACCCAAGCAAAAGTCGGACGCTTAACCGACTAAGCCACCCAGGCGCCCCTATAAAATTTTGTTTTAATGTTTTACTTATTTCTGAGAGAGAGAGAGAGAAAGAGAGACAGTGTGAGCAGTAGAGGGTCAGAGAGAGAGGGAGACACAAAATCCGAAACAGTCTCCAGGCTCCAAGCTAGCTGTCAGCACAGAGCCCAAGGCGGGGCTCAAACCCACAAACCATGAGATCATGAACTGAGCCGAAGTCAGAGGCTTAACCAACTGAGCCACCTAGGTGCCCTAATATTATATATATATAAAACTAGAAGCATAGGCAAAATGTAAAAGGAGTGTATTAAAGTAAAAACTGTAACAGCAGTGCTTTATAAAAAACATAATTTCTGAGCTAAGATTACAACCTACAAAAAAGGTCATTGAGCTGAAAAGAGTAAAAGGGCTTCTGGTTAAGTGGTAAAAATAAATTTATATTTTATAAAATTATTTGTACTATATACTATGTTTAATAAATGTGTGTGCACTAAATTCATAATTAAGGGACAAGAGAGTACCATCTGGAGAATATTCCACTTGGAAAGAAATATTTTCAAATATGAAGTTTCATACCTTTCTGTATGTAACTAATTAGCTTATCAGTAAAGCAATGCATTGTAAGCCTAGAAATATAACTACTAGATTTTCCATTAGATACAAACAGTAATTTCTACAAGGTCCAAACAACTTTTAATAGGAGAAAATAGAAAAAATACATCCTAACCTGTGGGAGTAATTATTCTCACAATGGAAATTTTATCACATGAAATGAATTATTTAAGTGATATATGGCATCTTATAGTCCAGAGGAAGTCTTTTCATATCTAGCCACAGATATAGTGGTCTGCCAAATATGATGTATCACAAGTATTCATTTTAATTTAAAGGTCTTGGCCTTGAACTAAAATGCATGCTGATTGAGGAATCACTTATAATGGGGCATACATATTAGAGATTTGCCTGAGCACATTTTGGAACTCTGGAAAAATAGAAACTATTTTTATTTTCCAGGGTTGTGTCTGACAACATCTCATGGTTGACAGGCCAATCCTAATAAAACTATATATCTGACAATCTAGATGGCAGGCAGAAGATAGAGATCAAACTTTACCTAGAAAAGTTGATGGAATATGTCATAAACTAAGAGGACACAATAATATTGTGACCTTGTATTTAATAAGTAAATGACCCTTAAATTTTAGTAACTTGAATCAGTTCCATGATATGAAATATCTTCTTCTATATGTTGGAATGAAATTATATGATAATATTTAAATATACCAGAATAAAAAGCCCAGAAAATATGAAAATTGTGTTTCAAGGATAAAAAAATAGCTAAAGATTATTTATGTTATATACATTATATTTAATATATGCAATTATAAGGGAGTCTCAGGGAATTTTTATGTCTCTTAAAACTTCTTAAACACCCTAAAAACTAATGGTTGTATGTACGTAAAATTACAATTAAAACCATTTCCTATGGAATTAAAATAGCAATTTAGGTAAGCTATTTTGCTGTTGTTGCTTTGTTTTCAGGGAAACTACATTTCACTTACATCTTATTTTAAAATATAGCTCAAATATTATTCCCTTGTAATAGTAGAAAATAACCAATGATTTCCATATCAACATTAAAGCTTTGTTTGCATTTCCCCCTTTCAGATGTCATTAAAATATTGATCTTGATAATCAAGTGATCATATCTTGCCATCTGCATTGGTTCATAGAATTAGTCAAGCTTTGCAGTAGTATCTTTCATTTGAAAAATGGAGAAAGCTCATATGAAAAGTAGGGAATTATAAAAAATATTTTAATTGCTTGTAAATACACAATGTTTACTATGTTTATAAATATTAATTAGGAACTGATTTTTTAAAGTTTCTATTTATATAATGCTTTTCAAAGTATCCTTATTTTCTTTAAAAACATTTTTTTAGGAGTGCCTGGGTGGCTCAGTGGGTTAAGCATCAAATTTCGGCTCTTGATTATATCAGATTTCGGGTCAGGTCATTATCTCATGAGATTGAGCCCCATGTCGGCCTCTGTACTGATAGCCTGGAGCCTGCTTGGGATTCTCTCTCTGTCTCTGTCTCTGTGTGTGTGTCTCTCTCTCTTTTTCTGTCCTTCCATTGCACATGCACACACTCTCTCTCACTCGATCTCAAAATAAATAAATTAACATTTAAAAACAAATGAATAAATAAACTTTAAATAATCTCTACACTCAACATGGGGCCCCAACTTAGGACCCTGAGATCAAGAGTCGCCTGCTGTACTCACTGAGCCAGACAGACACTCTCTTTCTTTTGTTTTCTTCCTAAGAAAGGATATTATGAGTAAAAAGCTTAGATTTAAATGTTATTCCAGTGTTTATGGGAATTTATATTATTTGATTCTTTTAATGATTTTATAATATGAAGATAAAATCAAATTTACATTTCAGGAAAGTTTTTCCATTCCAATAATGGCAGATAACAATTATAAACTTTTAGAGAAAAAGAAGTAGTAATTAAAAAAAAAACTATTTGAAAACTCTCCAGTGCAATGCCAAACTGGCAGAATCTAGAAGAGCTGAGAAATATCTCACTCTTTTCTCACCTATTTGAGAAACATCAGGAATGCCCATGTGAATAGAAATAACAAACATTTATTCACCTGTAAAGTAACCAGTCAGATCTCTCTAAAACTGTACATTGTTATCTTAAAATAGGTTTTAAAAGGGTTTTTCTTCAATTCAGTCAACACCTCAGATCAGTTTTCTTCATATTCAATCAAGAAGGTGAATTCCTATTCATTCTGTAGAAATATTTTAAAGTGGTCGCATGAAGACAAAAGAGGTTGAAATAAAAATTGTATGTTATGTGGGTATTTTGCTGCACTCCCAGCTAGGTAGAAAAATTGATTGATTTTGGTTTTTTTTGACAGAATCTAAAAATCACAGAGTAGTACCTGTTACTAGGTATTAATGCCAAAGAAAGATAGCTGTGGGAAGTATCATTTAGCTAAAATGAGAGAATCTGATCAGATTTAATTTTCTTTTTTATTTTAGAGGTATGGAATTATTTATTTATTTGTTTATTTATTTATTTTAATAAATTTGTTGTCAAGTTAGCTAACATTCAGAGCATACATTGTGCTCTTGGCTTCAGGAGTAGATTCCCATGATTCTTCACTTACATACAACACTCAGTGCTCATGCCAACAAGTGCAGATTTAATTTTCTATCCCTGAGGAATTAGGGAGTGTAATATTGTAATTACTTTATTGGTTTGCTTCTGCCCCCCAAAATGAACGCTTTGGCTAAAGAGAAGGAAAATAAATATTTGTTGTACTACTCTGACATCTTAGATTCCAGGAGAGCCTAAGGGGAAAACAAGTGAAGATTTTAGGAAGAAAAAAAATTTAAATATCAATGACCTTCTGTGGAGAATAAGCTTCTGGACTCCTGGGTTTACACCAATGGGTCAACAAGGCATAAAGAAGTAGAAAGTCATAGGATGCTCACACAGAGTTTGGGTAAACAAGATAAGGCAACCAAGAATAGGGAGGAATAAAGGCAAGCCATTATAGAGAGGGGGTTCAGAGTCCCCAAAATAGAGAGGAAAGGGCAAAGGTCTCAGCATAAAGTAGGGAGGGGACAAGGCCTCCAATACATAGGTATATGACATAAATAAAATTAGGCATTCAGGGCAAAGTTTCCCCAAATTTAGTACTATACCAGAAAGCTGCTTTTACAGGAAGGAAGGACAAAGATAAGTAAACAGGTAAATTGGGCTATACACCACTACCCTGCAGGTGAAGCAGCCCAGAATGGAGATGATTAACGGAAGAAAGGTGCCTTATTAACCCTGAGGTCACGTGTCCTACCTGTCTCATCCCCTAGGCTAGCTAAGATAAACAGAGGTAGTGCCTCCTGTCTTCTCTAAACAACCTTCCACAGGGCTAGCCCAGGATCAGGATTTTGTTTTGTACTAACCCATAACCCTAACCTCGAATACCTTTAAGATCCCTTTTCCCTCACATCCACAGGTTAATGTTCACAGTTTTGTGGTCTCTTTGTGCACGTCCATCACCACGTTTTTAAGCTTTCTGATCCTAATAAAAATGGGGCACGGACCCTTATTCGGGGCTCTTTTCTTTTCCTGGACATTAGCCATCTCTCTCCTATTTTTAATCCTGTATCCCGCTCTCCTGTTAGACAAGAGAGAACTTTAGATGCAGAGTCTATGACAACCATCAAAGTTAATTTTAGACATTTCAGGTAAAGCATAGTTATGCCACCCATGATCAAAAACATTTCAAAAGAGTATGGATTTAATTATGTCTGGTTCTGAAAGCTGAATTACTCACACTGTGATTAAGAAGGTCTAGTGGGGGAGAAAGTGAATTCATACTAAAAGCGGTCATATCATAAGAGAATGTAGGACTATATCTAAAAAGATGAGGTAACTATGATTAGCTTAGAATATCCAAGCCAGGAAAGAATCAACTATAATGAAACATTACAGTATAGGCAAATCTACCATATTTAATGTTGCATGAAAAAATGATTTGCGTGAATATTAAAAAGTTATGTACAAAGTTTAGAACAACCAAAGCTAAACATTATATTGTGTGGGGATGCAAGCATGGGTGATAAATGTATATAATATAGAAGAAGGTAATGACAAATACAAAATTCAATATCAGGCTGCCTCCTGAGTCAGGAGAAAAGACTAAATTAAGTACAACACATAATTAAATACCAGAGTTTTGATGACATAATTTTTAAGCTGAGCAGTAATTTCATGACTGGTGGTTCCATGGCTTTATTATGCTTCATAGCATTTATATACATATATACATATGGATATGTGTATATATATACATATATATACAAAATTATATGCATATTGTATGCATATTGTACAATGTAAATATTTTTAATGTGCAGTTAATTTACAATGTATAAGGGCTTTATGATTTGGTTGGCAATGAGAATAGGGAAAATATTCAGTTGGTTATAGTTTATAGGAAAATTTATATGGACAGAACATACAAAGATTATCAGATAATGAAAAATAGATTGGTGTGTAGTTGTACATTTAGCTCTTGGAAAGAGCATAGAAGACAATTTAGACATGCATTTTATGCAAATAATATTTCTGATGGCAGCTGTCTCTTTCTTGTTGTGATGAATGCATAAAATATTATCTTTTCTGATATTCAAATTCAGTAAAAGATATAAATTCTATTTTTCAACTTTACAAAGTAAGTTTTAATGCTTACCAAGCCTAACTCTAGTTAAATGTCTGGTAAATACTCTGTTTCTTAGAAATCCTAAAACAGGTGTGATTATTTATTAGAGAAGACATATTTTTCAAAAAATAAAACTAATAAAGAACATTATTCAAATAAACTTTCATTCATTTACTTTCCTTTTTCATCTCACTTTTTAACAAATATCAAATCAGGGGCCCCTGGGTGACTCAGTTGGCTAAGTGTCCCACTTCGGCTCAGGTCATGATCTCATGGTTCGTGGGTTCAAGCCCCGCATTGGGCTCTGTGTTCACAGCTAGCTCAGAGCCTTGAGCCTGTTTCAGATTCTGTGTCTCCCTCTCTCTCTGACTCTCCCCTG
Source organism: Hyaena hyaena (assembly GCF_003009895.1). NCBI lineage: Eukaryota > Metazoa > Chordata > Mammalia > Carnivora > Hyaenidae > Hyaena > Hyaena hyaena. Next base: position 461,029 of record NW_024081049.1, read on the forward strand.
CTCGCACTGTCTCTCTCTCTCTCAAAAATAAATAGAAAACATTTTAAAAATAAATAAATAAATATCAAATCAATAATAACTTCAGTAATGATTTTGATAGATCACTTTAAAATCTTTATTTCATTTTGGCTTTTTATTTGTGTAGCAGTTTTTATCGATTGTAATTGAATAAGAGAAATAAAATTAAAGGATGAAATTTGCTTAGCCATTGCTATTGTATTACAAATTGTTTATTATTTTTATTGATATCATACCATTTACTCAGTGAAAAATGATACAGTTCAATCCCTTTGCCTGGGATTGTAACAAAACTAGAACTGGGACAGGAAACTATTATACTGCTTGTAGGTTGATAAAAAGCCCCAGGCAGAGGACAAATTAGTTTAAATTATGTCAGATTTCTGATAATCGGGGAGCACAAAAAGTAGTATCTATATTAATGGGCTAAGTGAGTGATTCGTGGTAAGGAGGGCACTTGTGATGAACAGTGGGTGTTAAATGGAAGTGATGAATCACTAAATTCTATACTTGAAACCAATTTTACCATGCATTTTAACTAATTAGAATTTAAATAAAAACTTTAAAAGAAAAAAATGTTTTAAAATATCTTTATCTGGATTTGAAGACAATTGTTCACTGTATATTAATGAATGACCCCAATAGACTTCTGAATCCATAGAACTAAAAAGAGGCCAAATATCAAAGGGATATCAAATAAGATGGCACTTCTCTGCAATTGCTGACGACTTCCAAATCTTTTCAGCTCTAAAGCTTAGAGATCAAAGAGCATCCTAAAGACTCCTGACACGTAAGTGGGATCTCTTTAAACATTATACTAATACAGGCAAGAAATATGTGTTGCAGTAATCTGTGATCTTAGAGTCTGTTTTTGGTAGGTGTACCTGTTTATTTAACCTGCATCGTTGAATAGTTTTCAAGTAGTCACATCACTATTTAACTTACTTATATCATATTTTCTCAAGAAAAAAAAATTACTTGAGAGTTTTCAAGCATCTTATATGCAAAATCACTTTCACACTTTTTTGTCTTTTGGTCACATTTTGGTAAATGTAATCTGGGATTAATAATCACCCTATTATTAATGACTTTAGTGTTATATATGTGTTAAATAATATTTTTATGTAAGTTATTTTTACTTCCAAAGTCACACATGTGATTATATTTATCAGTTACTACTGAGAATAAAACAAAATACCATTTATGTAATAATGCACTGATTACAAAAGTATTTTAAAAATATTAGAGTATCTAGTTTAGGCTAAATACATTTTGATAAAGATTTAGAAAGTAGAAATCTATGCATTTATGCATATATATAATTAGAAAATAAATAAAGTAGGCCAAAAAAATAGAAGAAAGAAATAGAAAAAAAGAAATGGAGTTATTACAGAAATTGACCTGACGGGCATCCTTATATTTAATTATAATTCTGCAGTTGGGCACACTTCCTAATTTACTTTTTCATTTTGGGATTTTCCATAATATGTAAAATGATGAGAGTTTTTTAAGATTTTGTTTTTAAGTAATCTCTACACCCCATGTGGGACTTGAAAAAAACTTACAACCCTGAGAGCAAGAGTTGTATGCTCTACCGACTAAGCCAGCCAGGCACCCCATTATGAGATATTTTTTTGAAGCATCTTAAAAATCCCAGTGTATTCTTTTTGTTTCAATAATATTTGAATATTTTAGGGAATTTCAAAGTATTGATTGATACATATTTAATAATAGTAGTTATTAAACATGTTGAATGTTATTAAACATTAAAAAGTTTAAAGCTTGACTTTCATAGATGGTATTCAAATGTATGACTACACTACTTATTTAGTCATGTGTTACTGTATATATATAATTCCCAAAGTCCAACAATGGCACAATTTGATTAATGGCACAATCACTAATAAAATAAATAATGATGACACTGAATTTTAACTCACAGCATAAAAGAAATCTGTGAGTTTATTCTGAGGAAATAAATAGATGAAAAATTATTGGGCAAAAGTTTGAGGAAAAGTAGAATAATAACATAATCTCAAATTATATCCCCTCAAGATAGTTATTTATCACAAAAGAAAAAGAGTACATTTAATGTGAAGAAGTCTTACAGAAGTAATCTTACTGAGTTGAACAAGGTGAATGGCACCAATAATAAAAAATACCAACATCATGTATTCCCTGACAGGATACAATGAGAAGAAACATTACTTCTGTGGTACTCTTGCCAAAAACACATAACCGCAATTAATTTAATTATGAAAAAACATCAGATAAACCCAAAGTAAGGGTCATTTTATTAAAAAAAAATAACTAAGCAGTCAAGTCATGAAGAGTCAAGCTCTTCAAGGTCATGAAATACAAGGAATTACTGAGGACTGGGACAGATGGCAAGAGACTAAGAAGAAACCACAAATGGATGCAACATGGAAGCCTAGTTTGGATCCTGGAGCAAAAATAAAAGTTTAGTTTAATTAATGGTTATGATACCAATATTTGCTTTGTTTTGAAAATTGTAGTATGGTTATGGAAAATGTTAATGTTAAGGTAAAACATATATTGGAACACTTTCTTCTATTAATATTAATACTTTCTTCTATTTGGTAAGTTTTCTAAGCTTAGGATTTATATATATATATGTATATATATATATATCTAATATTTATATTTATCCATATATATAATTACATCTAATTATATATTATCTCCTGAGGGGGGGTTATATATAATTAAATGTATCTTTAATGCCTAATATTTAATATATATTATATATCACCAAAATGAACATCTATATACAAAAGCTAAAGGACATCTATGTCTATTGGAAGTTTATTTAAAATCAATTGAAATTAAATAGAATTTAAAATTCAGTTTTTAATTACACAAGCCAGATTTCAACTGCTCAGTAGCTTAATATGGCTAGTGAATATTATTTTGGCTATCACAATTATGTGATAATTCTATCAATGAAAACAATTTGTTAGAGCTACTTTGAAGCATAGGAGGTTGTATAGGCTCCTGCATTATTTAAAAGTGAATTAAAGCAATTTCATAGAATATCAAGATTCTGTGTATAGTGATTTGTAAGGTTTGCATTCCCTTGTGATCCCCTATGAAAAACTGACTGGAGTAAAATTATCTCCCCCTACTATTTAAATAGTCGGCCATGTCTACTTTAACACCATTATATACATGACATTTACACAGTGTTTAACTATTACAAAATAACTTTTCAATTAACTAGAAAACTGTTTGTTCTAAGTCAAGTTGAAGGGGAGTAGCATACATTGAAGAGAAATATGTTTGTATATGTGAGGGAGGTGTAAGGTTTAAAGGTGAGTGGTAATAGGACTATTTAAATAATATAACTGACAAAGAAAGAAGGGGTAAATCAGTGGTGCTTACTCTTGTTCCTTTCACTTGCTTTTTAGCAGGTGAAGCACTTGGATGTGCCTAATGATGAATACGGTTCTACTAACTCCTTATGTAATATATTGGCTATATTAAGCCATTTAACCACTTCATCTTACTCAGAAGTATAGCCACAGAATGAGTTTCAAGTATTTTCTGAACGGTATAAATGTAAGACAACCATAACAGCCCTATTTCGTGATGATGCATCAGAATCTGTATCATCTGCTTTCTCCATACACACATCCACGATGACTGGGTAAAACCCAAACTGATCTCATTCTCTCAAGGCTATTACTTCAGACGAAGGAGCTGTCAACTCCTTGTTTTCTCTTTCAAGGAATCACTCACAGGATTGACACATAACTATTATCAGTTCAATCGGTTTTCTTTTGTTTGTGCAACTTAGTGGAAACTAATGAATTAAAAAAGGAAACGTACAGACAAGTATTGACCAGTAAAGCCAGAGTTTCTATTCACTCAAAATCACCATCTTTTAAATATATTTTTTCTGCCCAATTCTCTTATGATGAGATGTAATTTATGTAGGAAATTCTCCAGAAATAGGTTAACAGTTACCTTTTATTGCTTCATCCTCTAAAATGACATAATCACTAACAGAAAATTTAAAATCCCACACATGGCAGCTAATTATGTGTGTACTTTGTCAAATGAATGAATGAGAACATACTGATTCTAATTAGCACTGGATGATACAGATGTATTTAAAATAAATATATCTATATGCATTTTGCAAGGAAGGTAATCATTTTCTAGCTTTATTAGTTTATATTTAAGAGGAACCCAAACGTTTTTACTAGAACTGTAAGGCTATTTCATGTATGTAAATATATATTCCACTTGGTTGTGTCAGTAATGTCTTGTTTACTCATAGGATTTAATTACCTGGTGAGTCATACAGCCAATATTTAAATATTTATATAAAACTAGATGGAAATGGTCTGTGTTTCATTTGACAGCCACATTTTAATTATTTAGAATATACCAGCTAGGTGTTTATTTTGTTTGAAATTATTTATTGTTCCCCTTCAGCATATAATTTAATCATTGCATCTGTATTTTTTCCATTTGTGATTACTTAAGAAGAAAAAGACTATAAACTCGTACATATTCCAGTCACAATTCTTTGCTGACACGATCCATTTATGTTCAATAATTCACCTCTCTTGTGTCACTCGGACCAACTTGGTATTCATATCTCTGAGTTACTTGACATTCATCAGGGTCTTGTTCTCTTCTTGGTCAGAGATTGAGAAAAGAAAAAATAGTCGTAAATACATGAGACTCTGGCATGAATACACAAAGAACACCATTCTTGGCAAAAATGCTCTGTGTCGGAAACGTCAGATACGAGGCTCTCATACAAAGCATGCAGAGAGAGTGAACCAGCCAGCGAGCAAAAGATTGAAACGGAGCAATTTCGGGGGTGAAAAATCGACCATCTGAAGTGGCTTAAACTAGGGACCAGTGACAAACGTGGCTCTGTGAAAGTGCTGTGTAACGAAGGGATCATTGTTCTTACTGTTCTCCTACCACAATGTCCCCCGTCGCCTCTCACTCTCTGTGTGGAAAACACAGATTCTCTGTCCTGTATAAAGAGCCTTAACATTTTCCTCCTTGGCCTGAGGTAAGACCTCAGGGACACAGACAGTAGATAGATACCTTTCATGACTTTTATCCTCACTTTGAGATGACATTTTTAAAAGGACAATTAGGCTATCACAAGGTTGGAAAAGGAATATTCTCTGTCAATTAACAATTATATATTCTAATAAGGAAAATTTTCTCTAATAAGGAAAAGGTAGAAGTGGGGAGATAGCCTTTAAAGGATACTTATCATCAATAATACAAATGAAAACAATATCATCCATTAAAAATTGATTAGCCTTGTGAACCAGTTACAGAGATAAGAACTTTCATTATTTCATTAAATCTTCAAGACACCCTTATGAATAAGATATTATCATTATTATTATACATTCTGGAGATAAGGAAACTGAAGCTCATAGTAACATAGCTAATAAGTGATAAAGGCAGCTTTCAATATATTTCTGTCTGATCTCAGAACCCAATTTAATAATCTGATTGTGCCACTGCTTTAATAGTATTTTAAAATGGTATCACTATTTTTATTTCCTCTCATAAGAACATAATAAAAATGAAAAAGAATCATCAGAACAAATTTCAAATCATGAATTACCTGAAAAGAATGTATTCAAGTAATTCATGAAGCTTCAGAGTGTAATATATTCCACAATACATTATTCTGGAAAAGATTTCAATAGTGGATGGTTTGAACAAAATCCAGCATAACTCACTAAGACCATTATTAAATAGGGCAGGTTAATAAAATAGGGATCTAACTAATAAGCCACACCTGACTACATTGTGATGTTCTTCGTTATAATGAACATTTTTATTTGGGAGAGGAAAAGCCCAATATAGAAAAAGCATGGCATACTTGTTTGTGAAAAAGATTTGTGACAACCAGTTTTATTTTTGTTTATTTTTTTAATTAAAAAATTAACATTGATTTATTTTTGAGAGACAGAGAAAGACAAAGCACGAACAGGGGAGGAACAGAGAGAGAGGGAAATACAGAATACAAAGCAGGCTCCAGGCTCTGAGTTGTCAGCACAGAGCCCAATGCGGGGCTCGAACCTATGAACCATGAGATCATGACCTGAGCCAAAGTAGGACACTTAACCAATTGAGCCACCCAGGCACCCCCCAATTGCATTTTTAAATGCTACAAACATACATATATACTAAAATTGAATTTTAAATGTTATTTTCAAAACGTTAGTATCTATTTTCATATCTATTCTATCATATTTTTCATGTCTTGATTGTTTATGCCATCAATGTTACAGTTAATGAATTAAATAAAGGTTTACTTAATATAATAAATTAATGTGAGCAATTTTAAGGGAAGAACGGGATGAGGAAACAAAATAAACCATGAGGACTACATTGCAAAGTTGTTTATTAAGTCAATTAGTTGTATACACATACAATATTGATTTGCTTTGAGGTATTTGCTAAGTTTTTCTCTTAGATACTCTACGCAGTTATATTTGGACTACATAGCTTATATATTCAGCAAAATCCAGACTCTACTGATATGTATACTTGTTAGGATGAATGGGTTGACTTAATCCTACATATGTCCTTAACACCTAATTTCCTTAAAAATTAAGAATTTTACAATGATTTTTAAAATGATCATTGTGGCAGAAGACCTTTACATTTTTTTAGTGTTTATTTATTTATTTTGAGAGAGAGAGAGAGGCAGAGAGAGAGAGAGGCAGAGAGGGAGAGAGAGAATCTCAAACAGGCTCCAATGCAGGACTCGAACCTATGAACTGTGAGATCATGACCTGAGCCAAAATCCAGAGTCAGATGCTTAACCAACTGAGCCACCAAAGCACCCCAATCTTTACATAATTTTATCTGAAACTTGTTTTTCAATATATTTTAATGTGCTATGGGTTCTTTTGTTTATTATTAAGCCCATTCAGCATTAAATTTCTCCTTTATCTTTATCATTTCCTTTATTTGTGAGGATGTTGGATGTTTGAAGCTAAAATAGCTGGAATTAAACAGTGCGGTGAGAACATTTTCTTTCAAAGGGAATGCCTGCATCTTCTTCACGATAATAAGTTCAGTGGCAGAGACTATTGATTATCTAATTGTGATACCTTTTAATTAAATTCTATATTCAGATACCTCAAAAGGAATGTGATTACTTGTGAAGTAATGCATTCTCCGTGTTCCTAATAAAACTGTGCCTAATGCTTTAATTCTGTAGTGAATGGTACTCCTAGAGATAGATCCAATGCCTTCACAAAAAATGCTGGTTTATATCCTCACATTTGACAGGCTAACACATTTTCCAAATGGTCCCAAACCTTTCTACCATTTAGGATCTTGAAAAAAATAGTGCAGCTTTAACTTAATTTAGATCTTACCATGTGCCTAATAAACACTTTCTTCAACTGTTATTTTTCAATGAAAATTATCTCCCCACCCCTACATAAAGCCCAATTCCACCCAGAATTTAAAATCCCAGTTATTCAGTGATACATATTCCATAGACTGTTTAACCATCTTAAGTTTTCTATATATTTATTCTGTATGTGGCAATTCTTTTTATGTATATTTTGTTCCTTTATATATGTTAAGCCTGTGGAATATGCCTAGAATAAAATGAATAATAAATATTCATTGAATGACTTGTACTTATATAAATATATCTAAGCTTGTATTAATTTTTGAGTTGGATATGAATTTGGGAATATAATATTTACAGTGATGTGATATTCTTTCCACATAATGATAATATGTAAGTGTCATAATGGCAGGATGTGAGGTTATAATTTAAAGAAGATATCAATCAAATTAGTGATTTAATGTTCTCCAATTTAGGGACGCTTCTTCCTCTGAGACTGTTGTTTCCTTTTAGGGTTGTGTATCTTCTAAACTGTCAACCTCACAATTTTGAGTACGGTGCCTTATCAAAGCGAGGACCATCTAAATTAATCTTAGTATTAACGTATTATCTATTCACTTGATGTCCTTAAATATTTGAGTTGAAGAAGCTACATCATAGACTCTTACAAATACATTAAATGTCAGAAAATCTATTTCTTTTGTGTTATAAATAAAATAAAGCTATTTGCATGTGTTGATTTTATGATACAGCAAGTTTCTTGTCAACATTCTTTGGTTTGATTAAGTCTTTCTGATCTGAAAATATCACATTATTAGCCCTCTATCTCCTACTTATACCTCAGCTATAAAAGTAAAATTTCATTTTATCTGGCAGAAACAATCATCTATCTATCTATCTATCTATCTATCATCATCATCATCTATTATCTTTTTTTTTTCAGAGTTTAGAAGCCATGTTACCCTCCCCTGTTTTTATTATAAGTGGTAGGGAAGAGAGATATACCAGTTAGAAGGTCATTTCATTCCGTCTCCAATATGTGGCTGTAGTAACAGTCACAAAAACATTATTTACATCATGTATCATATATATCGTCTCTTGACCATATTTGAAATTCACTGTTATTAGCATTACAACACTCAATTAAAAAAACAGTGCACAAAAAAGGTGTGTCAGGCTTGAGTTTAAAGAAATGAACAAATGAGAATACACACTGCACTAAATGGAACATCACAATAAAGTGTGGGGGGGGGGGATTAAAAGAACTTTAAAAGTCTTCTTACAGTGATCTTACAAAATATTGGTGAAAATATGATACAAGTACCCAGAGAGCTTTAGAATACTACAAATGCCAGTCAGTGACCATATTAGTGTGCTAGGGCTGCCCAGCAAAGAACCACACAAAGCACCACTGGGTGGTTTAAAACATTAGAAATTTATACTTTCACATTTTGGAGGCTAGAAATCTCTAATTGTTAGAAGGGACATACTTTCTTTACAAGCTGTAGGGGATGAGGTGCCTGGGTCAGTTAAGCATCCGATATCAGCTCAGCTCATGAGGAATCCTTCCTTACCACTTTCAGCTTCTTGTGGTTGCCAGCAAATCTTGTCATTCCTTGGCTTGTAGATTCATGACTCAAGACTGCTGATCTTCACGTGGCTTTCTCATCTGTGTGTCTTTGTCCAGATTTCCCTTTCATTATAAGGACAATAATCAATAGAGTAGGGCCTCCCCTAAATTAGTATGACCTCATCTGAAATTGATTGTATCTACAAAGATCCTTTTTACGAAATAAGGTCACCATCACAGGTTTCTGGAATTAGAACTTGTACGTATTTTGGGGGAGGAGCATAATTCAATGCATAACAGAGGTCTATATGAATCAGTGTCACTAATTTTTTCTGTGAGAGAATTTTTTTAGAAATATTAGAATCTTAGGCCTAATATTTTAGACCCTTTAATCTCTTGTCCAGTGCCTCACTTTCTCTTTTTTTTTTTTTTTTTTATTTCTAGGAGAGAGAGAGAGAGAGACAGCATGAGCAGGGGAGGGTCAGAGAGAGAGGGAGTCACAGACTGAAACAGGCTCCAGGCTCTGAGCTGGCAGTCAGCACAGAGCCCGACGAGAGGCTCGAACCCACGAACCGTGAGATCATGACCTAAGCGAAAGTCGGACGTTTAACCGACTAAGCCACCCAGGCGCCCCTTCACTTTCTCTTTTTAAAGGTTGGTTGGAATGGGGGCTAAAATGAGAGGGGTTGGGGGCAAGAGGAATTAGAAATTCAGGCTGCAGTTTGGTACTATTGCTGGAATGTCAAAGTAAGGTTAGGTAGTTGTTATTCAGAGAGGACACAAGATAGCTAAATTCAAAATTATATTTAAAGCCATGACCAAGGAAAATTGCTAATGTTCAAAATCACTCAGTCTTCTCCGTTGTCGAATTGTACAGTGGAATAGGGAAGTAAGTGGAAATATGGGTGTATTTTTAAGAAATGGTGTACTTTTATGAATTAAGTGATTTTGTTTTTGACCTGAATTGTCAGGCTCTTGCTTTTAGCAGATACTGTCATGCACATGAGTTGAACATCATAATCCTTTATTTAGATATATCAGGCTGCTCTCAAACTACATCTTTAATTTGTGACTATTTTTTATCTAAATGAGCACCCTGGCATCTAAATACCAACATATCAAAATTAAGGTCACAACTATGACTTATAAACATGAAAACCTTTGTTAAATAACTTTACATTTTTCAGTTAAACATGAAACCACACCTTTCTTTAAACAATTATTCAATTATTTATTTCACTGTTTGCCCTTTCTTTCTTTTCTCCTTCTCCAATGTCACTCTCCTAAATCAGCTTTTCTGTACCTCTCACTTTGACTTTTGTGAAGGCTTGATAACTGGCTTGCCAACATCAGTTGTTTTCTTCTGCTCTGTTTCATCCTTTACAGTTCCACTTAAAGATCGATTCCCTAAAACACACCTATGATCAAAATCCCCTGATCCAATTAAGGAACAAAACAAAAACAAAAACAAAACTCCCCAGTGTTTCAAAATGTGATCCAAACCACTTTCATTCATAGAATCCACTCACTATTTATACCCTGTGAGAAAATAAACATGGTTCATGCCTTCCCTTCCTTATGCATTTTCTTATAATTACTTCTGTTTGAAATAATGTGTCTTCTACATTTACATTTATCAAAATCCTTCCTGTTTTCTGGGGTTTGGCCAAAGAATAATAATGTCTTATAGCTCACTGAAATGTGGAAGAAGATTCCATCAGGACCATTCATGTATTAATTTATCCTTTTAAATCAATCCAATTTATTCCTGCTACAGAAGTCAATCTATGGTGCTCTGCAAGTGTCGTTTCACATGCAAGCTACATAGATAGGGCTCTGTGGTCATGAACTTCTAATCTAAGGTTTGTGAAATCCTATATATAACTCAATTTCCACTATTAGGTTTAATACAATGTTTTTTTCAAGGCATGTTTGCTAAGCATGGAAATTTTGTCTTCTCATTGTTAAATATGATGAAATTCCTCATGGTTAACCTCACAGAGTTAGTTCTCAGACAAAAAGGTGAAACATACTTCTTGATTTTACACCTTGAAATTAATGTGTCAAGATTTAGTTAGTATTTGGCAAGCTGTTCTCACATTTATGGAAGACATCCATCCACCTATGTAATGACAGTGGCAAGTGATAGAAGATAGTTTAGTGAGGGAGCATGAATCTCAAAGTAATATTCTTTCTAGAGTAATGGGAGCTATTAAAATTTAAAAGAGAATGGAACAATTTGGAATGATATTTGGAAGCAAGGAAATGCTGACCACACTTTTTCATCTTAAGAAAGATTAAAATGTAAGTGAACAAATAGGATTTACTTGACTGGTTTAGGGAAAGCCTAAAATATAGACTGATTCTTCCTTGAAAAAGTTCATGGGCTTAGCCTTGCAGGGGTACAGGCAAAAGGCTGAAAATTGAATGAGCCGGTAGATTTGGTTGCAAATGAAGACATCCAGAAAATTTTTGAAATGAGAATTTTGGTAAGGAATGATTACTATGGAAGTTTTTTCATATGATAATCAAGGAAAATAGGTACTCTGTACACAGTAAAATTATTAGATTCCTAGGGTAGCTACTGGAGTCCAGCACCAGCAGGTCCAGGGGACCCTGAAGGATGGATAGTGTCGGTGAGAGAGGGAGTGAGAGAGCCCTGAGATTCTTTCTGGTCACCAGGCAGGCATCTCCTCCAGTCAATTTTGGTGTCTTTATTTATAGGTCAAATGTTAACATGGCATCAGAAAATGGAAATTTTTACAATGGATAGTTTTCTGTGATTTTTTGGAAAATGTACAGAAACAGGCTTTACAGAAGTATTCTTTTTTTTAAAATACTTTTATTAATTTCTAGGAGAGAGAGAGAGAGACAGCTTGAGCAGGGGAGGGTCAGAGAGAGAGGGAGATACAGACTCCGAAATAGGCTCCAGGCTCTGAGCTGACAGTCAGCACAGAGCCCGACGCGGGGCTCGAACCCACGAACCATGAGATCATGACCTAAGCGAAAGTCAGACGCTTAACCGACTAAGCCACCCAGGCGCCCCTACAGAGCTATTCTTGCAGAACTGCCCCAATTATAGTGAGGTTGAGTAACTAAGAAAATAACAGGGTGTTCACATTTTAGTAACACTAAGATTAAGTCACAGGTTTGTAGATACTCTTATCGATCCTCATCACAGCTGCCAGGGAAAGGGAAGGTGTTTATGGAATGTAGGCCTTAGGGAAAAAACTGCTATACACCACCAGTTAGCAAAAGTATATGTAGTAACTTACGTTCTGCCCTTATGTGTTCCTTCTGTCTAAGTTAGGCTCTTTGTCTCCAGGCAAGACTTCATTTTCCAGTTATATTCTTTATGGCACCAGAGAGCCAACCATACCTTTAAAGAGTTTAGCTCATTTCCAATACATAGAATAGCCTCTTCGAGTGCATTTACCTTTGTGTCTAATTTTATGATTTCTTGAATAGCTAGGGCATGAGAGTCATTTTTGGTTAGCTCATTTACATGTTGAGCTGTATGAACCTCTTGGACTAATGCAACGGTAGAAACAGAATTGTACACGTAAAGGTAAATCTTTTATGAGTAAGAGTCATTAGCCTGTTCATCGCTCAAGGGAAAGTATGGAGGGAAACAGGACCTGCTGGAGACACGATGTCTGTTCCCATAATCAAAAGAAGTTCCCAGAAGAAGTTCCTTCACAAGGTGCAATCATGAATATCAGGTACATCACCATACCAGAATAAGGGGAAAAGTCACTCCTGATATTGATCAACAAGGTACCTTAGGGGTCAGTGCTCAAGCAGAAGTAATTGAGTAGGGGTGGATATTGGTCATCATCTGATTGTCAAGAGACTGTGCAAATTTCCTTTAACCTCACCAAGAGTTTTCTCGACTAGTGGGCTCAGAATGGCTCCCAACAGGTAGCTTCATGTGCGGTCTAATAGAAGTGAGTTTCCTGGGAGCTGAGAGGACACCTTTTAATCAATGAACGAGAAGACACCAAGGATAAGCCATTGGAGGTGTGTGCACCCCCAACACCTCACAGCCTTTCAAATAACCTTAAATATTCATCTTGTATCACAGTGTTCAATATGGTCACCACTGAAAGAAAATGTTTAGCATTAGTTTCATCCAGTGCTTGTGCCCTCACCCTTCTTCAAACCTGGTAACCTGGTACTATGCAAATCAGCACAAGATGTTATGAATTGAAGGGAATAAAAAGGAGCAAACTTCAGCCAGAATGTACATAAATAAGAAAGAAATCAAATTGGATGAATGCACATTGATTAAATATATGTCTTTAAAGAGTATTTTTCAAGTAGAATACCTAGAAAATATGTCCCTTAAAAAACAGCTGTTTTCAGTATCCTTTTTTATCATCCACCAACATCTCTCCCTTCTAATACTACGGATAAAATTTCAGCTAACATGTTTTGTAGGGACATAGTCACAAAGAGGACAAAGTAGCAACAATGTCATCAGTACCACAAATTAAGTTGCTTAAGACCAGGAAATAATGGGAAGCCTGGGTGGCTCAGTCAGTTAAGCGTATGACTTTGGCTCAGGTCATGATCTCGTGGTCCGTGGGTTCGAGCCCCACATCAGGCTCTGTGCTGACAGCTCAGAGCCCGGAGCCTGCTTCAGATTCTGTGTCTCCCTCCGTCTCTGCCCCGCCCCAGCTTGTGCTCTGTCTCTCTTTGTCTCAAAAGTAAAATAAAAAACGTTAATTAAAAAAAAAAAAAAAAAAACACTAGGAAATGATTCCTCAATCTCAATTTTACCTTATTTAAAACTTTGTTTCAACAACAGAGAAAATATTTTGTGGGATAACCCAAAAGGAGAGAAAGTTAGAAGAATACCAAGAAAGTTTAAAATCCCCTGCTCTTTACTTTCTAATAACAGAACACAAAATGGTTACACTGGATTATCAGCTGACCCTTTCCAAAGCACACCAAACCAGTTTGTTGATCAGTTAAAGCTCTTATTTATTTATTTATTTATTTATTTATTTATTTATGTATAATTTTATTTATTTTGAGAGAGGGAGGGGGAGTGTGCATGTGTGCGATCGTGGGAGGGGCAGAGAGAGAGAGGGAGAGAGACAATCCAAAGTAGGCTCCACACTGAAGTGTAGATCACCACACAGAGTTCACTCCCACTCATCATAAGATCATGACCTGAACTGAAATCAAGAGTTAGTCATTTAATCAACTGAGTCACCTATGCCTCCAAAAGCTGTCACCTAAACTATTGCCCTAAGGAATAAAAAAGGGAGAGAATACTAACAGACTGAGTGATTTTATAGTGATATTGGAAGGTGCGCATTTGGTCAGTATCAGGATGGTATTAGAACATGCTAGCTTTGGATTCCTAGAAACAAGAGGAGAAGGAGCTTTATTGGGCAAGCTGTAAATCTTGGTAAAACATCAGGTGGTTCACTGACTTATCTTCCAAGAGAAAATACATTTTGAAGCTGACAGCTTGTCCTCAGTTTTGCTTATATTTCAGTTCCCAGTTTTCAGATCAAATCAGAATTAAGAATTCAGTACTGTATTACTTTTGGAAAACAATGGACAATTTTCTTATATGCAAAATAAATGTAACACTATTTATCTAATGGGAACTTGTAAAGAGTAAAAGAATATATGTAAAATTCTTAGAAAAATAGTGATCACTTATTATTCCATCACTCATGATAATCATTTAATAATTGATTTGTAGTCCTCATCTATATCTATATCTAAATTTATTTGTAACATATCCATATTAATATTTATTTGTTATTTTTATATTTTTGTAATCACTCTTTTTCTACTAATTTTCTTTTTTCTTATTATGCTATATATCTGAGATTCATTTAAGATTTTTATATAGCTCTATTCATTCACTATCACTGCTGATAAAAATTGAGTGTTCTTTTTCTTCTTAAAAATACAACATTGCTGCTATGACTATCTTTTTGCTTTTGTTTTTGATGTAGATTCTAGACATTTTTAAAGAACTCTGAGTTAAATTGGGTCATACATATGTACCTTGTTAATTTTACTAAACTACACCAAATAATCCAAAAGAATTATAACTGTATACCTTCCCCAGCAGTTGCTCCAAATTCTTTCCAAGATATGGTGTATTTGACTTTTTAAAGCTTTCTGTTTCCGTTGGAGATGAAATTGTATTTCATTCTAATTTTCATCGAATGGGATTGCCTCAGGTGAAGTTGAGCATCAGTGAATATATTTATTTTCCATTTGTGCTTTTATCTATTGATTATTTGTTTTTAACTTCTGCCATTTTTTCTACTGAGTTGTTGGTGTTTTGATACTAATTGCTAGAAATGTATAAATTCTGGTCACTACTAGTTATTGATAATATGTGTGCATATATCTTATTGGTGAATAGCTTATATCCTTCATTGGTGTCCTTATTTAGAAGTTTTGTGTTTTCATATAAAAATGTCATTTTTAAAAAGCATGCTGCTTTTTGTGATATGTAAGAAATGCGTAACTAATCTGTCTGGTCATGCAGATCCTCTCTTTTTTCTTTTTCCTGATAGTTCTAACTTTATGATTTTAACATCATTCTTTTCTTTAGTAATAGAATTGTTGTGTTTGGAAAAATTAGGTATTGCTTTTATTAAAGTTGGCAACTAATTTTTCCAGCACTATTTCATGAAAATACCATAATTTTCCCATGCCCTACAATATATGTTAGCCTGTTTATAATTTTTCAAGTGTGTTACATTGATTTATCTTTTTCTGTGTCAATACCACATTTCTTCATTACGGTACTTTGATAATATGTCTACCTGTCTGGTAAGGCAACTTCTGTAACCTTGTGCTTCTTCAAAACCTTATTAATTATTCTTGTTCTTCTGCTTTTCCCAATACATTTTAGAATCAATATTTCAAGTTCCATGAAAAACTGTCACAGAATTTTGATTGAAATTGCCTAATTTCCTAGATTATTTTGGGAAAGAAATGAAAATTTTACCATATTGATTCTTCCTACTCCTAAACATGGTTATTATTTCACTAATTTATGTCTTCTCTATATTTTTCAAAAACTTTCTTCAATATTATGGAAGTACTTTGTTATATTTACTTCATGACAATGTATATTTTTCATACTGTTCGAATAATATAATTTCATATACTCTATATTCTAATGCTTTAAGACTGGAGTATAACCATGTAATTTAAAACATGTATTCAAAACCAAAACTGCTTGCTGTACTCCCTTTTTTTATATCTACTACTTTGTACCCTTCTCTTGGGTTATCTAAATAGACAATCAGTAGTGAGAATGGTAATAATACCAAGCAGATGTTATTGTCCTATTCTGCCAACTGAACCTGACCTGTGTACTTTTTAAGATAATACTTATAACATGTTTGGCAAACTATATATCCCTACATATTATTATAATTAAATCCGATTCAACATGAATATATCAAATGTCCCAACGGGTCCACACAAAATGTTAGATATTGCCACTTCTAAGTGAACTTAGTATAATAGAAGGCATTTATTTCATTCATTGGAGATGTGTTCATTTTTTCCTATGAACTCCAACCAGTATATCTATGCCCATTGCCTACTTTGAGATCTAAACCCTGACACTAAGATTTAGATTGTGATGGTGATAAAAAGTAAATTGAGTTTAGAGGTGAGGGTCAATAACAGTACAATGTGTAGAGGTGCTTCATACATCTTTATTTTTATGAAAAAAACTTCTCTGAGCCAGGTTTGAGTTATTTTTTGATACTGTATGGAAATCAATAGTCTTCTACAATTTCAAAAATTAGATACCAGAAACCTTTCCCTAGTAATGTATCCCAACAAGCTGTAGAGACTAAGAATCCTAGGAGTTGGAGACAGAAGGAGGTGGAGGGTTGGGACAAGGACTGTCACATGTTAAGAGCGATTTTGCAGCAGGGCAAGTATATCCCACACAATCATACAGACCATTTGTTTTGTGTAACTTCTATCATCCTGTTTTTCAATTATAAAATTGGTATGATACTATTTATACTTTATAATAAAGATTAAATAATATAATAATGGAGCTTACGTCAGAACCTGACACATAATAAGCCCCCAGAGATGGTAGAAATGTAATGATACATTTTACAGGGCAGACGATCTTACCATGGATAATTCATTACTTGAACTAAAACCTAGGCAAAGAAAGAAAAACACCATTATATTTATCCCATAATGGCAGATTTGCAAGGTCCTATGGAAGTGAACTTGCGAAAGTTAAAAGATACACAGAAAATGTGTGTGGAATTACCTAGTATTATTTATGTACTCATTTTGTAGGTTTCTCCTCTCACACCTCAGTCTTTTCTGCAATCTCGCTCTTCTTTGCTCACAATACATGAGTCACCTTTTGACCCACCCCTTGAACATGTTGACAACACGTGCATTGCACAGCTTGTCATACTGCAAATGCACACTTCAAATGCTCATGTCCCTATTGTAATGTGGCTCAGTCCTTCCTACCTTTAGGCCTCAGTGACATACCATCTTGTCACTGAGGCCTCTCCTGATACCCCTGTTTAATGCAAACCTTCACACCAACAGAAATTTCCATTACGCTACTCTGTTTATTTCTTTCATAACATTCATCACAATCTAAAAATTCTTAACTTACTGATTACTTTTTCTTCCTTAGAGTTAAGCTTTTCTGATTTATTCTATGTTTTCAATACCTAGAAAAATGCTTGAGAATAGAAATTTAGGCAATTGTGCCAGTAAGCAAATTTATCATTAGACTGATCAAACAGGACTTTGCTGGATCTCTTCTGATAGTTTTGATCTTGACTTCTTAGAGACTGATTAGCATTAAAAAGAATGCAGCATCTATCTTTTTTAATTTAAAAATAGGCAAACTGTTTATTTATATATATAAGCACATATTTATGTATAGAAGTAACACACACTCCACAAATTATTTCTGGTTGGTTTTCTTAGGAATATATTCGACTCAAATAAGTAATGTTTAAAGTTGATTAAAGATAAAATTAATAGCATATACTGCCTAAAATATTATTCATATATTTTTCTCTATCATGTAGGCATTAGTCATTAATTAGTGTACTTTGGTAATATTTTATATCTTAGATCACAAAATTAAGCAACAGATTTTCAATGTGGGATGAACAGGGCAATCTGACTTTTTAAAAAAAATTTACTGAGTTTGTTTAAACCATCTGGAATCATACTGTTTATCTGGCACATAATTGTCTAAACATATTCATTTTAAAATTGAAATTCTGACACCTTGCTGGAAATAGAAGTAAACAATAAAACTACATTAAAATACACTGTAGTTTCTGGCTATGCAAAGTTGATGCATTTGACTTTCAGAAGTCATATGAATGTAATGAGAGACAGAGAAACATCGTGAGATAAAGTAAATGCCAAACAGAGAAATTAGTTAATAGTTCACTATATTAGAGATTATAAAATAATTAAAATATTAAACTTATATAACTACAGGATTCTTGGTAAAATTCAGTGTCTTCTCAAATATATTACATTATATTCTTTCTGATCAATTTCAAGGTAAATAATTTGAAAATTTAAAATGACATTCCAGTGGCTATCACATTATCTATAAGAAAGTTCTTTATTATATGCAACCTGAAACTCACCTCCAATGATTCAGTCAATTCCTTTGTATTTTGTTGATGAGAGAGCTGAATAACAGATCACTGTCTTTCTCTAAAATAAATGGATCTGAGGTAAGATGTGATCTTAGGATCGTTACGAAGTTGAATGGTTGAAAGTAATGAAATTCTCACTGATATATACAGAAGCAAGAATCCCCACATCAATATGGATTTATTTGAAGATATAACAACAAGGAAATATGAAGTAAATGAAGGGACAGCAGATGCAAAGACCTCTGTGCAGAGCAAAGACCTCTGAGAAACAACTTGTAGTTAGGAAGTTTTTCACCTCAAATATTAGCCTTTAAAATTCACAAGCAACTGGGTCCACAGTTACTAATAAAACCCCTTTTGACTATAAAATGTCCACATTTGATACATGAAGGTCATTCTGAATTGTCTGTGTGTTTTACTATTAACAAATATAAAATTGGACAAATGGTATGACATGGTGACTTCCCAAAGAAAACTTTACAGCTGAACCCATCCATTCTCTAAGGCTGGAATTGCTATGTTCCATGTTGTTAAAAGGTATTAAGAACAGATGAGATCTCAGTACAGATCTAGTAATTCCATACACTAGTCTATTAATACCACAAAATAATAATGGTGCATATATGATAATATGGTTGTCACATGTAGATTTTTAGATGTCAAGGAAAAAGCACTTTCTTACTTTTTTTTGAATTCCTTCTAATAAGAGATTTCTTTCAACTAATGAGGGAAAGATTATTCCTTTTCTTTATTGTTAAATTGCTCCTCCCCATAGAAGGAGAAATGAATTCACTGGGTTTTTTGTTGGTCAATATCTTGGTGATATTGCTGAAAACCACGTGTCATCAAGAGGCTTATTCTCCACCCCCCCTCCTTTTCTTTCAAGCCCACTGGACCTGTCCAAACCCTGAAGAGCCAGATGTATAAACTAGTGAGTAGGTTCATTTCACTGGCTGTGGAATAGGAAGTCTCTCTTGGCCCTACATCCAAAATGCACTTTCCAAAGCAGAGTTAGTAATAATGACATTAATCCTTCAACACAATATTGTCTTGAAACCATTATGGTTTCTGGATTGTTGGGTAGACAGCCTATGAGAGGCCCCTGATAAAGTCTTCTGTAATCTCTTTTTTTTTGTATAATTTGCTTCTAATCAGTGGAATATTGATGGAATGTCCCTCCCATGTTAGATTACAAAAGATTGACTTCCATCTTTCAAGCCCACACTTATTTAGAACAATTTGAGAACAATATTGACTTCATCTTT
This sequence comes from Hyaena hyaena, assembly GCF_003009895.1. Lineage (NCBI taxonomy): Eukaryota > Metazoa > Chordata > Mammalia > Carnivora > Hyaenidae > Hyaena > Hyaena hyaena. The sequence continues at coordinate 480,934 of NW_024081049.1, forward strand.
GATTAATTACTTGTAAAATGTGTAAGTTCTAAAGGAATCTAAAATAACTCAGATGATGTCCAGATTTCTAGTTTGGGTCACACAGTTGTTTTTGATCCTTTTATTTGAGACAGGGAATGTAGACAGCCAATCAAATTTGGGGAAACTTTAATAATTGTGGTTTTAAAATTGTTAAGTATGATGCAGCTGCAGACATGCAAATGACTTATCCCACAGGCAGATAGATATTTGAGTTTAGATTATACCTGTGTAAACATCAAAGTTAGATATGTATTTGTAAAATAAGAGCATGTTGAAATTATAAGAATACGTGGGATTTCTATAGACGAGTAAAAAGAGTGAGAAGCAGAAGAAATATGTAAGAGTCAGCTCTAGACATTAGACTCACATAGGTACTTAAAATGCCAAGAAATACAAAAAGAAGAAAGGGGGAAGCAAGAAAATAAGATTGCATGACTGAAGTTGTGATAAAATATATCATCATATGTATTTCAAAAATATTTTTAGAACCGCGCCTGAGATTGTGGATGCTATATCCCCTATCTTTTTCCTTAATAAAGTTGCTTAGACTTATTTCATAGATTCTCACCAATTTAGTTGAGCATGGTACTTTGTGCACAATCTAAGTATTAACATCCTTTAAAGCAATATTAATGAGGTCAGGGTTTCTAGTTTGGGAAAAAATGAATATATAAGATTGAATATAGCATGCTCAATGGAAAAGAAATGTCTCATAGGATTAAATATGTTTAACAAATTGTCAACATGAAAGATATTGGCTTCCTTTAAGCAGGAAGCTTCACCAATAATTTAGATTATATAGAACCAAAGAGTTAATTGGAAGTTAGTAAATAAGGGCACTGGGAAGAATTGAGTTTCAGAGAATTCAATTTGAAGAAAATGAATGGTCATGTAAGTTCTTGTAAAAGAGGAGAAAATTGAGCTGTTTATTCAGATGTGAAGAAGGAATCACAGAGAACAAAAACAACAAAAAAATCAACAGAGGGAAAGGTACAAAAGATGTAGAACATACATCATAAAAGAGATACAATGAATATTTTCATGGTCACTGGCAGAGGATATTGATTTGACAAAGAATATTACTCATTGAAACTGAAGGAAAAAATAGTAAGTACAGTCTGTGATGCTGGAGAAAGACAGATTCACTCTTCTAAAATAGGGCAATATCGTAAACATGGTGAAATTGTTTAAATTTATTGCAAACCAAATATACATAAGGTACACTTTGAATCATATAGCATACAGAGGATGGTAATATCATAAGTAAAAGTTAGATAAACTAGTGCTAAAAGTTTAAGCAAAAGATTGAAAATTATTTTTAAACTGTTAAATGCAAGAACCCAATGAAATAAAACCATTTTGAGTTCAGTTTCTCTGAATTATAGTAGAAGGCACTTAGTGACCTCTTTCTCAGTGGAGGAAATAAACAAACAAACAAACTGCAAATGGCCCTAATAACATGTGAACAAAGAGAAGAGGATATAAGGATAGAAATGAAAATGTAATTTTATTTTCAACCTCAGTCTCTCCTGCTGACAAGAAGCTGTTGACAATTATGTGATTGCAGCGGAAGCTGATTTGTCACTATTGATTCAAATTAGTCAGCTCTATGCTTGAAGTCAAGGTAGTATTCATCAAGAGCTAAATTTTCTCCAACTTTCATATTAGTCATGTTTGTATATGTATTAACTATAGAATTTTTCTGCAATATTGAAAGTAATACATGCTTCAAGCAAGACTGTTGTTATTCCATATTGATTTAGTACAGAAATAAAGATAATAAAAGTGCCTAACTTAGAGGGACTGATGTAAGTATTTAATAAATGTTAAAAGACTCCTGCTTTTTTCCAAGATTTAGAAGCAAGGACCACATGTAGTCTCCCACCTGATTCAAAGTAAAACAGAGACAAATATATATAAAATTGTTTTGGTTTGTTTTGTTTTGATACTGGGCATCAGGCAATAAAACCAACAACAACAACAAAAAATTACTGAAAAACAGGAAACAAGTAAATTGTACCAGCATACTACCACAGAAGAGTTTCTAGGCCATGGCTAAGGTATGAGAAACCAGAGAGGAGTCCCCATGGCTCTTGAATTCGAAGGATATGTACACACTAAACCCTAAAACATCTGCTAGCTAACAAACAGTTATACTAATAAGTCAACAAAAGAAAGAATAGAATCATAAAATAGCAAAATTCAGGTAATAAATTAAAAACTATTCCAATAAACATATTGATTCCAAATGAATAAAACACCCTAATTAAATACAGAGAATTTTTCAGAAAGAAGAGAAATCATGTCATTATATATTGCCTACAAAACTACATTTTGGGTGGCGGGGTTGGTTAAGCGTCCAACTCTTGATATTGGCTCACGTCATGATCTCTTAGTTTGTGAGTTCGATTCCCATATCAGTCAGAACAGAACCTGCTTGCGATTCTCTCTCTCAGTGTCTCTCTGTTCCTCCCCCACTTGCACGTGCATATGTGCTCTCTCCCTCTTTTTCAAAATAAATAAACATCAAAAAATAATAAAATATTTAAAAAAGAAATGCATGTTAAATATAATGACATAGATTTCAAAGTAATATAATAATATATAATATATTAACACCAGTCAAAATAGAGATGGGGTGCCTGGGTGGCTCAGTCACTTGAATGCCTGACTCGATTTCAGAGCCCTGCATTGGGCTCTGTGCTGAAGGCGTGGAGACTGCCTGGGATTCTCTCTCTCTGTTCCTCCCATACTTGCCCCTACTCTCTCTTTCTCAAATATAAATAAATAAATTTTAAAAGAATATATAGCTATGTTCGGCAAAATAGCTTCAAAAGCAAAGGATCCTGAGAAATATAAAAACGGCCATTTCTTTCTTTGTGTGTGTGTGAGGGGGGGGATATATTCTCTTTTATTTTATTTTTTTTTCGCTGCATAGTTTATTGTCAAATTCGTTTCCATATAACACTCAGTTCTCACCCCAACAAGTGCCCTACTCCATGCCCATCACCCCCCTTCCCCTCTCCCCAGCCCCATCAGCCCTCAGTTTGTTCTCAGCATTCAAGAGTCTCTCATGGTTTGCCTCCCTCCCTCTCCCCCACTATTTTTCCCCTTTTCCTCCCCCATGGTCCTCCTTTAAGTTCCTCCTAATCCACCTATACTTGCAAACATATGGTATCTGTCCTTCTCTGCCTGACTTATTTCACTCAGCATAACACCCTCAAGATCAATCCATGTTGCTACACATGGCCAGATTTCATTCTTTCTCATTGCCATGTAGTATTCCATTGTATACATGAACCACATCTTCTTGATCCATTTGTCCGTTGATGGACACTTAAGCTCTTTTCATGTTTTGGCAATTGTTGAAAGTGCTGCTATGAACATTGGGGTACATGTGCTCCTATGCATCAGCACTCCTGTATCCCTTGGGTAGATTCCTAGCAGTGCTATTGCTGGGTCATAGGGGAGTCCTATTGTTAATTTTTTGAGGAACCTCCACACTGTTTTCCAGAGGGGCTGCACCAGTTTACATTCCCACCAATAGTGTAGGAGGGTGTAAAAATGTCCATTTCTTAAAAACAGAGGTGTCAGTTAACTAATAGCATAATAATCCTGAACAGTATGTACTTAGTTAAGACAGCTTACAAGAGAATGATGCAAAAACTGACAGAATTTTAAGGATGAGAAATACCAGATTGTATTAGAAATTTCAACACTCCTCTCTCAATAATTGATATAACAAATAGAAAAATCAGCAAAAATGTAATAAACTTGAATGTTATTAATCACCAACATCGTAATATTTATATAACACTTCACCCACTACCAGCAAAATACATATTATTTTCAAGGACATTTGAAACAATTTTGCAGATGTTGGGTCTTAAGTCAACTCTTGATAAATTTAAAAGGATTTAAGTCATATAAGTGACATTATCTGACCACAGTGAAATCAAATTAGAAACCAATGAAAGAAAATCCTCTAAAAATCCCCAAATATGTGGAAGCAAAATAACCTACTTCTAACTAACTCACAGGTCAAAAAGATATCAAAAGTGAAATTAGAAAGTATTCTGAACTAAATGAAAATAGAAACATGCCATATTAGAATGTGTTGAATAGTGCTAAAACAGTAAATAGTGGGAGATTTATATCTCTAAATGTCTATATAAAAAAAAGAAAAATCTAAATCAGTGACTTCAACTTCCAATTTAAAACTGGTACCTGAAGAACAAAATATATACATGCACAGTTATCAGAAGAAAATATAGACATAAGAGTAAAATTTAAAATAAAAGGAAAATACACACACACACACACACACACACACACACACACTTAATAAAACCAGAGCCTGGATCTTTGAAAGAGCAATGAAATAGATAACTATTAGCAAAAACAACAATACAAGAGCGTACACTTTACCAGGAATGAGAGAAAAATCATCCCTAGAGATGCTACAGATAGTAGGATCATTATGAACATTATTTCTAATAATTGGGCAATTGAGATAAAACTGACATATTACTTTATATAAAAGTAAACCTACGGCCACTAACAAGAAACATATGAAAAAGACATAGAAATAATAATTTATTAATTAAATAAAGCAATAATAATTAGTAATAATGGATTAACTAAAATGTTAAAAAAAAAAAGACACCACAGACACTAGAGAAAATATTTGTAAATCATATATTTATTTATTTTTTTAAAATTTTTTTTTAATGTTTTATTTATTTCTAGGAGAGAGACAGCGTGAGCAGGGGAGGGTCAGAGAGAGAGGGAGTCACAGACCGAAACAGGCTCCAGGCTCTGAGCTGGCAGTCCAGCACAGAGCCCGACGCGGGGCTCGAACCCACGAACCGTGAGACCATGACCTAAGCGAAAGTCGGACGCTCAACCTACTAAGCCACCCAGGCGCCCCAATCATATATTTAATAAGGGGCTTGATTACAGAATATATTAAAAAAACTCTTACAGCTGAAAATTAAGAAGGTAAATATACCAATATTAAAAATGGGCCAGGAAAAGGTACAATCCATAAAACTAATAGGCAGTCGATGCAATGGGAAAAGATAGCTGCAAATGACATTTCAGATAAAAGGCTAGTATTTAAAATCTATAAGAAACTCACCAAACTCCACACCCAGAAAACAAACAATCCAGTGAAGGAATGGGCAGAAGATATGAACAGACACTTCTCCAAAGAGGACATCCAGATGGCCAACAGACACATGAAACGATGCTCAGCATCCCTCCTCATCAGGGAAATACAAATCAAAACCACACTGAGATACCACTTCACGCCAGTCAGAGTGGCTAAAATGAGCAAATCAGAGAACTCTAGATGCTGGCGAGGATGTGGAGTAACGGGCACCCTCCTACACTGTTGGTGGGAATGTAAACTGGTGCAGCCCCTCTGGAAAACAGTGTGGAGGTTCCTCAAAAAATTAACAATAGGACTCCCCTATGACCCAGCAATAGCACTGCTAGGAATCTACCCAAGGGATACAGGAGTGCTGATGCATAGGAGCACATGTACCCCAATGTTCATAGCAGCACTTTCAACAATAGCCAAAACATGAAAAGAGCTTAAGTGTCCATCAACGGACAAATGGATCAAGAAGATGTGGTTCATGTATACAATGGAATACTACATGGCAATGAGAAAGAATGAAATCTGGCCATGTGTAGCAACATGGATAGAACTTGAGGGTGTTATGCTGAGTGAAATAAGTCAGGCAGAGAAGGACAGATACCATATGTTTGCAAGTATAGGTGGATTAGGAGGAACTTAAAGGAGGACCATGGGGGAGGAAAAGGGGAAAAATAGTTGGGGAGAGTGTGGGANGGTGTTATGCTGAGTGAAATAAGTCAGGCAGAGAAGGACAGATACCATATGTTTGCAAGTATAGGTGGATTAGGAGGAACTTAAAGGAGGACCATGGGGGAGGAAAAGGGGAAAAATAGTGGGGGAGAGGGAGGGAGGCAAACCATGAGAGACTCTTGAATGCTGAGAACAAACTGAGGGCTGATGGGGGTGGGGGAGAGGGGAAGGGGGGTGATGGGCATGGAGGAGGGCACTTGTTGGGATGAGCACTGGGTGTTATATGGAAACCAACTTGACAATAAACTATTAAAAAATTAAAATAAAATAAAAATAAAAATGGGCCAGGAATTTCAACACTCTCTAAGGAAGATATGTAGATGGCCAGTAAGGAAATTAATAAGTGCTTAATGTCATTAGTCATTTGAGAACTGCAAACCTAAACCACAATGAGAGACTACTCCACACTCACTAGAATGATTTTAATAACAATAACAGACAATAATAGCATTGATGAGAATGTGGAAACGTTGGAACTGTCACACTGTGTATAAGAATATAAAATGGTATATAGCAGCTTTGGAAATCAGTTAAACATAGAGTTACCATATAAGCCAGAAATTTCATTACTAGGTTTATAGCCAAGAGAAATGAAAACACATACCTATATAAAACTTTGTACATGAAGGTTCACAGCAACATGATTTGTAATGCTCAAAAGCAGAAACAGTCTAAACGTCAATCAACTATTTAATGCATAAACACAAAAAGTGATATACCTGTACAATGAAATATTATTCAGTAATAAAAAAGAACCAAGTACTGATGCATACTAAAACATGAGGAACCTCAAGATCCTTGTGTTAAATGAAGTATGTTACACACAAAAGATCATTGATCATTTGAATTTGTTTTTTATGAAATGTTAGAAAAGGCAAATCTCTAGAGATAGAAGTAAACTAGCAGTTCGTTAAGGATGGGGTTAGTGAGCAGAAATGGGATTATCTACTAGTAAGAAAAAGGTTACTTTTTAGGGTGACCGTAATGTTCTGAAATTAAATTGTGGATAATCGCACAGCTCTGTAAATATCAAATATTGAACTAACTGTACATTTTATTTATTTTAATTTTTTTAAATGTTTATTATTATTGAGACAGAGAGAAACACAGCATGAGTGGGGGAGGATCATAAAGAGAGAGAGACACGAAACAGGCTCCAGGCTCTGAGCTAGCTGTCAGCACAGAGCCGGGCACGGGGCTCAAACCCACGAACTGTGAGATCATGACCTGAGCTGAAGTTGGGCGCTTAACCAACTGATCCACCCAGGCACCGCAACTAACTGTACATTTTAAATGGAAAAATTCAAAGATGTGTAAATACATCTCAGTGAGGCTGTTTTAAATAATTTTTAAAAAGGTAAAAAATAGTCTAATAGCAATTATGTAAATTAAATTTATAGTTAAAAATATTTCCATAGGGGCGCCTGGGTGGCTTAGTCGGTTAAGCATCCGACTTCCGCTTAGGTCATGATCTCGAGGTTCATGGTTTCGAGCCCCGCATCGGGCTCTGGGTGACTGCTAGCTCAGAGCCTGGAGCCTGTTTCAAAGTCTGTGACTCCCTCTCTCTCTGACCCTCCCCTGCTCACGCTTTCTCTCTCTCTCTCTCTCCTAGAAATAAATAAAACATTAAAAATTTTAAAAAAAAAAGGAAGCCAAGAGTTGTAAAAAAAATAAAATTTCCATGTTTTGGGCTAAAATGTCTTCATTGATGAATTCTACCAAAGACTTAAGGAAACTTGTTCCATACAAACTTGTCCAGGAAATTGAAGAGAAGCATATACTTAATTCATTCCCTCATGTCAGTATTACCTTGTTTCAAAACCAAATAAAACCTATACTGGGAAAGATAAATATAATAAAAATTCCTGACAAACATAAATGCAAAACCTCTAAACAAAATATTAGCAAATAAAATCCAACAATACATATAAAAAATAATGCACCATGAACTTTGCCCCACAAATGCAATGTTGATTTAACATGCAAAAAATCAATCAATGTAAATTGCCATAATAACAACAGCCTCAAGCAGAAACCAAGATCTGACACTTAATCAACTGACTCACCCAGTCATCCCTCTTTGATTTGATTTTAAAAGAGAGTTGTTTATTTACTCCAAATTTTAAAATGTATTTCCTTATTTTAATTGTTCCATTTATCTTACATTCTAATGTTATGGAACTGAGCTTTGATTTTAAGTTTGTTGTTTTGCTTACGGAATTTAGATTCAACACTGGTTTCAATTACCAAAATATTTTGGAATTTGTTTACTTTTTCCCTGATTCATCTTTCCTTCGGGGTTCAATTTACATCTTAATGCAGTAATTCATTAGTTATTTTATAATTCTACAAATGTGAACTCAGTCTTCCATCAAAAATTCCTTTCCTTAGCCTTGAATTGATAGTTATCTGGGTCATCCAGTACTCATTGAAGTTATTTTCACACAGTTCTGGAAGGTAATATCTTCTGGCCTTTTTTGTTGCTATTGCAAAAAAAATGTCATTTATTTGTATATAATCTGTGTTTTTCCCTGAATAATTTGAAGATTTTTTTTCTGCACTTAATTTTTTTGAGGGAGAGGGAGTGCCCTGTCATCATAACTTCATTTGGATTTATTTTATCATCTCTTGGTGTTGCTTTTTGCTTCTTGAACCGTTATCGTTTTATATATTCCTCAGTCATAATAGTGAATAGTACAATTTTTTCTTTACACTTTCTACCTGAAAATTCTTATTCATTTTGACTATATCTTAAACATGGATTCATATTTTGCAACTCTGTATCTTTCTCAACAGTACCTCTTGGCATTTTCAAATTATCTTTCAGTTTATGGATTTTTTATTTTGTTATGTTTAACCCAATATTTATTCATAATTTACTGTCCATTAATTTTTAAAATGTAATGAGTGTTTTTTTACATCCAGAAATTCCATTTTTGTATTATTTTCAAATTTGACGTTTTTTTCAAAAATCTTGATCTTTCCTTATGATGCTTTATTTACATTTTTATTATTGTAAACTTGTACAGCTTACATTCTTTTTCAAATAAATTTTCCTATTATTCATTATATCAAGTAATTAAAGTGTGACTCAGCCTTTTCAAAATACAGTAAAATCTTGGTTTGCAAACATAATTCATTCTGGAAACATGCTTGTAATCCAAAGCAGTTCTATATCAAAGCAAATTTCAAGAACCATTGGCTCCACTGTGATCATGTGCTGTTCTGCATCTTGTACTACTCATACTGCAGGACATCACTCTTTATCAAGTTAAAATTTATTAGAAATCTTTGTTCATCTTGCAGAACACTTGAAGACAAGTTACCAACAATACAAGGTTTTACTGTAACTTGCTGAATGTCACTCATGGTTAATTGTTTCTTTGTGAATTTGAATTTTTTATTTCTGAGCTAATTTTCAGTGGGGAAATTTCTTAGGTCTGAATTCAGCTCATATTGCCGAGTTGTGGGATAGTGTCTCCATAGCATTTTGTATTTTCACATGGTAGACATACCAGTGTTTTCTATGTTAATTTCTCAAGTTACACACATCGCAACATATACAACTTCAAACTGTAAACAGATGCAAAACACATACTCAAGGTTTTGGGAGAAATATTTAGTCTTTTACCAATCTCTCAGCACAAGCAAACCTGCTTTTTAAAAAAAAAAATTATTTCATTTGAGTATATTTGCGATACAATGTTACATTTGTTTCAGTTGTAAAACATGGTGCTTCAACTTCTTTATAAATTATGCTCTACTCATGGGGCGCCTGGGTGGCTCAGTTGGTTAGGTGTCAGACTTCAGCTCAGGACATGATCTCACAGTTCATGGGTTCGAGCCCCGTGCCGGGCTCTGTGCTGGGAGCTAGCTCAGAGCCTGGAGCCTGCTTTGGATTCTGTGTCTCCCTCTCTCTGACCCTCCCCTGCTCGTGCTGTCTCTCTCTCTCAGAAATAAATAAAACATTTAAAAATTAAAAAAATATATATTATGCTATTCTCAACTCAAGTGTAGCTATCCATCTGTTGCCATACAACACCATTACAATAGCATTGACTATATTCCCTACACTGTGCCTTTTATTCCTGTGACTTCTTCAGTCTGTGACTGGAAACCTGTATTTCTCACTCCCTTTCACCAGTTTAAACAAGCCTTTGTTTCATATCACTGTGCTGGTAGTCAGAAATGACTTCAGTCTCCCTTTGATAGTCCCTGAAGAAACTCTCAGTTCCATCTTCAAGCCTCATAGTACTTATAGGACATAGTTTTGCCTCTGATTTCCTCACAATCATAAACACTCACGACCATCACTGTTACAAAATCCAATGATTCCATTCCCATTGGTGCTCCCATATTTGTTCACAGGTTTTTGACATTTTCTTTCTCATCTACGTGTTTCCCATAGTTTCCTTGAGTCCAGTTATGCATTAATTCTTTCACATTCATTATACCTGGTACTTACTACTATTTCATTAGAAGAAAAAGAGCATATTCATGGTTATCCATTTTGCCAGAACTAGAAGTACTTCAGATTTCTCAACATTTGATTTCTGGACAAGTAGTTTATATTTGAAATTCACCATGACTCTTGCCTTATAGGCACTGGGACATATCTACCTCTGTCTCCAATACAATATTCAACCCATGTTCCTTTTCTCAGACATTTGTTTTATATTTGTTTCCTAGACTGTTACTTTTCTTCCAGGAATGACAGCTAAACATTACTATAGCATTGGGTTAGAGAGTATTAATATATGGATTTTGAAAGACAATTTAAAGTAAAAATGTTCCCATCCATGGAGATTCACATTGCAACTGCATCCATGATGTGTGATGTTTTTCTCTTCCTCTTTTTCCAGCTGAGAAATATGCTTTGATTTATTTTTACTGGTGGCCTTTTTTATTTAAAAAAAAAAAAAAGAGTAAAACTGAGTGAGCCAAATAGTATCAAAATGAACGTATGGATCAGGTTATGATACCTGATCCCCCCCCATGCAGGAGTGAACAACTCCTAATAAGAAGCTTCTTACTACTCAGTAAGAAGCTTGAGAACCCTGAGATGGTTCATGAGACTACAGTTTGGCTGTTAATTAATCGAATTATATTTAGAGTAAAATTTTAAATTTTCCCTTCACAGTAAATACATTTAACAAAATATCTCCTTTTCTATAGTCTATATAATGTTGGTTTTAATGTTTAAATGACTATAGCCTAGAGAGAATGACCAATATACTGAACTCTCAGGACATCCTATGTCCTATTTAATTATTGGACCAATTTTCAACTAATTGGTAGGCTGGACCAATGTTCAACTAATTTCAGTACAAGTGTGGATATACATTTGATGGCAGGTTTCACGTGGAATTATCTCCTTTACTATCAACGTATTGAAAATGTTTTGAACTTCATTAAGGTCATGCTACTAGCCATGGTCTTGGGAAGCAGTCTGACAAGTCTCAACTCCTTCTCCAGCTTCCAGAAAAGAAAATCATCTTCTCAGTTGTGATTTATGTCAGTAATTATTAAACTTTAGTTTTAATGGCTCAAAATCACTCGAAGTTTGCTTTCTACCTTCATATTCATACCATAAAAGTAGTGTTTGTTTGATCTCCACAACTTTCCAAGTTTGTTTTGGCTCCAGGGCAATTGATCCACTGTTTGAGCCTGACGCAGGGCTCAAACTCAAAAACTGTGCGATCATGACCTAAGTGAAGTTGGATGCTTAACTGACTGAGCCACCCAGGTGCTCTCATTGTTTTTCTTTACTAAAGCACTGAAGATGACACACTGATGTTATGGTGGTGCCTGAATATAGTGAAAGTCCAAGATATATTGATTCTTAGGGAGTTTCAAGGATTATTATACAGAGATAGTTTTAATAATAAAAAGCTGTCACTAACTCTGTTTCCTCAGACTTTCTCCAGAATTTTACCCTTTTATATAATTTTTATACAAAGCTCCTATGTTTCTTCACTTGAAATGACAATGACTACCCTTGAAGCCATAATTTCCATCTTTTAGAGGTAGAGATAGTGTTTTTTTTTTTTTTAAGGTGCAATCTAAATTAAGAGATTGTGGGATCCTATTTTTGACCTGGAATGAAATGAATGAGACAGATCTGTAAAGTGTCCTGTTCTTAAGGAAATGTCTTGGGTCATACAAAGTTTCCCCCAGACCATCTAAAATTCTTTCAGTAGAGACAAAGATTAAATTTTTAAGCAATCCATTCTATTGTTTTGCCATCCCCATAACTTTTAGAGAGTGAGTTAAAAAAAAAAGAAACAACTGTCCCTTTGAGCTTAGTCTAGGACTGTCATAGACTAAATTGATTACCTAATTATGCACAAAAGAATAACTAAATTGTATTCACCTCAATAAATAAATAAATATTAAAAACAAAATAAAACCACCACAAGAACAACAAACCCCACAAATGCGAGGCATTTTAAAAAGCCATTTGTTTGAAATAACACAAGAGTTTGAGGAAATACATGGAAAGTTCACATTTGCACTTAATATAAAATGGAAGGGGCTTTTTATTCTACTTCCTCCTGATACCATGGGCAGAAATGCCTCCGTGTGAAGATCATTTTGATCAGCTTATTGATACAAACTCAGCATAGTTTGTGGTCATTTGTCAGAAGCATATAAATGACTCAGACCTATTTTTTTGAGAATCAGCCTTCCCCTGCCTCATTCTACTAACAAATTTCTTGCTATGCCTATAGTCATCCAGAAATATCGCATCTTGTTAAGGCATCTACTTAGCTGTTATTTAGGTTTGATTTTTTTTTTTCAGAGAATTGTTTGTAGATATTTGTAGGAAAAGGGGAGGGAATAAGTTATAAATCAACTTCTACATGCTTTAGAATTTAGTTTTTTGGGGATGATTGCTTATACTGTTTTATTTGTCACTGATATTTCAGTGACTGATATGCCAGTGACCAGAGCCTAATCATTTAGTTGGCTATTTGCTGCAACCTGGGAAGCAGTGTTTGTAAGTACTGGGTTGTATCCTAGTTTTGCAACTGTGATGATTCCTCCACTCTCCCTTTGGCCTCATTGCAAGGTCAACAATAAGATACATGGTAGTGACCTCACATTGTTTTCTTAAGGACAGAAAGTTTGATGATCTTTTGCTGAGCCATATATTAATTACATCACAAATGTGAGGATACACATTGGATTACTGCCGGGAGCCACACAGGCCTCTCTGGATGGCAGTCACAGCAAGGAAATGGCAGTGTTTGCACAGCTCCTGTCGTGAGAAATGAAAACTGGTATCCCCTACTACTACTGGCTCATGTTGTGCTGGTATTGACCAGGCCTCACAATATTCCATATCAGACCAATATTCTGAACATAGATACCTCATAAGGAAAAGCATATTCCTGCCTTTGCAAGAGAGATTTTAGATGAAAGCTCTATGGATGATTATCAAAAGGCTCTTCCTAAGGGCCTTGCAGATCCAAGACTTAGGGGGTTAAGAACACAAGAATTACAAGTGAGCCTGGTCATGAGACAAAGAGCCCAATTTAGAGTTAAGGTACAGATAAGGGCAGAACTTAAGTTAATACTTACACCTTCTCCTAATTGGTGATGTATGGCAGTCCCTTCCCCAAGGCCTACTTTCTGCAAACACCCTCCCTTACAGGTGGCTGGGATGAGGATAGATAAGAGTAGCTAAAACATTACTCACAAACAAAAGGCTGACACATTTAGGGCCTCCATGGTGTTCACACATTCAGCATCAAATAGGTTTCCACAAACAACTTATTAACAAACTCAAAAACATTCAAGAGCCAGACAGAATGACTCTTAGCCCATCTATACACTTAACCTATGACCTAACCTTAGCGTTATTAACTTAGAACAAATACGTATCCTGTCTTTTACTAATACCCTGCTAATTCTTTAGTTATAAGATTTACTTAACCTCACTATAATTGGAATAGTTAAGCAAGAATATTTTTGTAAAACCTGCTTCTGTACACTTTCCAAAGCATCTTATCACAAAGAGTTATCCATTGTAAAAATTCCTTTTTCTGATGTCATGTTATCATTTAACCTATAAATAAAGACACCAAAACAGACAGGACAGAGATGCCTGCCTGGTGATCAGAAAGAATCTCAGGGCTCTCTCACTCTGTCTCTCGCTGACACCGTCCATCCTTCAGGGACCCCTGGACCTGCTGGAGCCGGCTCGGCCTCCAGCAGATTACAGATTGACTCTGTACTTAAGAATCCCACTTAATAAGATAGCTATTTATACATATAATGATGAAATCCCTGAAAGACCTAACTTGATTCTTAGTAAACTATCTTTTGTTGTTGTTGCAGGGCACTCATTACCATTTCTCTCATTATGGGGCTCAAGTGTGGCATTATGGTTGTCATAGTTCTTAGGAGAGGTAGTGTCTCTCTAGATTTCACCAAACGGCATAGATATTACCCCTGAGCACAACTGTGAGCACTACAGTTTTAATCATTCTCATAGTGAATCTTGAAATGGTTCAGCAAAAAGTCAAACTTCCTAAACTGTATTTACATATTCGACAGAAAATATAGGCTTAAAATAACTTTTTTTGGTTTTGACATGGATTAGTTTATCCCGTGGGAAGGCACAATTTATAACATCAGAGTGTGAAGCATAACTGAAAATAATTTAAAGTTCCCAGTTGGTGTAAAAGGGAGCATGTAAAAATACTGCTCCTTAATACCTATCTTCTCTATGAAGATTGTGGACTTGTTTCAACACTACTTTCTTTAATGTGTTCCATGAACATGACATCAGGTCTTGTCAACATACTTCCTTTAAAATGTACCACTTATTTTAAAAGGTACCATGACCATGAACATGCTCAGAGACAGCAACTGTCAGTCCTGCTCTATTCTTCCATAATTACAGTTCTCACATTTTTTATTTCATTTAAAACGCTCAAGTCTAGGCAGGTATAAAGCTGGGATTATCTTTCCAAATAGTTTTTTGAATATGGGATAGTAGCTAATAGGTTTTCTACTCTTTAATATCTTTAAATTCACCCTATTTAAAAATTTTTTTGCATTATTCAGATAAAGATAAATGCCTGGAAAATTTTCCAGGGTCATAATAAATAAAAGAAAACGCGTCTACTTTTAAATTTTGACCCCTTGTTTACAGTTTCTGAAAGTCTAGAGAAATATTTTTTGAAGTTATAGAATTGAATATACTATATTAAATACAAGATTCATGCAGCTATGAAACGACTTGGTAGATCTCGCTTGTTTTCTTTGAACCCTTTCTCTGTGACTGCAATGAATGCAAACTGGATAGGAGACAACTTCAGAGAGTCTTCCAGGGTCCTGCCTTAGGTTTGTGAGAGAGTAGAGTCTTTCAGTGATGATCCTGAAATATAAACATCCATCATATCAACGGGAGCCAGACACTTACTCCCAGCCATTTTTCCCCCAGAACTTGAGGTATATTATTGTATGATTATTGCTGACTTGACTTTGACTAGAATTGCCACCATTCCCTTTGAGTGTAGAGTCCTGAGTTCCCAATGAGCACTTATCCCGCCTCCTAGGCATGGCTGAGGAGCCCAAGGCTAGTGAATACACTTCTTAGATATCATTCTAGGGCGCTTAAAGAGGCAAATTTATGTAACATGGGCCATTATTTACTACTACTGTTATTTAGTAATAACAGTTTCATAAGTTTACAAATACAGTTTTTGTTTCTGATAACTTTTTTCTTTCCTTTTTTATGTTATCAGTGGCATTCAGTACCTCAAGAAAAAGGATGATTAAGAGAAAGCAAAACAAGGAAATCATTTCATATATTTTAAACTGCAGAATAATTCTTTGAAACTTACCGCTGACATAAGTTTAACAAAAAAATTTATTATCCAAAATTCAGTTAAGCCTTAATATATTCTATGAATAAAGTTTATTTATACCTTAAAAATATGGATAGAAGAATTCATGACAGGTAAAAGACAATCCGAATTCCAGCTGTTCTATCAAAAAGACAGCATGCGGTGGGCGGGGGGAAGGGTGAAATGAAAAAGGGGATTAAGAGTGCACATACCCTGATGAGCACTGAGTGATATTATTGTTGAAATATTATAGTGTACATCTGAAACTAACATAATGTTGTATGTTAATTACACTTCAATTAAAACAATAGAAATAGAGACAAATTTTTAAAAAAGACAAAAAGAGAGCAGATAATTGTTGGGTGGGTCTTGGAGAAAGGGGCTGATTCTGCATCCACTGGAGTCTAAATCCCAAGGTGAGCAGGAAGAGGGGATTTTTAGAGAAGTTTGAGAATTTGCAGAGAAACGTGGTCAGGATTTCTAGAGTGGACCCTGTGGAGGCAAGAATTATTGTCTGTGAAATCATCTTGAGTGACCAACAATAGAAATGAGTTTAAGGTAAGTTCAGGTAGAAAAGGACCAAGACAAGTTCAGACATATTTGTTGTTCCAAGGTGGTTCTGAAAAGATGCAGAATTTTTTCTATGCCTAACAATGGTTCAGAAGGGGCTCAAGACAAACAAGAAGCCCTGAAAAAGTTACGGAAATAAGAAGAAAAGAAACATAGACACAAGAATGAATTGCATTCTTTAAACCACCCAGAAATTTGTCCAAAGTAAGAAGAGTCCAAGGATGTTTCATCCTGTGTCCCAGCCCTCATTACACTGATACCATGGCACTGTAAGGGCATCTGGACCCCCTGAAACCCAGAGAGAAAGAGGGGGTGAAATCAAAATTGACCTAAAACCCCAAAACAAAACAAAACAAAAATTGAGAAAAGGAACTTTAAGTTTCTGTTCAAATCAGAAAGGGAATTTGGAAGTAAATTAGTTTCAGCTACAGAAATTATTTTTTCATGTATACCAGGAGCTATTCCTATACCAAAAATATACAACTTCATAATTTTCACATATAACTATCTACATTTAAGATGTGTTTCAACAGATCCACAACTATATGGTCAATTCCTCTTTGAGAAAACAGGAAAGAATATCCAATGGAAAAAAGACAGCTTCTTCAACAAATGGTGTTGGGAAAACAGGACAGTAGCATGCAGAAGAATGAAATGGGACCACTTTCTTTTACCATACAGAAAAATAAATTCAAAATGGATGAAAGACCTAAATGTGGGACAGGAAGCCATCAAAATCCTAGAGAAGAATATAGACAGCAATCTCTTTGACCTCAGTCGGAGCAACTTCTTACTAGACATCTCTCTGGAGGCAAGAGAAACAAAAGCAAAAATGAACCACTGGGACGTCATCAAGATAAAAAGCTCCTGCACAGCAAAGGAAACAATCAACACAATTAAGAGGCATCCTATAGAATGGGAGAAGATATTTACAAATGACATATCAGACAAAAGGCTGGTATCCAAAATATGTAAGGAACTTATCAAACTCAACACCCCTCAAAAACTAAATGAGCCAGTAAGAAATGAGCAGAAGTCATAAACAAACACTTCTCCAAAGACATACAAATTGCAAACAGACATATGAAAAAAAATGCTCAACAGCACTCATCATCAGGGAAATACATATCAAAACCACAATGAGATACCACCTAACACCTGTCAGAATGACTAAAATTAACAACTCAGGAAGCAATAGATGTTGACAAGGATGCAGAGAAAGGGGACTGTTAGACTCTTAGACTATTGGTGAGAATGCAAACTGCTACAGCTACTCTGGAAGACAGTGTGGAGATTTCTCTGAAAGTTAGAGATAAAACTAACCCTACAACCCAGCAATTGCACTACTAGGTATTTATCTAAGGGAGACAAGCATACTTATTCAAAGGGGCACATACATCTTGTTTATAGCAACATTATCAGTAATAACCACATTTTGGAAAGAGCCTAAATGCCTATCAACTGATAATGGATAAAAAAGATATGATATATATATATTTTTTTTTTTGAAAAAGAAAAAGAAAGCATGGAGTAATAAGAAACAAAATAAAAAATGAGAGTTTTAGATTAAACCCAAAGAGTAAAACAAATATCCATCCAATTAATCAATCAATAAAATATATTTCTACAGCTCTCTTAGATAACTGGTGGGGATAGTGAAAGAATCACTACAAAGTTCTAAGGAAAGTGATAGAAAATGGAATTAATGAGTTGAGAGGAAAGGTTCCAAAGAATGCATAGGATGACAATATTTGTCTTCATAAGCCTCCATGAAGATGTGTTCTTCCAACACACTTCTAGACTTAATGATAACATGCTCATCATTCCATACAACTACTGCAAGGTTATCTCAAAGCTCTGTAGCCCAAATCAACGTGTGTAATTGGACAAAGCAGAAATTACATAGGTGCACTGTAACAACAGTATTTTTTAAAAACATGATTGTTAACTCTTCATGAAATGATACTCTTCCTTCTTAAATTAAATTACTATATTATATAGTGCTAAAAATCTTATTACTTAGTTGGAAAAAACCTTCATTTTTGTGGCTTTGGGTGAAAAATTTTAATAGCTATTTGTTTCACTAAAAAAAATAAAAGCTTTTTTTTTTTTACTAATCTTAATACAACTTTAACAAGACAATTTATGGTTTCAATATTTGTTTTTATTTATATGATGTCTTCTTGAAAGAGGCTAATGCATTCAAAGATTTTTTAAATTACAAATATACTGGGTTTCTAGGTTAATTTAAATCATTTCAGATATCTTAAATGCCACTTGATGTATTGTTTTCTTTTAATGTATTTTCATTATGCTAATCTAATATAAAATTAACTTCATCATTTTATGCTGCATATTTTGGCAAACTAGGTATATATATTAAATACCAGACTAATGTAAGATTAAAGACAAAATTTTTTTTTGCTTTTTTTTTAAATTCAAGACACATTTACTTGTTGAGAACTATTTAAATAATAAATAATAAATAGCCACAGTAACTCCACTCAAATATTTCACAGTGTAGTGAGAGATAAACCCATCAATGAATTAGGGTGAAAAATGTAGTAGTAGGAACAGAGAAGAGAGTAAAGGATTGTAGCAATTATTGTATCCATGTAGCTATAGACAGAATTGCACTTAGACTTCCTAGTTACTCAGAGCAGAGGTCATAAAATTCGATGTCTTGCTGAATAAATAATGGTGTTGAATACATCAAATGCTATTTCTGAAGTCTACTTAACTCTATTTTAATGTTCAATTTCTTTATGCTGAGTATAAAAGATATTTGTACATGGAAATACATCCTATTATTAATATTGGTTATCTCAGGGTGGCAGAATTAAGTATAATTTTTATTTTCTTACTCAAAATTTTCCTTTTTGAAGGAAAGCAAAAATCCACTTTTCCTCAGAAAGATGTTGATTATGTAAGTAAATTACGCTTCTTGGTAAACACATTTGCTAAAAATGGACTTATGCCTTACTAAGAGAACTGGCATATACATCACTACTCTACAAAATGAGGAATATTTACAGGATTATGTGCAGGGATTTTCATTACAGTAATATTGATAACAATGAAAAACTGAAAAACAAATTAGGATTTACTAAAACAAGACTAAGTAAATAAATTTATATAATGGAAAACTGACTACCTATCAAAATCATTTTAAATACTATCTGATGTCATGGAGAATATTTAGAGTACAATGTTAAGTTAAAATTTACAAACAGATATAAATGAGGCCAAATATCATCACAGGTCATCTTTTGTTAGTGAAATCAAGTGTGAGTTTGATTTTGTTGCTTAAACGTTTCTTTAACTTTCAAATTCTCTGTTTTTATAATGAGAAAAATTTTTCTCTAGTTGCAAAAAGTGATTGTTCAAAGGTCATTTGAACAAAATGTAATTACAAAAGTAATTGGCCAAGTCATTTTCTGTTACTGAACAGTAACAAGTGTTTTTGGGTTTTGGTTTTTATGGGGTTTTTTTTTTGGCGGGGTGGGGGGTCACTAGTTAGTCCCCATCACACATTTCACCCACCCACCTCCCTTCTGATAACCATCATTTTGTTCTCTATATAGTTAAGAGTCTGTCTCTTGGTGTGTGTTGGGGTGGGGGGGTGTGCCAGAGGCTGGCTCCAGCCGGGTCCAGGGGTCCCTGAAGGATGGATGGTGTCAGTGAGGGAGGGATGAGAGAACCCATGAGAATCTTTCTGGTCACCAGGCAGGCATCTCTGCTCTGACTGGGGCTCAACTTTATTTTATAATTAAGTGTTTGGGGGACAGCACAGAAGTGGCATTTGCCTTAGACAATGGTTTCTGATGACAAATTTCTTTGCAATGTAAGAATTTCCCAGAACATAGATTTGTAGAAGACTCCTGCATAACCTTTATCAATAGTGATTGAGGTAGGGGATTTAGATGCTTCTCCTATGGGGAAGGAAGGTATCTTTAGTATACAAGACAGTGTTTTTAGCATAAAAAGGGTGAAGTTAGTTCTTTGTGAGCAGGGGTCAATAGCTTGTTTGTTTAAGGAGAAGTATCAAGAAAAACAGGTCTTTTAGGAAACACAATGGTTGCTCCCATGATCACAAAAGAAGTTCCTACAATAGGTTCCTTCACAGGGTGCAATCAGCATATTCAAGGCCAGAATAAGTCACTCAAATACTGATCACAAGAGGCCTTAGGGGACCGGTGCTCCAAGCAAACACAATTGGGTGGGGGTAGATATCTGTCCCTAACTCTAAATTAGGCTCTTTGTCTCAGGGCCAGGCTCAATTGTAACTCTTGTGTTCTTAGCCCCCTTTATTACCTAAGTCTTGGATCTATAAGGCCCATAGGAAGAGCCTTTTGACAATCATCCACAGTGATTTCATCTGAAGTCTCTTTTGAAAAGACAGGAATATGCTTTTCCTTATGAGCAATCTGTGTGGGGAATATAGGTCTGATCAGGAATATTGTGAGGCCTGGTCAATACCAGCAGCCTCATTTCCAACATGAGCCAGTAGTAGCAGAAGGAGATACCAGTTTTCATTTCTCATGGCAGGAGCTGTGCAAACACTGCCATTTCCTCACTGTGACTGTCATCCAGCGAGGCCGGTGCGGCTCCCAGCATGTGTGTGTATGTCTTTTTCCTTTTGCTCATTTGTTTTGTTTCTTAAATTTCACATATGAGTCGGGTGCCTCAACGGCTCAGTCGGTTGAGCATTGAACTCAGGTCATGATCTCACAGTTCCTTGAGTATGAGCCCTGCACTGCTGTCCCCACTTCAGATCCTCTATTCTCCTCTCTCTGCCCCTCATCTGCTCATGCTCTCTCTCTCTTTCTTCTTCTCTGTCTCTGTCTCTCCCTCTCCCCCTCAAAAATGAATAAAAGTTAAAAAATTTCACATGAGTAAAATCATACTGTATTTGTCTTTCTATGACTGACTTATCTTGTTTTGCTTAGCATAATACTCTAGCTCCATCCATGTTTTTACAAATGGGAAAATTTCATTCATTTTAAAGCCGAATAACTTTCCACTGTGTGTGAATAACTTTCCATTGTGTGTGTGTGTGATTCTGTGTGTGTATGTATATGTATATATATTATATATACCACTTCTTAACCACCTGAGCCACACAGGTGTCCCTATATACCACTTCTTTATACATTCATAAGCTGATGGACATTTGGCCCTTTTCATAATTTGCCTTTTGTAAATAATGCTGCTACAAACATTAGAGTGGATATATCTAGAATTTGTTTTTTTGTATACTTTGGGTAAAGACTTAGTAGAGTTATTGCTTAATTATAGGGTAGTTATATATTTCACATTTAGAGGAAACTTCATAGTGCTTTCCAGAGTAGCTACACCATTCTGGAGGGTTCCTTTTGATGTTAGCCATTCCAACAGGTGTGAGGTGACATTGTAGTTATGATTTGCATTTCCCTGATGATAAGTGATGATGGGCACCTTTTATGTGTCTGTTGGCCATTTGTATTTTTTCTTTGGAGACATGTCTGTTCATGTTTTCTGCACATTTTTTAATTGGGTTGTTGGCTTTTGGATATTGATTTTTATAAGTTCTTTATATATTTTGAATACTAACCCTTTATCTGGAATGTCATTTGCAATATCTTCTCCCATTCCAAAGATTGTCTTTAGTTTTGTTGTTTCTTTTGTTCTGCAGAAGTTCTTATCTTGATGAAGTCCCAATACTTTATTTTTAATTTAATTTTTTATTCCTTTGCCTCAACAGACCCATCTAGAAAAAAGTTACTACAACTTATATCAAAAAATTTACTGCTATACTCTCCTCTAGTATTTTTATGGTTTCCTGTGTCATAAAATAGGTGTTTAATCCATTTTGAATTTATTTCTGTGTATTGTGTAAGAAAGTGGTCCAGTTTCATTCTGTCCAATGTTGCCCAATTATCCCACTCTCTTGAAGAGACCATCTTTCTTCCTTTGGATATTCTTTCATGATTTGTTGCAGATCAATTGCCCATATAATTGTGGATTTATTTCTGGATTTTCTATTCTTTACCATTGATCTATATGTGTGTTTTTGTTCCAGGACCATATTGTGTTGATTACAACAGCTTTATGTTATAACTTAAAGCCTGAAATTATGATGCCTCCAACTTTGGTTTTCTCTTTCAAGATTGCTTTAGCTTTTTGTGTGTGTGTGTGTGTGTGTGGATCCATTTAAATTTTAGAATCATTTGTTCTAGTTCTGTTAAAAATGCTGTTGGTATTTTGATGGGGAGTCCATTAAATATGTAGATTTCTTTGGGCATTATAGACATTTTAACAATAGCTGTTCTCCTAACCGTAAGTGTGGAATGTCTCCATTTCTTTATGTCATCTTCAATTTCTTTCATCAGTGTTTTGTAGTTTTAAAACTTTTTTTAACGTTTTATTTATTTCTAGGAGAGAGAGAGAGTGAGCGTGAGCAGGGGAGGGTCAGAGAGAGAGGGAGTCACAGACTCTGAAACAGGCTCCAGGCTCTGAGCTGGCAGTCAGCACAGAGCCCGACGCGGGGCTCGAACCCACGAACCGCGAGATCATGACCTGAACCGAAGTCAGACGCTTAACCGACTAAGCCACCCAGGAGCCCCAGTGTTTTGTAGTTTTTAGAGTATGGGTCTTTCATTTCATTAGTTAGGTTTGTTCCTACGTATCTTACTATTTATGGTGTAACTTTGAATGAGATGGCTTCTTAATTTCTCATTCTGCTGCTCCATTATTGGCGTATAGAAATGCAACTGATTTCTGTGCATTGGTTTTGTATCCTGCAGCTTTAGTGATTTCATTTATCCACTTTAACAGTTTGGGGATGGTCTTTTGGGCTTTCTACATGTAGTATCAAGACATCTGCAAACAGTTAGAGTTTTACTTCTTTCTTACTAATGTGACTGCCTCTTATTTCTTCTTCTTGTCTGACTTCTGTGGCTAGGAGTACCAGTAGTATGTGGGGTAAAAGTGGTGACAGTGACATCCCGTCACTCAGGTCTTCAGTCTTCTCCCCACTGAAGATGGTGTTAGCTGTGAGCTTTCATATAGGGCCTTTATATTGATGAAACCTTCCTCTAAACATATTTTATTGAGTTTTTTTTTTTAAATCATAAGTGGATGTTGTGCTTTGTCAAAATACATTTTCTGTGTCTGTTGAAATGACCATATAGCCCTTATCCTTTCCCATATTGATGTTATGTATCAGCTTGATTGGTTTATGAATATCGAACCATGCTTGTAACCCAGGATAAATCCGCTTGATCAAGGTGAATGATTT
This sequence comes from Hyaena hyaena, assembly GCF_003009895.1. Lineage (NCBI taxonomy): Eukaryota > Metazoa > Chordata > Mammalia > Carnivora > Hyaenidae > Hyaena > Hyaena hyaena. The sequence continues at coordinate 504,557 of NW_024081049.1, forward strand.
TTTTTTAATGTATTGCTGGTGGATGCCTGGATGTCTCAGTTGGTTGGGTGTCTGACTCTTGATTTGAGCTCAGGCCATGACCTCAAGGTCATGAAATTGAGCTCCAAGTCAAGCTACATGCTCCATGTAGAGCCTGCCTAAGATTCTCTCTGATTCTCTCTCTGCTGTACCCTGCTCACTCTCTTTCTCTTTCTTTCTCTCTCTCTAAAATTAAAAAAAAATATAATGGATTTATTGCTGGACTCCATATGCTAGTATAATGTTGAGAATTTCTGCATCTATAGTCATTAGAGATATTGGCCTATAGTTCTCTTTCTTTGTGGTGTCTTTGTTTTTGATATATAGAGTAATGCTGACCTCATCAAATGAATTTTCTTTTCCTTCCTTTTCTATTTTTTTTGAATAATTTGAGAAGAATAGATATTAACCCTTATTTAAATGTTTGGTAGAAATTGCCTGTGAAGTCTGGTCCTGGTCCTGGACTCTTTTTTGTTGAAAAGTGTTTTATTATTGACCCAATTTCTTTGCTGGAAGTTGATCTGTTCAAATTTCCTAGGTCTTCCCATTTTAGTTTTGTTAGGTTAGATGTTTCTAGGAATTTGTGCATTTCTTTTAGTTTGACGTATCGTTTTTCATGCTATTCTTTTATACTTGCTTGTATTTCTGTGTTGTTGATTTTCTCCTCTCCCTTTTGTGGTTTTATTTATTTGGATCCTATCTCTTTTTTTCTTGATAAGTGTGGCTAGAAGTTTATCAGTTTATTGACTTTTTTGAAAGAATCACTTCCTGAGTTCATTATTCTATTCTATTGTTTGTTGTTGTTGTGTTTATACAATTTATTTCTGCTCTAATCCTTATTATTTCTTTCCTTCTGCTAGCTTTAAGTTTTGTTTGTTGTTCTTTTTTTCTAGCTCCTTTAGGTGTAAAGTTAGTTTGAGGTCTTTCTTGTTTCTTGAAGTACACCTGTTTTGCATTAAACTTTCCTCCTAAAAATAACTTTGCTGCATCCAACAGGTTTTGGACTGTTGTGTTTTCATATTTTTTTTTAGTTTCCATATATTTTTTAATTTCTTTTTTTATTTTATGGTTGATCCATTCATTGTTTAACAGCATGTTGCTTAACCTTCATGTATTTGTGGTCTTTCCAAATATTTGCTTGTTGTGAACTTCTAGTTTCATAGTGGTATGGTCAGAAAAGGTGCATAGTATAATTTCAGTTGTTTTGTATTTGTTGAGGCCTATTTTGTGACCTATTATGTGATCTGTTCTGGAGAATGTTTCATGGGCAATTGAAAAGAATGTGCATTCTGCTGTTTCAGGATGGAATGTTTTGAATATATCCGTTAAGTCTATCTGGTCCACTGTGTCATATAAAGCTACTGTTTTCTTGTTGATTTCGTTTAGATGATTTGTCAATTGATGTAAATGGGTTTCTAAGGTCCCTGACTATTACTGTGTTAGTATTGATTTCTTCTTTTATGTTTGTTATTAACTGTTTTGTGTACTTGGGTGAATAAATATTAACAATTATTATATCTTCTTGTTTGATTGTCCTCTTTATTATTACATACTATCCTTCTTTATCTCTTATTACAGTCTTTGTTTTAAAGTGTATTGTGTCCTTAGGGCTCCTGGGTGGCTCAGTTGGTTAAGCGTCTGACTTTGGCTCAGGTCATGATCTCACAGTTCATGAGTTCCCGCCCCATGTCGGGTTCTGTGCTAACAGCTATGAGCCTGGAGCCTGCTTTGGATTCTGTGTCTCCCTCTCTCTCTGCCCCTTCCCCACTCATGTTCTATCACTCTCTCTTTCTCAAAAATAAACGTTAAAAAAACAAAAAAGTAAAGTGTGTTGTGTCTGATATAAGTATTGCTACTCCAGCTTTTTTTTGGCATCATTTGCATCATAAATGTTTCTCCAACCCCTCACTTTCAATCTGCAGGTAATTTTAGATCTAAAATGAGTCTTCTATCAGCAGCATATAGATGGACCTTGCTTTTTAAATCCATTTTGTCATCCTATATCTTTTGACAGGAACATGTAGTCCACTTACACTCAAAGTAATTATTGATAGATCTGTGTTCATTGTCATTTGTTACTTGTTTTTTGGCTGCTTCTGAAGATTTTCTCTGATCCTTTATTGTCCTTTCCTCTTTCATGGTTTGCTGATTCATTTCGTGACGTATTTGAATTTCTTTTTCTTATTCTTTGCACATTTATTAGTGGTTTCTGATTTGTGGTTACAATTAGATTTGCATATAACATCTTCTGCATATGTCAGTGTACTTTAAGTTGATGATCATTTAAGTTTGAACCCATTCATTACTCCTCCTCTCCTCTCCAAGTTTTAGGCATATGGAGTCATATTTTACATCCTTTTATTTTGTGAGTTTCTTGACTGATTTTTTTTACTGAAATATTCATTTTTATTACTTTTGTCTTTCCTACCTTCATACTGTCTTTTTTGGTCTTTTTTTTCCCTTTACTTAATTGGTTTCAGGTAAAAGGCACTTTTTTACTTAATTTACTTAATTGGCTTCAGGTAAAAGGCACTTTTGGAAAAATAAGCACACATTCTTTTGTTTTAAAACTAAAACCCTTAATTTTTGGCTCTCAGTCATGATAGAAAGTAAAAACAGCCAGAACACTTTAAAAAAACAAAAGAAAACAATATCCTTGCTCCATATCAGACAACTGATTCACAACCTCACAAAGTGCCTAACTAAATTTAATGTACAGTTAAATTGAAAACCATGCTTCACTCATTACATTGTTCTGGTATTAAAATTGAAATTATTATGTAATATATATTGATCTTAAGTCACATACATAATATAACACTAACAACTTTTTCCCCCCAAATATTTACTTATTTATTTTGAGAGAGATAGAGAGAACATAAACAGGGGAGGGTCAGAGAGAATCCCAACTAGGTTCTGGGACATCAACACAGGGCCCAACATGTGGCTTGATCTCACAAACAGTAAAAAAACAAAAGAAAACAGTATCCTCTCTCCATATCAGACAACTGATTCACAACCTCACAAAGTGCCTAACTAAATTTAATGCACAGTTAAATTGAAAACCATGCTTCACTCAATACATTGTTCTTGTATTAAAATTCAAACTTAATTTTAAGATCTGATGTGAGCTGAAAACCAAGAGTCAGACATTTAATCAACTGAGACAGTCAGGCACCCCAGCACTAAGAACTTTACAATGACATAAAACTTGTAACCTTCATTCCTGAATATTTATTAAGCATGACCTATTTTCCAGGTTCTGGTGAAGTCTGGTGATATATACGTAAATAAGATGTGGTCTTTGTCTTGACTATTTCCCCATTTTGTGGCAACTCTTCCTTATAAGAATGAGTCAGTAGTTCAATTTCACATACTGTAACTGACAATAATTTTGGTTATATTGATAAAATTACATTGTCTACCATCAAACACTTTTAGAAATGCAATCTGTAGGTCTGTTATTGATGTATTTGCAATTGCTTGAAATTAAGGAAAATGAGGTGTGTTTCTAATTACTTCGATGATTCTGCCTTCCTCATCAAAAATATGATATAATATATGTACTATTTTGTACTATTGCGAGAACATCAACAAAAACTGAGTAGTCCTAAAAAAAATGACTTTGAAGTTTACTGGAAGTCTCTCTAACCCCTTAAGTCTATTAACCTCTATATTGACTTAGTATTTTTATTAAGAGGAGCCACAAAGCACACAACCTGTGGGGGATATATTTCCCTTAAGCCTCCTAGTTTAATCCCCACAGATGCTATTTTCCTAGGGACTTATATCTAGTTTCAAATATTATTGATTTTGTCAAACTGGTTTCAAGACATAATTTATTTTCTGTGTTTGGTGTCTCCAGTTTAACACCTTCGTGTCCTACGGCAGCACTGATGAGAAGGAAATATTCTCACAACAACATTAACTTTCAAAGCGTTCAAAAATTACTTAAGCTGATTCAATAAATAATTACATTTGAAAATTCTCTTGAGCAATTATGAACTTCATACCATAAGCATTAGCCTATTATCGACTTTACATTCCCTGGGAAGAATTAAGAATTCATGACACAGGTTTTCAATTTTTGGACTAAATGTAGCTTTGGGTATGAAATGGCCCAACGTTTCTCTGACCAAGATCATATTGTCAAACTATATTTTGCATCCCTGGGGTACAACAAATTACAGTTATAAAAAATGTAATTTTATTGTTTTTTTTTACAAAAGCGATGGTGAGAGCTCATGGGCATGACCACAAAAGAAGGGTTTAAATATTTGACACTTATTAGTAGATCATGACATAGTATTAGATCATCTACCATCTTCAGGTCTTAGTTTTCCCTTCAACTTACAGGGAATTCTTATTCTTTACTTCTATGTGATGATTTAAAAGAAAATATATTGTCTGTTACAGAAATCATTCAATCATATTTTTAGTTAGATCATTCTGATTGGAAATGACAGAAACTAATCTCAAACTAACATGGAAAAGGAAAACAAGAATCAACTAGAGGTTTAGAAAACACCACCAAGGAAAGAACTGGTATTCACTTGGACTTTAAGAGCATGGGAAGCAGCCCTTTCTCAGTCTGTTCATCTCTGTTATGGTCTGTGCTTGTTTGATCATCCCCATGATGGTTTCATGTCCACTTCATTTCCATTTTCATTTGAAGCTGGTGTAGTCGCATTTATTTCAGCCACCAGACAGCAATTTCCCTCCAACTCTCTCTGCCTAAAACTGGTGGAAGAGCTTCTCGACCCAACATGTGTCAAGAAACCAAGAACTTAGAGGATTACGATGGACCTCATATGTACGGACAAATCGTGCATTCGGGATAATTGACATCTATGCCTATTTCATCATGTGACCATGAATAGCACACCTTACATTTTTAAAAACATCAATAAAATATAAGGTCACCTTTCATATTTACCATGGGCTCGGGAAGAGAAAGCTCTTGGAAAGAGTCTACTGGGCTGACAACTTCGAGTATTCACTATGATAACTTGAAATAATAAACAATTGCTAAGCACCGTTGTTTTCAATGCTTTACATTTTTTTTCAGTTTCTCGATTGAGATGAATAACCTTTATGTTTTGCTTTGCGGGTTCTTTTAATTAACATTCTTCACCTTACCACACTTTGCATATCACACAGCACTTCACGGAGGACTGAAAAAGCCAAATGTCAGGGAGTAGCAGGGCTTCTACTTTGATTAATAAGTACCAGATACCACAGAACTTTCTTTTTCTAACATTGTTGTCATTTTCCAACATAAGTTAGGACAGGAAGTGAAATAATCTGATTAAATCACCTGCCACAGCTTCTTTGGGCTAGGGTCTAAAGAAAAAGTAACTAATGGATAAAATTCCCATAAAAAGTATTTGCTAAAGTGAATATGGAATAAGAAAAGCAAGGTGTTAACAGTAAGCATCATTTTAAAAGCATTTCAATGACAGACTTGCTCAGGAGTTCCTGAAGTTTGGTTGAAGTTCTTTATTCTTCAGCTACAAATCACTTACGCTAATTTCCTCCCCATTTATAATTGCCATTCTTTTCACATCCCTAAGTGTCCCTGAGGAGCACGAATGTGCAGCCGAGTGAGGGAAGAGTTTTTAAAAGGGCCAGTAACTGCGGTTTACTTCACAGTTCTGACGGCTAAAAGGGAAGCAATGGAAGCCATGCAGGGAAATAGCTCGCAGACAGATCAGGTCTCTTGCAGGAATGAACCTACATTGCAGTTTGGCTCAAGGCTCATTTGAAAAGTTTCTAAAGAGTAACTGTACAATGAAGAGTAATTATAGATTAAAACTGCCAACATCACTCTGCCATCATGAACATGTTCGGCAAATAAAATATATAAAATATCTGCTCAAGCGACAAATAGAAAACTTTTCTCCCAAGTTGCAGCTCCTGATAGAATTTTCCTATCAGGACATGAGGATACTTTTCAAGTCAACAAACTAAAGTCCTGTGGAGAGTTACATAATTGTGTGAGGAAGGATGAACATCAGGTATGCATTACTGGCTGCTTCTGTTTAGGCCTTGTGAACCCCGGCCTCAGACAAAAGTATTCTTAAAACTTTCTATAAGAGATAAAAATATCATTTGTGATACACTGCAAAATGGCTACAAATCCATTTCCCTTTTCTTTCTTTCTTTCTTTCTTTCTTTCTTTCTTTCTTTCTTTCTTTCTTTCTTTCTTTCTTTCTTTCTTTCTTTTCTTTCCATTCCCTCCCTTTGCATTGCAACTTTGGTCACCAGCTGCAGTCAATTGTCAAAACTTTTGATTCTGTCCCTCTTACATTGAGCTTGGAAACTGAGGCCACCCTCTGTACACTTGCTAATCTGCTAACACATGAGAGGTGAGATGGAAAAGAATCAAGCTCGCAAGACAGAAGCATCTAACCACCAGACACATAAGTGAGGCCATCCTAGATGAGATGAGAAAGTCAAGAAATATCAGAATACTGAGCTAAATAAGACAGTTGTCCTAAGCCTACAGAATGGGAGGTATTTGTTGAATAGCAATGGTTAACTTATACATCAGTGTGAACCATATGTAATTTTCATTATGGTGTAGAGTCAACCTTTTCAACTCAATCTTTATATTTGCCTTTGAAATTTCAGGTCAAAAGATATTTCAAGTATCCTCAGATGGATGATACCATATATATTTGTGTAGTGGCTGATTAACTCAATATTAAAATCTAATCAAGTATTAGTTGGGTATATTTTTGGATGCTATTAAATAAAAGGTTTCTGAACCAACACTATCATTCATAGCACAGACTGTTATCTGAATTGTAAAGCACATAATTAATTAATCAGATTAGAATTGGGACTTAAAAAATGGTTGCCTGAAAGAGCAAATTATTTTCTAATAATAAGTGATCTTTAAGCAGCATATAATGCATAAGAACATTGTGATACTGCTATGATTCCACTGAATTAAGTTTACTGTATTATTGTATTTTCTGCTTCTTGGAAATTTAAATACAAGTAAGATTCTCAAGGGACTGATACTGAAGATAAACAAAGAAGTTACAGTGTGTATCAAATGTTTACTTGAAATATACTTTCCAATTAAAATATGTGAATAGCCCCATGATAAAGTATTAGGGAACAACTGGAGGGAAGATTGAGTTGTGCCACCCATAATCTCAAGAAATAAATAATAATAAACATATTATTTTCCAAGAAGAGTTGACCTTTAAACAGCATATGCTTTGGACCAAAGTGGTAATATATCAAGCCACTGTAAACCTTAAGAGTCACAGGCTCAGAAGGCTTAACTATAACCTCATGTAAAGATATTAATATAATTTTTTCTAACAATCTCATTCAAAAAAGGGGTAGATCTTCCACAGAAAAGGAAATTGGAGCCATAAAGGGAAATATCAAGAGCTTGCTTGCATACTTTCAAAGAGGCAGTGTGCCTTGGCTTAAGAACAAAGACTTGTATACTTGAGTGGCAGATGTGTTAATGTGGCGATGGGCCTGTTAGAATACAGCCCACTCACTCTTCTTAACCCTGCAGTTTCATATCATACTGAAACAGCTGTGTAATTTGACCTCCCATGCGGAATGGACACGGAAAGTGGTCTCTCCTCGCAGGTCGGGCGTCCAGGCTTGGGGTAGCATTATTTACCACTTATATTAATAAATGCTTGTTAGGGTTATTACTGACCTTTAGATCCATATCTTCTGTTACTTATATGAGAAAATACCAACTTGGCATGCTTATGTCTCATTTTAAACAGCTCTGTTGATATTTTGGCTTTGTACTGGCTGCCTAGGTGTGTGATGCTCTGAGTGGTCCCCTGACTGATGAGTACATGTTGTATTTGCAGTCACAAGTCCTTCCAACCACGTATGACCGTGGTCTTTTTTGTTTTTTTTTTTTATATGTTTGTTTATTTTGAGAGATCAAGAGTGCACATGTATGAGCGGGGGTGGGGGGCAGGAAGGAGGGGAGAGGGAGAGTCCCGAACAGGCTTCACACTGTCAGCACAGAGCTCAATCTGAGGATAGATCCCACGAATGGTGAGATTATGACCTGAGTGGAACTTGGGAGTCAGATACTTAACACTTGGAGCCGTCCAAGGGCGCCAATCATACCCTTGAACTGTGCTCATTCACTATAGCAGTTCCATGCTCAGGAGACCTAGCAGGGCTGTGCATCTTGCTCTAAGTAACATCCCATAGTCTGCTTCTGCCTCTTCCTTTCCAATTGGTATAGAAGTGAATTAAGGTAACGCTGACCTGGAATTTTAAAAAAGAGTTTTACTGTTTATTGCATATTCTATTGCTACCTGAAGAACCTCTCTCATTCAGAAATAAGGCATAAGGGGTACCTGCATTTTTAAATACTTCACAGGTTGTCCTACTAGCATTGTCTCAAGTATTGAATAAAGGAAATAAAAACTATCAAAAATTTTCTCATTAATGTCTCATTTAAAATTTGCAAACTGATCTATGTACACAGGTAAATCCTCTGAAACTCTTACGAGAGTGATGTGCTGGAAGTCAAACACTGGCTTCACGAGAGAGGGAAGTAACTTATGCTGATGCTTTTGGTTTCCTGGAAGAGCTGCTTTCACAACATGTTTACCAAGATTCTGTATCCAATGCTGCAAGTGGTCCTATCTCTTGGGAGACATTCTCAGCGTAAGAAATGTTAAATGTATCAGGATGTTGCATCTTGGTTCCCCAGAGAAGCAGCAGTAGCAAAGCTAGAAGTCTACTTAAAATAAGAAATAAGAACCTTGAGAGAGAGGTGATCTTTGGGGGCAAAACAATTTTGTTGTCATAGCTTGATTTTTACCTTTGTTCTAATTTAAAATGCAAGCTTCTAAAAATGCAGCTGGAAATGTACCTAAACCTTCAGTAAAGCTTCACTTTTTATTTTCTTTAAGAATCAGAGCTGTGTCTCTTCTTTTAATTTAAACTTGAAGGCCTACAATCTTAGTTAAATTGTTTTTACTATTAAATTATAGAATTATTTTTATTTAAATTATAGAATTATTTTTATTTTTAAGTGTTTAGGATATTAAAATCACAGCATACAAAACCAACAGACAGTGATGCAAAGAAACAAATAAGCATCTTTTCTTACTACGCATGCAGGCTTATAACTCAATAAATAAAATGTGGGTTAAGTGTGAAATTCAGATGTGCTCAATAGCATGGCGGGGACATATAGGGACTCACAGGTGTTCTGTAGCATACAGAGTGAGGATCTCTGGCTCTGAAGTCAACCAGTGTGATTCCAAATCTTAGATTTCACATCTCTTGCGTGTGTGACCTTGACTAATTTACTTTACCTCATAACCTTCATTGTCCTTGCTTATAATTTGGCGATAATAATCGTACATACTCTCATAATGTTGTTGTGGGAATTAATTGAGAAAATTTATATGAAACACTGAGCTTGGTATATGGCACAAAGTATATAAGCTTCCACAAAGGGTAATTATTATTATTGTTGTTGCAAAATAATATAGGAAACAGACAGGTTAGGTTGTATAAGTAGAGTTGAGTGAGAGAAGTTTTCTATAAACCAAGCTGAGGCCTTTGTACGTTGTGATGAAGGGAATGTGCAACCATTTTTGCATGGATTTGAGAGTGGGCTGATCAAATGTGTGAGATAGAAGCATCATTGTATTAGTTCTAGGTAAGATGACATAATGAACTATGGGCACTGGTGCATCAATCTCCACCCCACACTTGGGAAATTCACACACTCTAGCATTCATATTTAGAATGATGAAGGGAATATTAAATTAGGTACACCCTGGAATCAATAGTTGCAATTGGTATAGATCTTAGCATATGTCAGAACATTTGAGAAATCCTACTTAGAAGTCAGAGAAAGATTCAAGTTCAAAGAGAACAATACCACATCATTCCCAAACACCTTTTTGTTTCAAAAACAGGGGACTCAGGTAGACACTGTTGTAATCATGTGTGATCCAGTGGCAGGTTTAATCCATGCCATGGTTCTTCAGTAGGGAAGAACATGAAAACAAAAGTATCTCATAATCACCATGACCACAACCTAACAGGAAATTGTTATGATTTGTATCAGTGACAAAATCACCAGTATTACTCCACTTTTTGCTTACATTCATAATTGAAGAAAATGCTAAATTTTAGTTACAGGTTGTTGAAAATGTTTAAAAAATACATATTTTTTCCCAGTCACATTCATTGATCCACTGAATTTTATCCACAGACCCCTTCATTGGGACAAATGGAGGCCAGATTACTGGACTGTGTGAAGCAAAGGGCAACTAACTCTCCACCTAACACTACTTCTAACTCTGTCATACATTTGTGATGTTAAGAAACACGTTTTTATTTTATAAGAGTCAATTAAGTTTTAGAATTATTTCAGCAGTTTGTACATACCTAATGTATCCATTCATTATCTATGTATTCTTCCTTCTGTCATAAATGTTACAAGCATCATAAGGGGAAAGTAGATGGGATGTTTGATTGTTATTTTATGTAGAAGATCTCTCTACCACCTAAACATATGAGCAGGAACATGAAGGAGACCAGACGAACTGAAATAAAGATATCTGGAGAATATAATGCTAGTGAGAGGGAATAAGATGTGCAAAGGACCTGTGGCAAGAGAATAATGGGAATGTTTTAGGAACATCACAGATGCCAGTCAGGCTAGAGCATAGTGCTCAGAAGGGAACTAGTAGAAGATAAAGGCAAGGGAAATTCTGTGTGGGGGGGGGGGGGGGGGGGGGCGTGTGTGTTTGGGGTTGGTGGTGGTGGTGAATATTATATGTTAGAGCCTCCTCAATGGTCATTGAAAAAAACACTATGAATAAAACTCTTAATTGGGAAACTCTATTAAGAAATTTGATACAGAGGAGCACTATATTTTAAGTTTTAATCATTTTGGCTGTTGTATGGAAAATAGAGTAGAGAAGAGAAAGGGGAGAAGCAAGGAGAGAGAAAATTGTGGAGACAATTAAGAGCAATGTATTGTGGAGCAATGGTAGCTTAAGCCATAGTAGTGGTAAAGTTGCAACTGGAGGGATACAGTTTCCATTTATTGATGTAGAGAAATCTGAGCAGAGTTGGGTCCCTGAAAACAGAAGTTAAGCTTTGAACAATTAATTTTAGATGTTTTTGTGAACAAATAAGTATCATTTTGGTCACTCAAAATCATTAGAGTGTTCTTGGTTATAATAAGCTTCTAATAAAGGAGGTGAGGCTGTGAGGCTGTATTCACTACAATATTCCCTTCAGGGAGTATGTTACAAAAAACCAAAATTCTAAACCAGGGTTCTGCCACAGAGACAAAGATTTTAGCAGGTAATAAAAAAGTTCTCTAAGAATTTCAGTTCAATTCTTACTCTTTTTTTTTCTTTTCTTTTCTTTTTTTTTCTTTTGTTGTTTCTATTTTTCAGGAGCTCTAACCTTATCTTGTATGGAATATTTATTCAAGACAAAGAGAAGAATATTCTAGATGCAAAATCCAGCAAATTTTGTCATCAGAGTCAGGTGACTATCCTCTAATCAATTTTTCAATTAAAAAGTCTATTTTAAAAATAAAAGCTTTGTTATAATTTCCAAGAAAGGGTGACAACCCTTGTATCCTATCCATGTATCTAGGTGAAATACAAAACATGTGAAGATTTTATTAAAATGTTCAAAGATCACATAAACAGATTATTTCTGTATGAATTAGAATAGTTTTGGCATGATAATTGGTTCTTTAGAAGACAGCAGATTAACAACTTCATATTTATAAACAAAGACTAGTTTGAACCTGGATTTCACAACACAAATTATTTCACACTAATATTTGAGAGTAAAATTAAATATAATCTTTGGAATTTATTTATCTAAATATTTAATACCCACAAACATTTTCTCAACATTAGAAAAAGAAAAAAAAAGCAAAAAAACAAAACAGGAGCACCTGGGTGGCTCACTTGGTTAAGCATCCAACTTTGGCTCAGGTCATGATCTCCTAGTTCACAAATTCGAGCCCCACCTCAGGCTCTGTGCTGACAGCTCAGAGCCTGGAGCCTGCTTCAGACTCTGTGTCTCCCTCTCTCTCTGCTCTTCCCCTGCTTGCACTCTGTGTCTCTCTGTCTCTCAACAATAAATAAACTTTATGGTAAAAAAACAAAGTACCCTTGGGGCGCCTGGGTGGCTTAGTTGGTTAAGCGTCCGACTTTTGCTTAGGTCATGATCTCGCGGTTCATGGGTTCCAGCCCCACGTCAGGCTCTGTGCTGACAGCTAGCTCAGAGCCCGGAGCCTGTTTCAGAGTCTGTGACTCCCTCTCTTTCTGACCTGCTCACACTGTCTCTCTCTCTCTCTCTCTCTCCTAGAAATAAATAAAACATTAAAAAAAAAAAAAACAGCAAAGTACCCAAACTGGTGATATTTGCTGATATGACTGTGTACAAAAACATTAAATAAAATCCCCTAGAGAACCTACAGCCAATAGGTAAATGATTAAAATTCAAATTTAGAATATTTAATGATGAGGTTGCTTGTTTCATAATAGCAGCACTATCTATAGAAACTAGGAATAGGCCTAAAGAAAACTATATTCGAGACCCAGAAAACAAGAGCTAAAAAAATGTACTTGGAAGTAAGAAAAAGTCTTGAATAAAATAAGATATACACTATGTTTCTGGAGGAAGAAATTCAATATTTCAAGTATGTCAGTCCTCCTAAATTTCATCTGGGAAAGAAAATGTGAAAGAATTGCCAGAGAGCAATACAGGAAGGAAGAGAAGCCCAGGTAGGAGAGGGAGAGGAATATAAGACATCAAACTGCATTTTAATCAATTATTGCTTGGCAATAGATTTGGTGAAAAATCTACCCCCAACACCAAGAGCATACTGTACACACTGTATGTTAGCCAGTTTGACAATAAATTATATTTAAAAATTATAACTTGACCAAAATTGGTCTTAAAATATATTTTTTAAAAAAAGGATTATTTCCAATAAAACACTATAAATACAATCTGTAGGCCCAAGTTTTAATTTCAAGTGGTGCATCATTTATAAGAACTGACCAGAAAACAAAGTAAAAAATCCTATAAAGCATTAATGGGTTGGTAAGTATGGTTTACTACTTCTTTCATTATTATTTTCCTTAAAATTCCAAATTATTTACTATACACAGCAACAGCATCACAATTAACATTCACGGAAGATTTCTTAGGTTCCATGTGATGTGAGAAGGAAGCACTTCACACAGATGCTGTATACAGTCCTCACAAAATTACACAAGGGAGTTACTATTATCTCCATTTACAGGTCAGAATAGGTTTGAAATGGGTAAATAACTTTTGTTTTTGCAGATGATATTAAGTCCATATGAATTACTTAAAAATATCTACTATACCTTTATAAGCAGATAAAAGTTTTAAAACAAACAGCAGAAAATTTTTGTGGCAATGCTATAGAGATGATAAGGTGGAATGAAGTTCCCTGTTAGGAAGATATTATAGTTTTTGAGGTGAGAAATAAAAGATTGAGCTGGGGCAGTGGAAGCCAATGTGAAGTTACATTTAAGAGCTATTTAGGAGGTAGATAAATGGAACTGTTATCACTGCAGCTATTGCTTATTTACTGTTGAACAGGAGTCCCCTGACATTTCCACAATCACTGGTATAAGGGAGAAATAGACTCACAGAATGATACGCAGCTAAAAGTTTGTAAACTGCAAAGATTTTTTTAGTGTCTTAGGATGCTATGGTACAAGTTCAGAGGATTTGTGTTTTGTGTTTGTATGTGTGTTGCGGGGAGGGGGCTTTTCTGTATTTATATAAGTTAGATTGGTATGGGAAAATATTTTATTTGAGTTTGCTTAAAAGAAAGTTTCAGGTGTCTGCTTGGACACCAGTACTATTGGTAAGTAGCTGATTATTTTCTGCCTCTGTCTCTGTCTTGGTCTCTCTCTGTGTCTCTCTTTGTCTCTGTCTGTCTCTCTCTCCCTCTCTCTCTCTCTTTCTCTCTCTCTCACACACACACACACACACAACATATCCTATGGCACATAAATTTTTTTAAGATTTCTTAACCTGTTAAGAATAGTTCTTAAGACCTATTTCTTAACGACAAATAGGCCAAATGACAAATGAAATTGTCATTATTAAAAAATCAAAGAACATATTTGAAATTTCCCTTGGATTTTCAATTTTACAGCTTAATGCATTGATGTGGATTGGTTAACACCATGACTCGGCTTCCCACCTGTCTCTTTGGGTATAATGAATACATTGTTCTCCAGCAGTTTCTAAGTTTTGGCAGGTCCTTCATCACACTGCTTTAATATACCTCTCTAGTATGTAGTATAATACTTAACACATGGGCTAAAACATTAATGTGTAAAATTCTGTTAAATTAATGAATGCTCTATCATTAGAGGAAAATAGGATAAGAGAAAGAGCAAAGAAGGGAAGGGAAATAGAAGGACAAGGGAGAGAGAAGGAGGAGAGGGAAAGGACAGTAAAGGGAGAGGACATGGAAAGAAGAGAAATGGTAGAAACAGAGATAATGAGAGAAGAAGGAACAAGAAATTAAGGAGAAAAGGGAGGAAAAAAAAAAGAATGGTGTGATTACAGAGAGTGATAAGGCCAGGAAGTCAATGGTCAATTCAACAACTTTAACACAAGACATAGGTCAACCTTCCAAATAAAGTAATGAAATGCCTCACTTTACATATTTTTCAACAAAACAAAACCATGGAAATAAAGAATCTTACCCAAGTTGATTCAAAGGTAGATACTGCCATAATGATGGGTTACATCATTAAAAAACATCTTCCTGCCTTTGGACTATGAAAGAGAAGCTCTCAGGCATCATGGACCACCTACATATGGAACAAAAATTTATCTCTACCCAGCTCCTCAGTTCATTCAAGAATAATACTTAGTGTGGACTCTCGGCCAACCTCTGTCTAGGCTCTTAAAATACATGAGTGATTTAAATATACAAATATTTCTATTCTCTGGGGCCTTACATTATAAAAGGGTAAACAGTTACTAAACATTAAGCATAATTAATATGGTAATTTATGCAGCATTTGTGGTAACAATAAGTGATTTTAGACTTAAATGGGAGTGACGGAAATCACAAGAAGCAGTCCTTTGAACACTAGATTACAGGGCTACAATGATAAGATGAATATTTACTTCGGGCCAACTAAACTTTTCTCTAAGGGCCATCGTTCCATTGTCTTCCCTTAATATGCAGACACTAAATCATTAACTGGACTGACGGCCCATTCTTATCACTCTTTGTGCTTCATGATTTTGTGAAAAAACTATTATCTTAAGAGTAAAGGTTATTAGGCATTTAATAATAAAAGCTTTGGAGAAGCCAAACAAGAAACTTGGGGAAATTTAACTATTAAAATGAAAATAGCAGAAATTCCATAGTGTAATGGTGAGCCCTCTGAACTCTGAAAAAAATATTAGAAATTAAGAAATATAACATGGAAAATTAAGATCAAACAAAATGAGACAGACTTCTGCTTCTCATCTATATGGAGAAGCAGACAGAATTTACTCTCCCTTCTTTTTTTTTTTTTTTTTTTGTTTACTTATTTATTTAGAGAAAGAGAGCTTGTGAGCAGGGGAAGGACAGAGAGAGAGAGGGAGAGTGAGAATCCTCAGTGTGGAGCTCAGTGATTCCAGGCTCAATTTCAGGACATGTGCTGATATCAAGAGTTGGATACTTAAGGGGCCCCTGTGTGGCTCAGTCCGTTAAGTGCCTGACTCTTGATTTCAGCTCAGGTCATGATCTCACAATTCATGAGTTTGAGCCCTGCTTTGGTCTCTGTGCTGATGGTGTGGAGCCTGTTTGGGATTCTGTCTCCCTCTCTCTCTGTCCCTCCCCTGCTCGCTCTCTATTCCTATTTTTCTCAAAATAAATAAATAAAAAACATTTAAATTTTTTTTAAAAAGAGTTGAACACTGAGCCACTCAGACACCCCTACTTTCCCTTCTGGAACCAGCCAAAATAAACAGAAAAAATGTATGAAAAAAAAAAAAAAAAAAAAGAATGGCCTTTGAAATACTGGGACCAGGCAGGAATGATCCATGAGGGATGGAATACAAACAAGATGAGTTCTACAGTTGCCCCAGTTTCCTTCTTTTAGAGACTTTCCAGACTATTGCAGAGGGAAGGAGAACTCAAGCAGAGTCCAGAGAATTTTCTGAATTAAAGACACAAGGTAGAGGGTCTGGGAAGACCAAAGCTGGAAAAATTTGTAGGACAGACTACAAGAGAGGAGAAGGCAGCACAGGCAGTAAATCCTAGAGATATGCAAAGAGTCTCCAGCGAGCACTTAGCACAGTACTGATCACTGTGTGTGTGTGTATGAGAAAACTACTTGTGAAGGGCAGAGGGAAGGGAAGGAGCCGCCTAGAATTCACATAGGGCCAGGAATAGTATCAATTGCCAGATGGGGAAAACTTACAATTTCCAGGACAGTGAATAGGACTAACAATGATCTGACATCAGAAATGGAGAATAACTAATGTTTCATTTGAATACTGTTTGAGATCTACCTAACAAAACCTACAAGCAAGATTCAAATGGATCAAATGTTTTCTAAGTAACTTAACTGTTTCACAGAGCAAAGCCAAAGACGGTTTACAGGAATATCAAATTATGTATCTAGCAACCAAAAAGTTATAAAATCTTGGTCAAAAATAACCAAGCATACAAAGAAACAGGCAGCATAACACATAATGAAGTTTGGGCTCAAACTCATGAATTGTGAGATCATGACCTGAGCCGAAGTCAGACGCTTAACCAACTGAGCCACCCAGGTGCCCCATATATGACAGAAGATTTTAGTCCAACTTTCTAAGATCAGTTTTCGTTGTTTCCAGAGTGAATGAATCATACAAATGATGCCTGTATAATTTTAAATAATTTGGAGCAAACTGTATTTATTTGAGTGATTTGGATCCCCTTTATCTAGCCAGATACATATATGTATATGTATATATGTATATACACATTTTATATTTAGGGGGATATATATATATATTTCCCCCTAAATTTCATTTTGAAGATACATAGGATCTTAATTTGAAAATGTGTTACTCTTTGATCTTAGTAGATGTTTCAGGAAGAGGAAGTTTTTACATGTACAAAATTGATATTTTTGCAATATTTTGATGGGTAAATTAAGACAAAGTGCTTCCTTATAGCTGAATAAAAACAGATGCATATGATGAATATAAGAAAAACAGAAACAGATGGCATATCAAATTTATAACATCTTAATTTATCCCTTTTTATGTAACACAATTACCGTAGCAAGAATACTATATTTAACTGGTTTTCTTAGAACCTGCCGGTCCCCTAAAGAAACAAAATGACTTTTTAAAATGTACCCCATACATAACACACATACAGTGTTTTGATGTATTGTTATTAGGGTGTAGCAACTCTCTCAATTAAAAAGCACACACACTCACATTATACTTTCTGAAGTTGCATGAGGCAATGTAGTTACTGATCTTCCACTAATCAGTTAAAATTCTAAATAAAGTAAGTTTCACAGGAAACTATTTCTCTATCACCAGCAGAAAAGGAGATGTTTATTTCCCTATCACTCCAGAAGGAACATGTGTGTAATTCCCTTTACTTTTCTATGATATACGTTCAAAAACTAATTTTAAAAGTATTAATCTTGGGGCACCTGGGTGGCTCAGTCGGTTAACCGTCTGACTTCAGCTCAGGTCATGATCTCACAGTTTGTGGGTTCGAGCCCCGCGTTGCTCTGTTCTGACAGCTAGCTCAGAGCCTGGAGCTTGCTTCGGATTCTGTGTCTTCCTCTTTCTTTGACCCTCCCCCGCTCACGCTGTCTCTCTCTCTCAGAAATAAGTAAAAACATTTTTAAAAAAAGTATTAATCTCACGACTTTTACCATGACAAAGCACTTCTTTACATACATTTGAAAGCAAATTTTGATGCAAGATAAGTTCAGCTTTGAATATTAAAAAAAGTTAAAGAAAGCATTCAGGTAATTATATGAAAAACACAGATGTCTAAAATCCTCCCAGGCTTTTGAAAATCGAGAAGGATTTTGTCTTGGATTATCCTGATTGGTAAAATTGACTAAATAATTCCTTAATTCTCTATTTGATTATTATTGTGTGATTACAGACATGAATTAAATCAATGTTCATGACAAGTCTGGATAATTTGCTTTGCCAAATCCTCTTTTCTTCCATAGACAGTTTGTCAGTTTCTTCAAGTTGCTTACAATCTTTCTTGTTCTGAAGTATGAACATATAGATCACTCTGTAATACAGTCAAACAACATTTTCCAATACAATAAGAAGTATGTGCAGCCTTGGGGACAGCCAAATTAGTTTCAACTTTTCATCAAGTCACATTATTGACTAACCTATGGTCCCAACATTTAAGCCCTTACACAAATCTTATAAAATTAACTTGCCTGTGGTTGAACTTAAAGGATATGGATCCTTTCACTGGTCATGATTATAGAGTCTCCTTGCAGTCAATGCTGTGATAACATGCTCTTTGAATCTTTTCTATGTGAGTTATTTGTAGATCTATGTATCTAATCTCATTAATTCCTACTGCAAGTAGATGTACATATATAAATAATATATATAAACATATACCAAACATAAGAGGATATAGTAAATAAACATATAAAATATTTTTTAGTACAAAGTAATTATTATAATCCAATTGTCTGAAAATATTACTGGTTGGGTTTTTAACAAAAGAAAACAAAAACTGAGCAGTAAGATATATGTTGATATTGTTGTTGTTGTTTACATGGATAGACATACAGAGTGATTCCAATTATAAAATTATATGTTTTTAAGGCAAGGCTGCATTCAACCAATGTAAGATTTAATCTTGGCCATTTTTTTTTATGTTGTTAGACTTATTGCTTAGAAACTATATTGAGTTTCTTGGTCATTTTAGAGTTCACCACAAGAATGCAAAATATGATAAGCAGGAAGTAGAAGGCTGATGAGTCAGATTAAAAAGCAATCAAACTAATAATTAAATTATCTGCCTCATATTATCTCTTTGACTATGAGTATTTCTTTAAATGTTCACTGCATAATGTTAATAGCTTTTCTACTACAGTGACACTTGCAATTACAGATAAGGTATGCAAAGATATTTGTACTCTAGCGAGGTCTTTAACCAGAAAATAATGTTCTGCTAATATCATTTTGTTTAAGAATATGGGGCATCATTAATTTGGTGTTCATTTTAAGGTATAAAAGTGATTAATTAGTCATGACAACCTGGTATATGAAATATAATTATAAAGTCATCCAGAAAGTCAGTCTTTTTCATGTTTGTATAATGCTTTCCTTAATTAAAATATAATGGTTTGGAACATAATTAAGATAACACAGGCAAATCACACACACACATACACACACACACTCACAAACTTAAGAAATAAAATATTTTTAGATAAAGAATTCTGAATCTAGAAAATTACAAAATATAATTATATTTAAAGAAACAGGTTTTATTTAATCTAAAACGTTAGGACTAGTATGCCTTTGTACATTTAAAGAAATGATGCTTTCATACAAATTTAAGCCACATTATATTTTGTTTTGTGAACCAACTTGTACCAGGGATTATGCTGGTTCTCTGATATATATTATCTAATTAAATGGGAGGATTCAGCTAGAGGCAGGAATGTAAATAGGTGTAACAGTGGAAAAGGAAATAATGATATTCATTCATTCATCAAATATTGATTGGGTCCCACTAGGCACAAGTCACTGAACTCCATACTATGTACCTTATGGTTAGATTCAGAAATAATTAAAAAAGAAACTTGTCACTGGGAGAGAATTCTATAAGTGACAAAAATGAGGAATATGTGGAGTGCTTTGAGGAAACAGGACATAAGCATAATTAAGGATCAGAAAGGAGAAAATGAAGGAAAGGGGAAACAAACAAGAAAATCTGTAATAAGGTGACAGCATTTTTCTGCTTCTTTGAGAATGGATGGAAATGGTATACACAAGTGAAAATGAGGGAGAGATGGGAATACATACAAAAGAAAATATGGAAGTTAAGATATAAAGGTATAAAAGTGTAAAGCTTATGAAAGAAAAGAGTTTCACATTTTTTATTATTATTAAACTTTATTAAATTAGTAAAGTTTGTTTTTTTAGGCACTTTTTCAAAGCTCGAAAACATGAGTTGCAATTAAAATTTTAAAGGTTAAATAAAAGCTTGACTTCAGTTTCTGTATTGGTCATATTTTCTTCCACCAAGAATCTATTTACCCTTCTTCTGATTAAACAAGAAGGCCTCATGGTCACATAGGCTGTGCAGTAGCTCCATGCTTAGAACACAGTGCTTGGTTTTATTCTCTGTTGTGACTGTCTTGAAATCTGTAATATTTTTTAAAACATGCTACCCTGCGATTTCATTTTGCACTTGGCCTCACAAATTTTGCAACTCTTTCAGACAGCACATTTAACTTTTGGGGGGCAAGCATACAGCCTCCTCTCCTTTGAATGGGCCCTGACTTATCTTGGACTGTTAGTATAATCACATCATCCTTGAGGTAGAGATTCACAGGAACATCAATTGGAATCATGAGTGAAAGTCAGGTCTAAGCTGATTTTTTAAAACTGTTTAGTATTCTGAGACTTCTGAAGTTTCTTTTTTCCATTCAATGAGAAGCCGAAGGGATATTAGTTAGATCTGGAATGAACACAGTCATCTCGGGGCCTTGATGAAAAATCTGTGTGGTATGTAAGCCAGCACAAGGAGGTGAGTAGAACTGATCAGGATTTGTACTGGTTCCCAATGCACCATATGAGCTCCCAGACCGTGCTGCCTTTGGAGTCAGCCAAATTTCTTCTTTTTTTTTAATGTTTATTTATTTTTGATAGAACACAATGGGGGAGGAGAAGAGAGAGAGGGAGACACAGAATCCAAAGCAGGCTCTGGGCTCTGAGCTGTCAGCATAAAGCCCAATGCAGAGCTTGAACCCACAGACCAAGAGATCATCACCTTAGCTGATGTTGGTTGCCCAGCCGACTGAGCCACCCAGGCGCCCTGAAGTAGGCCAAATTTCTTAACATTTTAGATTGAGTTCAGTGAATTCTCCATTTGCTCTATCTGTCTTTTGCAATAGAAAGAATCCTTATAAAAATTAATTCAATAGGAACAGAATAAAGAAAAAAGTTTCTTTTTATCTTAATATTTTACAAAATCTCTTATATAAATATTCAGATTGTAGCCACTCAAATTATGACTCAAAATTTTCCAGTGATAAAAGTACAATATAAAAAGAACTATTGTATCTGAAGTAGGTCAGCGCCCCACCCATTGCACACTACATCTATCTCCTTTGGTGGCCCTTAAGAATATTCTTTGGCTGTGCTCTTAGGCCATAGAGCACAGATACAAAAATCCATTCTTTTTATATCAAAATGACGTACATAAAATTTACAGGTGAAAAAATCTATTTGAATTCTACCTTTCTTTATCTATATTTAGAAATATAGTTTATTTTCTATTCTGACAAAAATACATTGTTTTTTAAATGTTTAATCATCTGGGGTACCTGGGTGACTGAGTTGGTTAAGTGTCCAACTCTTGGTTTCAGCTCAGGTCATGATTTCGTGGTTTGTGAATTCTAGCCCCATGTTGGGCTCTATCCTGACAGGGCGGAACTTGCTTGGGAATCTGTCCCCTCCCTCTTTGTCTCTCCCTTGCTGTCTATCTCGCTCTCTCAAAAATAATACACATTAAAAAAGATAAATGTTTAATCACCTGTGTATTTTATCTCTTATAAAATATTTATTTTATCTCTACCAGACTGACAGTGATTTACTAAGAGACCATCTATTGGTACAATACTTTACCAGTCTCTACTGATTTATTGGTTTAATCATGAAAACATAAAAGAAAAAAATCCTTTACTATAATGAAGAGATAACATCCATCAAATTTTACTGTAAGATGGTCTGTCATTTTTGAAAGGCAGTTTTTTTTTTATTTCCATGTCATGATTATTTATCTTTCTCTGCTTACATTTTCAGATATGACTAATGGAGCTAGGCAAAAATGGTATGTGCGAAAATTTAATGAGGCGGTGAAACTGGAAGCAAAAATTCTGTAATTCTGTAACGTAAAATTTATATTAACTTAAAATCTATTGGAATATTTTTCCAAATCTTAAGATGCCACTGCTTTTAAGATGCATAATTATTTTCTGTAACACTAGGAAATTAAAAAAAATTCTGCTAAATAACACTGAATGGCTTGTAAGACTCATTAAACATGAACATTATGCACAATAGAGTCAAGGAAATATCATTAAAAATGGAAAATTGTTTTCAGTAATTATTTCAACAAGCAGTATACAAGGGACCAGTCTGTTTGCCTGGTGCAATACTAGAGGTTATCTGAATTTAAATTTTGCTATATTTAAAAATTATTCTTCTAACTGATGAATTAGAGCATTTTTGCAAATATTTATTATCATTTGTGTTTCCTCTTTTGTGTGTACCAAATTATCTTCTGTATTTTTTACTGACATGTTTGTTATTTTTCTTGTTTTTTCATAATTACTAAGGTAGTCCAGATTACTTTTTATTTTTTAACCTATGCATGTTATTATTATTGTTATCCAATTTTTAGTTGAACTGTCCAAGTCCTCTTCACATAAGATTTTTTAAGACTTTATTTTTTAAAGCAATTTTAGGTTTATAACAAAACTGAGAGAACAGTACAGAGATTTCACATACACTTTGTGATCCCAGACCTGCATAGTCTCCTCCGTTACCACCACCAAAGAGGTACATTTTCTACCAAGGATCAACTCACATTGACATAACTTACCAAGTTCATAACTTACCTTAACATTCACTTTTGGTGTTACATTTTGCATTTACATCTAAGCTCATTTTGAATTAATTTTGTGAAGGGTGTAAAGGCTTGTGTCCTGGTTCATGTTTTTGCATGTTGACCTCTAGTTGTTGAGCATTTGCTGGACTATCTGCTCCATTGTATTGCCTTTGATTCTTTGTTGAAGATCAGCTGACTGTACTTAACAGGACTCTACTTTGAGGCTCTCCATCTGCTCCATCTGCTTATTTTCTCTTTTGCCAATATCACACTGTCTTGATTACTGTAGCTTCATAGTAAGTCTTGAAGTCAAGTAAGGTCAGTATTCCAACTTTGTTTTTCTCTTTCAATATTTTGTTGGCTTTCTGGCTGTCTTGCCTCTCCATACAAACTTTAGAATAGCTTTGCTGGTATCCAAAACAATAAAAAAAATAACTTGCTGGGATTTTGAGATTAGATCAAGAAATATAATTTCTTCATGTTAATGCAGCCACCTTTATGATTTTACTTTCATGTTCTATTTAAGAAATGCTTTCCTATCTTAAGAACATACATATTCTCTTAAGTTAAAATATTTTAGGGGTGCCTGGGTGATTCAGTCGGTTAAGTGGCTGACTCTTGATTTCAGCTCAGGTCATGAGTTCAAGACTTGCATCAGGCAGGAGCCTGCTTCAGATCCTCTGTCTCCCTCTTGCTGCCCTTCCCCTGCTCACTTTCTCTCTCTCACTCTCTCTCAAAAATAAATAAATTTAATTTTTTTGAAAGTTAAAACTATTTTAATGTTGCTTTATATTTAAGTAATTAATCTATCTTGTTTCATTTTCTGTTTATGTGTGTGATGTGAGGTGGGAATTGCCTTTTCATCTCTTTCCTCAAGTAGATAAATCAGTCATATACTGATCACTGGTTGATTGATTCATTGTTCCCCAGAAATAAACCACCACTGCCATAGATAAATTTTTATATATGTCTGGATCTATTTGCTGTCTATTTTATTTTACTATGCTAATTATGAATCCCTATATCAATTTATGTTATTTTATAGCTTTACAATTAATCATAACATCTGTACAGAAAATTATCTCAGATAGATAAGTTTCAGAAAAACATTTTGACCCTTATTGGCTCTTCATATTTCCATATATGTTTTAAGTTTCATGAAGACCAATTTTACAATTTTTATTGAAATTTCTTTAAGCTAGAAGATCAATCTGGAGAGAATGGTTATAATTTTATGATACAGAGTTTTCTTATACATCATTATATTTACATTGATTTCACATCTTTTAATAAATTTTATGTCATTCTAAAAATAAATTTTTCCTTGTTTGTAAAACTCATTATCTCATATCCCACTTTTTCATCTTGGTAAATTTTAAGTATTTGTAAAACAATTTTATAAGCAATTCTTTAAATAAGATATTGTATTGCTATTATGTAGAAATGCAGTGGATTTATGCAGTTATCCTCTATTAACCTGCTGAACTCTGTTAATTTTAATAATTGATAAATTATTTTCTGTTCCGTATGCAGACAACCTTATTTCACAAGAAAGGCATGCATGAATTATTTTCAATATTTTAAAATTAATCATAATTCCAGCTTCTAGTATATATCTGAAATAGCTAGCAGAGGAAAAACATGTAACCTCAGGCATTTCTATAATTCACATACTCTCCCTCTACTTGCATAAAGTCTGGAAAGTATATATGTTTTCCAAAAAAAAAAAAAAATAGGAGTCTCAAGTCCCTAGACCATTATAAGCGCCACCTTTATTGTTCCAGCCCACATGGAGCCTTGAAATCTCCTGTATACACTGTATACAAAGTTTGGGAAACTGCCAAGCCTCGAAATTCAGCACTAGTCTCTCCAGAGATACACCACATAGCCTTTCCCTATGGGTCGTCGTTCCTTCCTCAAGATGCTTCAGAGAACTGTGTGAATGTTTCCAACATTCTTAGACACTTTACACAGCTGTGAAACTACAGTTTCCAACCTGCCATCCCTGAGGCTCTGTATTTCCCATCCTGCACGGTGTCCCTCTTTGTGCATATCATTTTAGCATAATGTCTTTAATGAATTTAAGATTAATGGAAGAATTAAAAAAAAAAACAAACCCTACTGAATTCAAGGAATGTCTGTTTTGTTTCGATTTGGTTTGGTGTGGTTTTTAGCCTAGGGAGAAGGGACCTAAGTGAAGACATACTGCTTGTAAATCATTTGGTAGAACAGAAATTCCTATCTCAAAGTAGCTTACCACACTTGTGATGGAGATTTGCTGGTAGAGTTCCAGGGTGGTTGAAATAGGGAATCACTCTTATCTCTTAGTCCTCTGCTCCTGTTCACACATACATATACATGTGCTGTACTATTTTCCAGTTGTAAGAGATTACCACAGACTTAGTGGTTTAAAATTTAGTACCTTATATTTTTAGAGGTCAGAAGTCCAAAATCAGTCTCGCTGGGCTAACGTCAGGATGTTGGCAGAGCTCTTTCCTTCTGGAATAACTTTTAGAACCTGTTTGCATTCTTGGGCTCATGGCTCCCTCTTCACATTACTTTAGTCGTTTGCTCTGGTTTTCCTTTGTCTTACTACTCCCTCTGACCCCCTACCTCCCTCTTAGAAAGACCTTTGTGTTTCTATCAGGACTATTCAGCTAATTCAGGATTGGCTCCCCCTCTCAAGATCTTTAACATAATCCCATCTCCAGAATCTTTTTTTTTTTTTTTTTTTACTGTATAATTTAACTGTTTCTTATGTTCTGGGGCTTAGAACACATGATTTTTGGGGGGATCATTATTTGGCTTACCATATCGTGCCCCATAGGAACTTCAATTAGAAAAAAAAAAAGTCATGTTTAATTTTAATATTCTTATGGATTCTCCTATATATCTCAGTTGATGGAAGCACTTGCTCAAGAGCATGTCTAGTAATCATCCTATGTTCTCTTTTCCCCACATCCAGTAATCTTCTAAATCAGTTATTATATTTTTCTTGAACATTTGCTGAATTCACCCCTTATTGTGACTCTCATTGAGTTTTTTTTTAATTTTTTGTCTCATCTCTTGCTTATTTACCATAAGACATTTTGTAGCCTTCTTACCAGCAGACTCACCCTCCCTCAGTCATTTGACCCTACAGTCATCAGAGTGATCTTTCCAAAACATAATCTGAGCATTTCATTTCTCTTCAAATCATAAAATCTTAAGACATAAGTTGAATTGTGTGATAGCTTCCTGATGTTTGTAGGAGAAAATTAAATGCCTGGAATTGGTTGGCAGGGCCTTGCCTAAACTGCATACACTGCAGTGACAGCGAGATTGAACTTGAGGTTCCCCACTGGACCGAATGCTCTACAACACAGACACCAGGACTCCTCCTGCTTCCTATAGAATTTGCAGTGACCGGCGCAGTACGTGTTTAATTGGTTGGATAAAGGATTGAAGGGCTTTCAGAATCTGGTAGTTCTCTTTTAAGCTTTTCCTTTACCATTTACACACACATACACAAATCCCAAAATCATGTTGTACTGAATTAATTGTTATTTTGCAAAAATTTGCCTTTGCTTTTCTGGTTCCTTTCTTTCTTTTCCTACTTGACTTAATGGAGGTTTCTAGTAACTTCAGTGTAAAGTGTCACTTTCCAATTAAAAATAAGATAAAAAATGAGTATTAACAATGTGCATCTGTTGTCTTGAAACAAGTCTGTGCCATCTGCTGGCAACCTCCTTTCTTGTTGAATAAATGATCAATTTATTTGAATCTACAAATTATAAATTAAATCTTTCTAGTTCACTGTGTGTGTGTGTGTGTGTGTGTGTGTGTGTGTGTAATACTTAAGAATGCATGACCAAGGGGCTCACATAGTTTACAGGAAGTTAAGTAAAGGACTTTGGTACTTGTATTTGATTTCCATTGCTGCCATTTAAAAATTACAATCTTAGTGGTTTCAAGTAACACAAATGAATTGTCTCATAGTCCTATAGTCAGACTTCTGGGTTGGCATAACTGGTTTCTTTGCTGTGAGTTTCACAAGCTGGAATTAAGGTATCAGCTGGCTGTGCTTCTGTCATAAGATGCTGGAGAGAATCTGTCCCCAGGCTTATTCAAGTTGTTGACCAGATTGTTGTTCAGTTATAGGACTGAGGTTTCCGTTTCCACTTCTGTTTGCTTCAGAAAGCTGAGTGCTTTTCTTCTCATGCTTCCCAAATGCCTCAGTCACCAACTGCATCTTCCTCTCCTGTATCATCTCTCTCTGCAGTTGCATCTTGAGCTGACTCTTTTGGCTTCCTGTCTGCTTTTTCAAGGCACTTGTGGGCCACCCAGATTATTGAAAATAATCTCCCTAGATTACTGTCAGCTGCCTAATGGCCATAATGCCATCAACAAAGCCACTCCCGACAGTACCTAGATTAATGTTTGACTGAACAAAACCAAAGCAATCTTGTAAGGGGAGGAACAGCTGTAGAATTCTGCCTGCAAAGTATTGACAAGGGAGAACAAAATTTGAACCTGTTATTATAGAGAGGCATCAAGAAATCTTTGAAACTTTCAAGACACTGTCTATAAAAATAAGGCAGAGGCTAGAAGCTATAGAAAGAAGTGATGAGAGTTTTGTTAGATATCAGGGCCCTTTAAAATTTCCCTTTATATCTCTTATATTTTAAGCTAGTTTATTTTTGTTTCTTTCCCCTATCTCTTGGCTAGAATGAATAGTAAACTGCTTTAAACTAAAATAGTCTCTTTGTTATCTTTATGAACTAATAAAAAATAGACAAGCTGGAGACACAGATTCTAGTCTGCTGCAGGCTGGCTCAGAACGGGAGGCGGGTGGGAGCAGTGCGCTGCGGAGAAGGGAAGGCACAGATTGTTTGCCTGGGGCCTACAGGAACAAAGGGAAGCCTTGGCTGGCAGAGTAGCCATGAAAGAATTATTCAAGATTAGGGGACATACTTCATTTTTAAGACTTAATTACACAAACCAAAAATTTAAAGTTGTTTTATTGGTTATTTAATATTTTTGATATCCTGGTTTGTTTCCTCACACATCTCTATACATGATCCAAAGAAATATGAAGTGCGCTTGCTTTTTATAAAGATAAATGGATTGAGATAGCAATACAGGGTATAAGATTATTTTTTTATTTTTAAAAGTTTTTTAATGTTTTATTTATTTCTGAGGGAGAGAGAGAGAAACAGCATGAGCAGGGGAGGGTCAGAGAGAGAGAGAGAGAGACAGAATCTGAAGCAGGCTCCAGGCTGTCAGCACAGAGCCCGATGCGGGGCTCGAACCCATGAACCGTGAGATCATGACCTGAGCCAAAGTCAACGACTGAGCTACCCAGATGCCCCAGGTATAACATTATTTTTAAGATATATTCTGAAATTTGATGTCTATATGTGAAAAGACTATAAGTGTTCCTTTAGCTCCTTTTCATATTCCATTGAAATTTCTAAATTTTAGAAATATTTATTGTAATAAATATGAAAAGTAGTATGCATTATTTTAAATTAATAATTAGAAAACTGCTAGAAAGTTAACTTTTTGCATGAGTGATAGCATCTATTATTAAGTTTCTTCTTCCTATTTCATTTTATATTTTGGTCTTTCATCCAATGAAAAGTATATCCAGAGGCTCCAAAATTTGCCACATGCTGCAATATAAAAATGAATGAGGCAGTCCCAGGCTTTGATATCATCAGCACGTTGTGAAAAGACCTGAAAAAAAAATCAATTCACTGTGTGTAGAGAATGTTACAAATGGGGAAGCTTCTAAAAGTCAGCATGAAAACATAACTGTTTTAGAATGTGAAGCAATCACCTAGTAGCAGGACCAGCTTGCGGAGAGGTTTTATTTATAGATCACCTCTTGAAGAGTGATTTAATCAATGTGTGATTTTTTTTTCTGCCCCCACCACGATACTCCAACATGTATAGTCCAAATTGAAATCATGATTTCATGCAAACCACTTCCTTGGGTGTTCTGCCCTTTTCAATGACATTCTCTTCCATTTGAGACATTCTGGAGCAGCCACTACTATTATGGAAGATTGAACAATGTTGCCAGGCCTCGATGGAATGATTCTGAGTTATCCATAAGTTGTGCCTCAGTTTAGGGCTACACTGACATACAAAATGTGAAACTGCTCATGCTCTTACACATTATTTTACTCTTCTTAAATGAGGAGGGAGGACGATGCAGTAAAATACTCCAAAGAAAATTATAATTGTATAAGAATCAAAAACATGCTCTTAGTTGTAACTATGGTGTTGATTAATGATGACGCAGCTATGGTCATTCTCCAAACAGTTATAAGTCATGTGATAGTTAAATAACTTCCATTAGACCATGATGTGTGTGTGTGCCTGTCTATATATATGCATGCATGTATGTATTTGTTTCTACCTATAGTAATTTCAGATTCTCATTGTGTTTCCTAATCATTTTCTAGGGGTTATTTTCAATTATATATGACAAAAATATTTTCTTACATTACTAATTCTCTGAAGGAGTTGTTTAAAATGACTAATGTAAATTGCATACCATAATATAACTACTAAACCATAAAAATAACTAGAATCATATTTTTCACACATAAAATGAAGATCACATGAAATATGTTTGTGAAACTGCAAAAGAAATACGATAAATGAACACATTCAGAAGTATATTGTTTATTTCACCTTCCCTCTCAATGCAAAATAGAACGTTTACAATCAATCCTAAAATGCCGAGGATCATCTTAGAAAACTAACCTGGGGCAAAATCTTGAAATATCATGGAAAATTTCATCCATTAACTGCTTTTGAAACATGCATTCGTTATCAAAGTCATCAAGTTTGACCAATCATTCAAAGTGAGATTCTTGAATAAAATCAGTTAGAGTCATGTTACTCTAAGAACACTGAACCTGCATCCATAATAAGTTTTAATACAAATTATGTAATTTAAATACTATCACTGTGTCAAATGAATTGTCCTATCATGAACTGAAGGGAATTTTATTATAAAAATACAAATGAACACATATTCCAAAGACAAATCCAAACCGAAGCCACCATCAATACAAATGAGTAAGTACCTGTATTTTCTAAGAAATATATATTTGAGAGATGTGAAATTGTAATATTCTTTCAAGGTTAGTGACAGTGGCATTTTCTAAGTTTTATTTTTCTTTTGAACTAGCACACACCTGTTTATTCAGATGGATGATTATAAAGTAATACAAATTAAGATTTGCAGACTGGTTTCTTAGAAAACAGGTTTATCAGTTTTTATGCATAACAATAATTATTAAGCCATTCAGGAAAAAGTTAAAATACATGTCTCTTTTTTCTCATTATCATTATCGCAATGAGATATGACAGGGAAGGGGTATTTAGATTATGAGTGATATATTTAAAAACCTGAAACCTGAAATGGAATTTCTATAAAATATAGAGTTACTTGCAAGAAAATATACCTGACCTTCTCTTTTGTTCTGTGTCTGAGCCTATGATCGAAGGCATTTTTTACTTGGCTGAGGGCATAATGGCCCTGCTCTATGTCTCTCCTTTGCATCCTGAGATAATATGCACTGCCTTTCTACACAGGTCTATTATAACACCTGCAACCACGATGCTTTGAGAGAGGACAGAAAAAACTTCCATTGCTCATTCAACTCTTACATATTTTCATGTGTAAGTAGTAGATACCATGAGAAATAGATGCTAACATTCAGAATATCAAACTGGCTATTCCAGAAGTCTAGAAATAACTGGAGACTTCATGAATTTTATAGTCAGAGGGAATTCTTGTCACAATCGTTAGAGAGTTCGGAGGGTACCTAGCAGGAATGATTTTGAGAAAATATAAATTGTTATAACAAATAACAAACCCGGGTGGCTTGGGTGGCTGTCAGTTAAGCATCCGACTTCAGCTCAGGTCATGATCTCATGGCTTGTGTGTTCGAGCCCCACATAGGGCTTGGTGTTGACAGCTCAGAGCCTGAAGCCTGCTTCGGATTCTGTGTCTCCCTTTCTCTCTGACCCTCCCCTGATCTCTCTCTCTCTCTCTCTCTCTCTCTCAGAAATAAATAAAACATTAAAAATTTAAAAAAAAAAGAAACAACACAAATGTTTTGAACTCTCGGCTTCTCCGAATCACGTACAACATGGAACTCAGGTTGCCTTCCTGGGCCAGGAGGTAGTTCAGGTTCAACAAAAGATCCGCAATTTTTCTGACCCTCAAAAGTGTAATTATTTTTTCTCTGCTCTGTGGATAGAATCCAAGGGTACATCCATAGAGTGACATCTTCCACAGCAGCAAAATTGTATTGTGATCTGTAAAAATTTTAAGGGGATTTTACTGTGTCCATTGATTTATACCTTTATTTATTTATTTATTCATTCATTCATTCATTCATTTATTTTGCATCCGTAGTAGTATATATCTCTATATATGCAATGTATATGCAATGTATCACATGGGTAAAGGAAAGAAAACAGTCTAGGCATTTTAAGTAGGAAGGGATTTAATCTAGGGTATCTATAAAATAGATGAGAGAACTAAAAAACAATCTTTATTCTGAGTTTTCTGCAAGAACATTACAGAAATGAATGAACTGAACTGGATCTCCCTTTTCTTGCATAGGGCTAAACCAGGAGCAGAAAATTACTGCTGCTGCCAAAGCTCCCTCACATACCCAGAGACAAAACCAGAGAGAAAGGGTGTCCCAGAGATGGCTCATGTATACATGTCCTTGCTTGCCACAAGCATTAGTCAGGTAAGGTGACCAGTAACTACTTTTTGCTTCCAACTCTCAAAATAGTACATGAAAAGTTCAGCTGAAATCCCCAGGTGCAAGTGCTTGGGCAATAGAATTTCTCATTTTCCAACATTCTCAACTAAGTGAGATAGAACAGGAAATGGAATGAAGCCCATCCAGAAAACCCAGCACATACATCATATGACATCATATAATTAAGTAAACATTAATGCACTTAAATAATGCCAGACATTTGAAAAAAATGATGTCATGTTTCTCTCAGCAGTTCATATTCAATTTATTTGAACCTTGTGAATTTTTAAAAAAGCATAATTTAACATTGTTTTGATATTTGTTTCAAAATTATATTATCAAGTACTATTCACATATCCTAATATAACTGATTACAGATCTATAGACATTTGTCAATTATAGAATATTTAAATTTTATAAATGGCTTAGTTGTAGGCAGTATCTATTAAATGCATGTAGATATAAATAATTCAATTTTTAATGATTTGATGTTAGTTACTAAACTTTCTGAACCTTATGTTACTCTTCTGTGAAGCAGAAATAATAAGAATTGACATTCAAAAGTTTAAATACAATAATACATCACAGAGTTTAGAAAATGACTTGTGTATGGCAAGCATTTAAATATTAGAAGTTATAATAAGAAGATGGCCATGATTACAATTGATGATGTACAAATCAGAGAAGAATCTCATTAAAATACCTCCAACATTTTTGCATGAATAGTTTTATTATTTTTTGCATATGAACAATATATTGATTCAGTGAATATTTAATACTAATATTTTTCCCAGTGATCTTAAGACATTCCCAGAGATAATTTGTCCTTATGTTTCTTTTGATGTTAGAAATTCAAACATGTTATAAGGTACATGTTTTGCCTTTATTTCCTTAATTTTGTGAGGTGCCAAATAAGCATTTTTCTCCCAAAGCCTGAGATCCATCTTGAGTTTATTATTACATATATATCCAAGTATACAATATATATTATTATACATACTATATATATTTATTGTATCTATGTATATACTCTACATATTATTAAATCATTATAATTATTATATTATATCATATGCATATAATTATCATATATAATATATAAATAGACAATAAGCATATATATTCCTGGATATATAATCTAATCATTTTGTGTTCTCTTTAATTATATTTCTCTATTTTTTTTCTTCATCTTGTGATATTTTCAAATATACATATAGGTATAATTTGGAATTAAAGATATTTTACAAAATTAGTACAGAATTCTTGTATATCCCATACCTAGCTTCCCCTCTTATTAAAATCTTACATTAGTATGATATATTCAACACAACTAATAAAACAATGTTAATGCATTATTATTAGTTACAGTTCATACTTTATTCCTATATCTTTAGTTTTTAACTAATATCTTTTTTTTTTCTAGAACCCCATCCAGAATACAATATTACCTTTAGTCATTGTACTAAATCATACATATCACCTTAGTTTTAGTTTTGATGGTTTCTCAAGCCTTTCTTGAGAAAGAAAGCTTTTCTTTCTTTTTTTTAACTTTAATAGGTTTGATAAGTACTATTTAGGAGGTTTGTATTTTTTTTTTATCAATTCAGGTTTGTCTGATGTCTTTCTTATAATTAGACTGGGGTTTGGGGTTTATATAAAGAAGACTGAGAGTGAAAGAACCATTCTCATCAAGTACTATCCAGAGTACATACTATGGACATGGCTTATGGCTGTTGATGTTGACCTTGTCCAACTGGCTGAGATAGTGTTTATCTCACCACAGTGAGACATCTACAGTAGATGTCTACTATAAAGTTACCCATTATGTACTTTTCCATCCAGTCCTCTTTGGTAGGAAATTACTATGTGATTCATACACATAAAAAGTGGAGAGTTATGTTTTACTTTCATGAGAAGAAATTATTTAGAATTATTAATTATTTAGAATTCTAAGTGGGAGTTTTATTTATCCTTCATTTATTATCTTATTAATCATTTATATTAGAATGCACTTGTAGGTACTTATTTTGGCTTTAGTTTATAATTCAATATTTCTTTACCTTTTATGTCGCTTAAACATTTTCAGCTTTGGCCATTGGGAGCTCTTTTAATTGGATCCTGTGCTCCTTTGACATATTTATACCAGTTTGAATTTTTCAGCACATGATTACTTTCAGGTATACAGGGTATTCCAGGATCAGCTTGTATATTCCCTGGTACAATCTTAAAATATGTAATTTCCCCAAAGATCCCTGTTTCCTTTTATTGGACATTAGCATTTGAAAACAAGATCTGAGTAACTGAATGTTAGGTGTACTTGTTCTTAGATTATCATTGCTTCTAGGCTCTCTCAGCAAACAGCTGTTGGAAGTGTGTGTGTGTGTGAGTGTGTGCGTGTGTGTGACTCAGTTTCATATTTATTCATCTGTATCTGCATTGAGCTAAACATGTGAGTTCATGCTCTTGTGTCCAACTCTAATCCACCATCACATGGTCCATTATATCCTCCCCAGTACTTCTTGTCTATGACTTTCCACTCCAACAGTGAGAAAACTAGCTCCCACCATCAGCCATCCACTTATTTATTTGTTCAATCCTAGTACACAAGTGTAGTGGCTTCAGAATTGTTAACCTTCCCCACTGAGAAACAACTTGGCCAACTAGAGTGCACTGCCTGTCTAAATGGTTTGGTCTTTAGTCTTACAATTTCCACTCATTTCCAAAGTCGCTTGGGTCAGTAACATTTCCCCCCATTGCTTCCATGAAATTGTTTCATACTTAAAATACAGCTTTGTGTTTTGTTTGTTTTGTTTTGTCACAGTATATATTCCATTCTGGAGTCACTAGCCTTCATAATTAATGTTTTAAAAAATTCCTATACACTAAGGTTCACTTTTTTAGTTGTGTTTTTCTATGCATTTTGACAAATGCATACTGTCATGTACTCATCATTATAGCATCATACAAAATAGTTTCATAGCCCTAAATTCTGTTTCATTATTCAGATAGTTAGTAACTATCTGATGAGAGTGTTTGGGGGGGCATCCACACCCATTCTGATTCCTTCAGATCTCAACAAATATTGTAGAAACATATCAGTTGTTCTTTGTGTTATTTATTCTCAAAAAAAGAGATCCATAATGTGTAAAATTGAGTGAGTTCATTTTCCCATTTAGTTTTCTCCTCCTCCTCCTCCTCATCCTCCTCCTTCTTCTTCTTCTTCTTCTTCTTCTTCTTCTTCTTCTTCTTCTTCTTCTTCTTCTTCTTCTTCATCTTTTTAAACTACAGATACAGAGAATTAATCATAGTCTATGTATCACCCAATATCAGCACTGGTCTTCATAAAACCTCACTTATTTTATTTATCTATTCATTAATTCCATTTTATTTCTATTCTCTCCTTCCATTCCTTACTTTCATAATAAAACTTTCTAATATATTTGATGAGAATCCTTTCACTTGTATGTGTTTAGTAGGTACAATTTTGTTTTATGGTATTAGGTTTTAATTTAAAAAATAAAATGATAATGTGACAGACTGTAATCTCTTTCTATTTTTTTCAGTAGAAACCATGATTTTAAGCTCTACTCTTACTTACAACTGTTCATCTTGTATGTTGCCTCTAAATGCCATATTATTCAAGAGTGTATATCTACCAAAGGCTACTATTTAGTCCAGAACTGATGAGTGTCTCCATTGCCTTCACAACCACCCAACCAACAAATAAAACAATAGTGAACATTCCAGTAAGTTTTCCTTTAGAGACTTGTGTAAGACTTTATTTTGGGTATTTATCTAAAAGTAATGCTGGGATATATAACAAATATATTTAATTTTATTTATTACCACCATTCTTGTCTCCAGGATATCTACATCAGTCTATACTCAATTCAGCAAGCAATGGGGATTCTGTATCCTCTATTCACATTATGAGATTTTACTTCTGACCATTCTGATGCATATTAAAGCTTCTATAATTTATACAAAGCATTATTTTTCCTGACAGTAAATGAAATCTATAAACTCAAAATATATTCAGGAAATAAAAAAGATGCTTCAGTACGGATACTAAATACCATTTAGAAGCCAAACATTCAGTTGAAAAAATATTCTAATTAGCTTCAAAAAGAATCCAAAACATATATAATAATATATTGAGCACTTAAAATGAGTCAGACATTATTTTATATGCTGGGAAATAGTAGTGATAAAAACAATCAAAACAAATAAACAGACAAACCAAACTGAACAAAAACTTGTCATGAACCTTTTAACAATAAGCATTTATATTGCTCATGAGTCTATGTATCATTTGGAAAGCTTTTCAATTTTGGCTGTACTCACCCATGTATCTGCATTTGGCTGTGGATCAAGTAAGCAACTCTGGTTAAATTTCTCTGAGGTTTTTGTTTTTGCTTTCCACACATTTGGGGTTTGGCTGGCCGTAGCCTAGTCTAGAAGGTCCTTGGCTGGGACAAATAAGTTCTTCTCCAAATGGCCTCTTATTTTCCATCAGCCCAGATTAATTTCTTCTCATAAGGGAGGCAGGTATGCAAGGGAGATAATAGAAGTGGGCAAGGCACTAATGGCATAGCCTCACAAGTTGCACACCATCATGCCATACATATTTTATGAAGCTAAAGAAAACCACGGGGCCAGTCCAGATGCAAGGCATGGAGAAATAGGTTTTACTTTTTAAAGACAGAAGCTGCAAGGTCACATTGCAAAAAGCATGGATGCAGGGTTGAATGGAAAATTGGTATCATTCTACAATCAAAACACGCACAAACACAAGTGTATGTTCAATATATATTAAGGGCAATGGTTTATGCTATGGAGAGCAGTAACTAAAGAGTTCAAAAGGTAATAGATGCCTAATGGCACAGAATTTGTGGGCTACAGTAATACATTAAGCTTTAAATTAGAGTAAAAAGGAAAATCACTGGAAGACTTTGAACAAAAGAGTGATGTCCACATAGGGATAAACAGATGATTAAAAACACAAACCTGGAGTTCAAATGAGGGGTCTGAACTGGGAATAGACATATAACATGATCTGCCAAAATAGTAAATTATATTTTTCCATTTATGTTAAATATAAATTTAATAAATTTCCTTAAATTTTATTTATACCATTATAATAGGTCATCAAATAATACTGGTTTCTGTATCATTTACAAATTTGATGAACACTGTTTCTATATCTACACCCACTCATTTGCTTTCCCTTTCCACATATCAGTGGCTATTAGAAACCAATAATTTTAGTTTTGTTCCCTTTTTGCTGTGTCATCATATAGTTTACTGGAATTGCCTTCTTTTCTTTTTTGGTATTTCCATGACTCTTCTCCAGGGTGGGACCACTTTTCACCTACATAGATGTTAAAGACACCAACCAATGAAGTGTTTTAGTAAAATGATACATATGTATAAATTATTAAATAAATGCATACCTTTGGGGAAGTCAATGTAAAACTTAAAAATAAAATACACAAAGAACTAATATGGCTTCCTTCTAAGGAAAAGGTATGTGGTTGTGGTCTTTCTATATTTCTAGGAAGCTAACACAGTCGGTCCAACTATGAGAAATTCCAATTAACTAGACATCTGTTGAAAACACAACAGAACAGCAACACAATCTGTTTCAAACATGTTTGCATAATGTGGCTGACAGAGAGTTTAATAAAACAAACAATAGAGGGAATAGGTTAGTACTTTACTGACAATTAACTATGTGTAGTTGATACTTGTAAAGAAAGGCAATTCAGAAAATCAATCATAAACAAGTAGATAATAAGAATTTAAAGCAGAATTTTAAGCAAAAAATAACCCAGAAAATAATAATGAATTTCAGGAATATATGGCATTCTGCTGATATTAAGAAGAAAGATACATGTCATATAGGATATGAGAGAGTTATAAAAATGAATCCATATGAGCATTAAAAATAGACAAAGACAATAAAGATACTATAGAAATAATATACATACATAAAAGAATAGATATGCATGTGTGCATATAATGAAGGCAAGTCCCTTCTTCTGTTTTATGTTCTACCTATTTCACATTCCCAAGAGTCCCGTCAGAGAAACATATCTCTTTAAGATGTCCAACTCCTCCATGAAACTGGATCGTTTTAATTGTAAAGTTTTTTCATGATTTATATTTAAATTTCTGATCTGTTTTGCTTTTTACTAACATGGACATTTTAAATGATAGTATTCTACTTTCTCCCTTTATTGATGAAATTTATTTCCTTTCTTGTCACCGATTTAATTTGACTTGTCATTTTTCATCATTTAAGCCGTCTCCTTTATCGTCAGAATCTTCCTGTTGCAGAATAAATTCCTTTCTTTGAGGGTATCTCCTTTAAAAAATCTGCTGACATAAAGAACTCTCCATGTGCCATTAGTACACAAATCACAAACTGGCAAGTAATAGTTTGAAATAAGGGTGCTGACGAGTTGGATTCATCTATACAGTTTTCCTATTTTACTAAAGCAAATATATAAAGATTGATAGATTTCCTGAGTTAATCACAAATGTGACAATACTTAGAGAAAATACTGACATAACAAATGTAATCTAGTCTGACTTGAGTTTTTAATATTTGGCTGCTGTATATTTTCAAGCGTCACTCTCTCTTTGTTCTCTCCCTGGCCTACATTTGCACAGGCTGAGAACAAAGTGTTTGTGCCCCCTCACTTGGTGTGAGGTTCAAATCCCAGAAACAACTGGGGCACCTGTACCCAACTGGAAACGTTGCGTCCAGCCCCACACCCTCACCACAATAAAAGCCTCACGGCAGTCTCAATTCCTTGTTCTCAAAAACCATTTCAGACTCACTCAGAGGGCTTACTCTGCTCTCTCCCAAAACTCTTACTGTGCTAATCATAAACTTTTCGATTCCTTCTTGTGTGTGTCTGCAGCATCATTTTTTGACATACAAACCAGATTTTGAGTGGGTTCCATCCTGCCTCTGCAGAATGTTCTAAGGAGCAAGGATCTACAGAAACTAGGACAACGGTCCCTCAGTGAGATATGTGCATGGGCGCTTCTGAGGCTTCTCATTCATTACTCACGTGCTGGTCTCCATGGACATTTAGTTATGCAGCAGACCACCTTAAAACACATGGTAGGTAACTTTTTAATGTTTTTATATTATATCTGTCATGATTTATTGAAAAAGATCCATGTATCCATGTATTTTCTAATGATATCAAATGGAACCACAATCATTAACCAAAAAGTACTGTGTGGGAGAGAGGATAGTAGTAGTTATAAAAACGAAGAGAAGTTTGTTTCCTAAAAAATTCATGATGTGATGGTATTTTTCTTTTAAAAAATATTTGAGGGCTCTAGCTTATTTTTTTTCTTTTAATTCGAAAAACTAGCTTACTGAGAAAGGCCTGGTTTAGATGTTATATAACATTTTAATTTGTAATTATTAGAATTTCAATTCTGTAAAAGAACTAGGAAGTGTTCCAGAGAAGCACATAATTGCAAAGCCAGGAGAGACTAACCAATATTCTAGTATCTTGAAGCGGTTAAAAAAAAAAAAGGCAAGATATTTGAAGGATTGGATAAGTTTTAAGTTCCAAGTACATTTCTGGGAAAAAAAATAGAAATTTCAGCATTATCTAATTCTTCAGTTATTGAAGACACTTGCTTTGTGTGAATTGTGGTATACTTATTTTATCCCCTGACATCGATGGGACGGAATAAAAAGTAATTACAATGGAAAATATATTTGTACAAGAACAGAATGAAATATGGAACCAATAAAAAAAATCTTGTGATATTCAGGGTTATTTTGAGAATGAATCGATGGATTAATACATATAAAGGGCACAGAATAGTACCTGGCCCATAATAAACATTCACTGTTGCCTAATACTGACATTGTCATTGCTGTTATTGCAAAAGTAAGGGGACAGGCATCCGACACCTATTGCTACAGTCATTGTTTAGTGAGGCTTCAGTTGTGGCATGTCTTGCATGTTTTCAGAACTTGTATTTCTTTATCTATGCTACATATATATTTAAGTGGGTGGGGGATTAAAGAAGATTAATAATTCCAGTTCAATTTGTTTTTTTCTTTAATTGCTTACCAACGAAGTAGATCTTATAAGAACTATCAATTGCTTGTTAACTCTCACCCTTCTTCCTTTTTCTCCCCCTTTAATTAAAGTCCATCTCTAATTCTTAGATGATAAGATTGGCTTTGATAATTTTGGTGGAACTCCAGTTTGGAGGTATTTAGAAAATAATACAAGGAAATATTCAGTTGCTATCTACTGACCTTATCAGGGTCCAGACTAAGAATGCCTGCTCTTTTTTAAATTTTATTTTCAGGTTTTTTGTTTTGTTTTGTTTTGGTTTTTTTACTTGGTTTTAAATTCTACATTTTAGTGAGAGCATTCGGTATTTACCTTTCGGAGTTGTTTCACTTAGCATAATGCCCCCAGGCCCATCCATGTTCTAGCAAATGGCAGGATTTCCTTCCATTTTATAGCAGAATAGTATT
Organism: Hyaena hyaena; assembly: GCF_003009895.1. Taxonomy (NCBI): domain Eukaryota; kingdom Metazoa; phylum Chordata; class Mammalia; order Carnivora; family Hyaenidae; genus Hyaena; species Hyaena hyaena. The sequence continues at coordinate 544,782 of NW_024081049.1, forward strand.
CCACTTGTAAATCCCTGCTCTTAAATACCTTGGAATCCAGTATATTATTATAACTCATTTTTTAACTCATTTTCTTTCATTTTTTAATGTTTTATTTATTTTTGAGATAGAGAAGAGACAGAAAGCAGGCAGAGGAGGAGCAGGGAGAGAGGGAGACACAGAAAGCAAAGCAGACTCCAGGTTCCGAGCTGCCAGCACAGAGCCCGATGTGGGGCTCGAACCCATGAACTGTGAGATCATCACCTGGGCCAAAGTCTGGCATTTAACCGACTGAGCCACCCAGGTCCCCTAAATTCATTTTAAATTCAATTCTTATTTTAGGAAGATTCGTGCTGTGCCACATGGCATGAATCTAAGTATAGCCCCTGTGTTTTTATCCGTCCGGTTATATTCTTGTCCTCAAAAGAGAAAATTCAGTAACTAGATGTGCACAGCATTTCCTACTTTCTGTATTTCTGATAGAAACTCGGCTTCTCATACAATAGGATTTTCCACCAGGATGATAGAATGTCCCACTGAGTAGTTTACTGTTTCACTTATGAGACAATAAATGAAATTACAAAGACAACTATTGTCTTTGAATAGTTTCCCATATTATTTTTCTCATCAGTTGAGATAGGAATTTCAAAAAGCACAACTAGATCAAGATACCCTGTAGTTGTAGGTAAAATATTTAGCAAATTCAGAAATAAATTTGTGTAAATGAATTGTAATCACTGAAAACAAGGAGAGTAACTAGTAGCATGCAAAAGCCTAGGATTATATAAAGACTTACGAAAGAATGATTATGTGTGTCTCAAGTTCTGAATGTTTGTGTCTCCCCCACATTCGTATGTTACAGCCCTAACCTGCAATGTGATGGTGTTTGAAGTAGGGAGGGGCCCCCAAGATGGGACCTGTGTCCTGATAGGAGGAGAAAGAGGGAACAGAATATGTTCTCTACCCACCACGTGGTAAAGATGCAACCAGAAGGCAGCTGTCTATAAATCGGGAAGAAGTCCCTCACGTAGGGGAGGCAAACTGGCCAGCACTTTGACCTTGGACTTCCTGGAAGTCTGCAGAACTGTGAGAAATAAATTCCCATATAAGCCATCCATTACACCGCATTTTATTATAGCAGCCAGAGCTGACAAATAAATACAGCGGGAGTAAATAACTCAAATAGTAACTAAATACAATACAGCTTTAATACATATTAATGTCATAAATGAAAATGTGATGTTTTAATGTCTCAACAACCACAACAAAAAAATCAGAACAGGAAAAGGATGATACACCACAATTTTACAAGACACAAAGTGAAAACTTGTCAAAAAGAAAATATAGGTATCAGATATTTCTAGGCTGGAATTCTAGCCAGAATATGTGAAATATTCTTGAATAACTCTTTCATTTTCAAAATGAATAAATATTATTTTTAAAATTATATATATTCTTTTCTTACTATAGCTTTTATTATAAAGCATATTACTGTAGCTACCTTAAAAACATCAAATATAAAAAGAAAAATAAATCATTATATATTCTATATTTCTTTCATTCTCTGATACACACATAAATTTTAATAAATTCAACTTATATTTAATATTTTATTCATATACATATGAAAATGTCAAAGTTATTTTGAAAAAATCAACTAAATGACATTAAAAATTGATATAGCATGGTCTTAAATTCAGATTCTCTTTTTAATATTGAAAATAGGTTTTACATAAATACAATACCTTATGGTTTTTAGTACTTTTATTTTTTAAAATTTTTAAATGCTTATTTATTTTTGAGAATGAGAGAGAGAGAGGGAGGCGGGTGGGTAGAGGATCTGAAGCAGTCTCTCTGATGATAGCAGAGATCTCTACATGGGGCTTGAACTCACAAGCCGTGAGATCATGACCTGAGTCAATGTTGGATGCTCTACCAACTGAGCCAGCCAGGTGCCCCTCTGGTATTTATATTAACTGCGTATTCCTGTTCTTGCCCATCTCTACCAACAGAGTGTTGATATTGTTTGTGGATTTTTTGGTAAATTAAAAAAAATTCTCATATTAAATGATATTTCCTTGTTGACATACAAGTGTTCCCAGTTAATCTGTGCGTCTGTTAAAATTTTCTTAGCAATATATTTTTTATGATTTATAAATGTTGATTTGTCATGGAAAAATCTATTTTCTTAAAGGCTTTCTGAGCTTGCTTTTGATTTCATGAGTTTATATATTTGAAACCATTGTAAATATTTGGCTATATAATTTACTTTTTGATGGTAATATTTTTTAAACACAAATATATTATTTGTTCTCTGGAAATTTAAAAAGTACAAATAAGAAAATTAACCTCCCAGTAATTTTATAATCAAAAAAGGATCAGTCTTAAGTTATTTTTTCCTTAGTGTGAAAGAATAGACAATTCTGCTATGATATTTTAGAATTTGGAGGTTTTTTACTTAATATATTGCATAAGAAATTTGAGGAATTATTTACTACTTAATTTGTAAAAGTGTATTAGTTATTAATATTTTATGATATATTGTCTTTTTTATTTTTATTTCTTTTTTTAATGTTTATTTTTGAGAGAGAGAGAGAGAATGCAAGTGGGGTAGGGCAAAAAGAGAGGGGGACAGAGCATCTAAAGTGTGCTCTGTGCTAAGAGCAGACAGCCCAATGCGGGACTGGAACTCATGAACTGAGAGATCATGACCTGAGCCAAAGCTGGAAGCTAAACTGACTGAGCCGCCCAGATGCCCCAGGTCTTTGTTTTTTAAATGGTCACTATTACAGAGAAAAGTGGAAAAATTGTACCTTTAAGAAATCATGCTTCCAAGGGTGCCTGGGTGATTCTGTCCATTAAGCGCTTGATTTCAACTCAGGTCATGATATCATGGTTTGTGAGTTTGAGCCCCGCATCAAGCTCTGCACTGTCAGCACAGAACCTGGAGCCTTCTCTCTCTCTCTCTCTCTCAAAAGTAATAGACACTTAAAAATTTTTTAAAAAGAAATCATACTTCGATACTTTACTTAAAAATAAATTCCTAAAACCATAATTTTTTTTAATAGAAAATTACAAAGCATCTTAAACATTTGAGCCTGGGTGGCTCAGTCTGTTAGGCCTCGAACTCTTGGTTTCAATTCAGGTCATCATCTCACGGCTGTTGGACTGAGCTTCCAGTTGGTCTCTGTGGTGATTGTGAGGATCTGCTTGGGAGTCTCTCTCTCCCTCTCTCTGCCCTCTCCACTCACTCCTCCCTCTATCTCAAAAGAAGGTGTTGTTGTTTTTTTCTAATATATGTTAACAAACACATCGTAGTGTATATTTCTACCAACAATCTGGAAATTGGTCCCTTCAGCGACTTCTTTTATTTATGTTATGTGGACCACATTTTTCACCTTTAATTTCTCATTATATAATTGAAATATATAAATCCCATTCTGACTTCTAATGGTAATTACTTTTTATCTTATATTTACTTAAACACAATAGTGGTTTATTTCTTCTTCTGAGCCAATTTTTTCATCTTGCCATAGAGAAGTAACTTAGTATTCTTTTACTTTTATATTCCACTATTACCTTTTATGAAATAATTATTAAGCAATCTTAAGTATTTTTATTAAAGCTTACCACAATGCTATAATAATAAAATCTGGAATCACAAGTTCTATATAAAATCTAATATGTAAATTTTTCAAAAGCACGATATTTGTGTTACAATTTTCTTATTTCAGTAAAATTGGATTATCTGTTCCCTTTCTTCACATCATCATATGGTTCAAAATGACTTTCTTATTTAATCTTTTAAATATTAATATTGCTCTAGAATTACAAATGAAATCCCAAAGGTATAATAGGTAGTGTGCAGCAACATTATAGTCATTTAACATGCGAGAGTAAGTAAGATAAAAAATAACTGCTTTAGATAACCTGGCTTGCATTGTGCTCTCTTGTCTAAAACAAATTTTATTTAGGGATAAAACAATTCCCCTTGGCAATTTTTGTGCAAGGTAAAGTTTTCCATACCGTTACATTAAAAACCATGACATTTTACACAGAAATGGAAACAATTTTTTAAAAATTTTTTAATGTTTTATTTATTTCTGAGAGAGAGAGAGAGAGCCAGCATAAGCAGGGGAGGGTCAGAGAGAGAGGGGGAGACACAGAATCTAAAGCAGTCTCCAGACTCTGAGCTGGCTGTCAGCATTGACCCCCAACACTGGGCTTGAGCCCACAAACCAAAAGATCATGACCTGAGCCGGTTGGACACTTAACCGACTGAGCCACCCAAGCGCCCCTGGAAACGATATTTAAACGAATAATCTTAAGTCTCATTTTGACTTGGAGGTTTGTCATAAATAGCAATTTTCCCCAGTCTTTAGCTTAAATTATGGCATAAACACTTTACAAATGTCCTTTTCTGTCTTTCACATCAAAATCATGCTTTTGTTCACCAGTATTTATGAGATTGGGCATTTACTGGATTCTTTAATGTCAGGCACTTTTTAGGCACTTTACAAGTATTTGTGTATTTAATTATAACACTTTTCCTATAAAATTGATATTGTTTCTGTACTCATTTTACTGATGACGTCAGAGAAGCAAAAGAAGACTGAGGGCTGTGCATCCCATAGCACAACCAGTAAGTTTCATGGCTGGGAGTAGAATTTCAGCAGCCTGGTTAGAGATCCCACACTCTCATCCACTCCGCATTACAGCCTCTTTAGGACAGTGAAATAATGACATCGATCTAAATAATCACTCTCATCCTTTTATGTATGTAATATGTAAAGGCCTTTTACTTTAATAATTGTAGTTATTTATAGGGGCTAATGATATACGTTGCTTTCCAGAACTATAAAACATCAGGTACTCATATTGGAGGCCTGAAGTTCAAGTTATGTTATACAGGAAAGAAAAGTTTAGCGTTTTTCAGTGTACAAATAACTGTCACCGTAATAAAAAGTTCACAGGATTCTTATCCAGAAACTTTCATTGCCTCCCCTTTATTCCCTCTACTTCCATTGCATGATTCATGGGGCATCTCAAAAAGAGTCCCATCTCAAAACCCACTAACATTGCATTGTGTTCTCAGCTCTTCTGAGAATACCTTTCATGGCAGATAACACCTTTCCCAACACCCAGACACATATATCACCGAAGTACCCATTTCCAATACCTACTGCCTAACATTGAGTTCTGAATTTAAGGCACTTTTCATAGCGGATGGACCCCTGCCCCTAACACACACACACACACACACACACACACACACACACACACACTCAAATAGATGTAAAAGCAGTCTTGAATTTCATCATTGGTGTATTTTGCTAATGTTTTCCTCTTTTGTTGTACATTCAGGTTTCTCTTCTCCAATTCTCTTATTCCTTTGTACTCCATTAGGATGTAAAATACAACCACCATTAACCCTAATCAGATTTAGAAACTAATTTTAGTTTTTACATAACTCCTATCCATTTATTTTGAATTAATTCCATATACACTTCTATTTTTAAAGTTTTTTAAAATGTTTATTTATTTTTGAGAGACAGAGAGAGTTAGAGCATAAGCAGGGATGGAGCAGAGAGAGAGGGAGATACAAAATCTGAAACAGGCTTCAGGCTCTGAGCTGTCAGCACAGAGCCCAATGCGGGGCTATAACTCAAGGACAGCAAGATCATGACCTGAGCCTAAGTTGGACGCTTAACCAACTGAGCCACCCAGACACCCCTCCATACATACCTCTTAACCAAGCTCTCATCCTCAAACTCCAGATTGGGACACAATCCATATAGCTAATCAGAGAGTTTTATTTAATGACCATTTGTTGGAGGATTTCTCTGTGGAAGCAAGAGATTTTGGGTATTTTAAATATTTATCATTTTTCTGTTGTCTCCATCAGAATTATGCTAACCACACTGAACTTTTAGAAATGAGAATTATACAGAAATAATATTTGTTTCTAATCAATTATCCTAGTGATCTTACTATTTGTCTTCTGCTATATAACATATAAAAGAATTAAAAACAATCAGCCTACATTCTACCTACCAAGTGTTCTTCTTCTCCCGGTTAAAAAATATCAAAGTAAATACAAAATGTTCTCATTAATAACATTATGAATATTATAATAAATATTTTCTGGGTAGAATTTTAAATAGCCACATTCACATTAAAGCAATATACTTATCATTACCTGTTTTATATGTTGACTCCAATATATCATACAAACAAAATCCTTTACTTTTGAAATTGTATAACATTGAATTTAATATGAAATATAAATGTATATGTTATTTATAACAATCCATGGGACTCAATAGAATGCTATATAAAGACTTCTATTCTACTGTTATTCTCTTATTAGTTCACAATTCCTTACTGGGATATTTCATCTTAATTATTGTTTAAATCCAATCACATTCTTATAACATTGGTGTCCAAATCTAGTTTTTTTTATTAAATTTTGACATACCACTATCTTCAAAAATAAAATAGAATGAAATTGAAGAAGCAAAAAGAAATATATATATGAAGTAATAGCAGATAAAGTTGTTTTTCTTTTAGTCCACAAGAAGCCATATGGCAAGATAAGATTCAGAGTGATGGCATTCAGTTAAAATCAAAGCAATGGCTTAGATATTTCTGGGGTTTAACAATTTATTTGAATGTGAAATCGCTATCTTCTCCTGACCAAACCAAACCAAAATCTTTTTCATTTTCCCCCTAATCATTGTAGGTATTGAAAAACGTGAGGAAAGGACATGGACATTTTGCTTGATATAGAGTGGTAGGGGAGAAATATTGACATAGGAACTGCTAGGGCTTTCATTTCCAATTCTCCAAATCCCAGTATACAAAGACAGAACACAAAATGGAAAACAAATATATAAGCCAAGGCACTACATTCCCTAACCTAAAATGAATGTTGACAAATGCACATTGGTTTTCAAAAAAATTGTATATTAAATAATAATGTGTAAAGTGCTTACAACTATGTCTGGCATATATATATATGTATATACACACATATATATATGTATATATATATACGTTGACTTTATGTCCCACATAAAGATTAGCTATGTTAGTAAAAACAATCAGAAATATGTAATATTAGATTAAATATTTTGTATTGTTTAGTGAATTAATTAGTTAGTATTGTAAGGCAGAAAATGATTGGTAACCAGAATCCTAACTATTTTACTAGCTATAAAGTTGAAGTCACACTGGAGGCGGGGTGTCAAAAAATGACTCATAGAGTCACAGAGATTTTACTAACCCCGTGTCCTCTTGACTCTGACATCATGCATGTCAATGCTACCCCATGTCAGTGAAGGAAGTGTACTAGTGCTCTGTCACTCAAGGTCCTGCTTTCATTCCTAAATATAGCACATGGTACTTTCTTATTAGCAACTGTACCACATGCCTTTCTTCTCACTATAACCACAATGAACAATCTCTACTTATGCAATGACCAAGGCCCTATCCCTTCTTGCCTACTCAAGGACACCACTCCATTGTTCACCCTTTCCTGATCCCTAGCTCCTGAAATATCCTTGTCAATGCCAACACAAAATATTTTTTTAAATTTTATTTTAGAGAGAGGGAGCAGGAAAGAGGGACAAAGGAAGAGAGAGAGAGAGAGAATCCTAAGCAAGCTCCATGCTGAGTATGGACCCTCAATGCGGGGCTTGATCCCACGACTCTGGGATCATGACCTGAGCAAAAATCAGAAGTCAGATTCTCAACTGACTGAGCCACCCAGTTGCTTCTCATTTCTTTCTTTTGAAACACATATTCAAACTTTATTTATTCCATTTGCCTACTGAGTCCTATGTCTTTGCAAATAAAAAATCATTAAGAATCATCTATAAACACTTTTCATTTCCTCTCAGAAACTGCACCAGTCTGACTTGAACCTAAACTTACTTTCCCATTGCTCATTCCAATTAATGACAATGTATCAGCACTATTCAAAAGAATGGATGGTTCTCGCCTCTTTGATTGCATAGTCTTGATCCCTTTGGGCTTAATGTCCCCTTTTTCAGTCTCTTTGCTGGTTCCTCTGCTACTCTCTTTTTTGGGGAGTTCCTAAATGCACAGGCCTTAGCCTGTTTCATTCCCTAGGCCCTCCTTTTGTGATTTTGTCCAGAATCTGTAACAACTTGCAAATTTATATCTTCAATTCTGACTAATCTCCTGAACTCCAAATACATATAACTCTCTGCTTGACGTTTCATTTTAGTATCTGTCTCATATCTCAAACATAACATGTCCAAATGTTTACTATGCTCACTTCCACCTCCAAACTTGCTTCATCTACATCCTTTTCTCAGTCAATTTAATGGCAGCAAAATCCTTCTAGCTGCTCAGTCCAGAAATCTTGGTTGTTCTCATTAATCTCCAGAGATACTGTCTATTTTCCCTTCTTAGGAAACACTAAGGAAATTCCTCCTCAGTTCTTTTTCATTTGTTCTTCTATCTACCAAGAATAATCTTCCCCACATTTATCAGGACTCTATCATTTAACAATTTATTGAAGAGGCTTTTTGTGTACTTTGTGTAAAAGTAAAAACCATATCCCCTTCTGAAAGCCTTTTCAATGTATTTACCCAGCTCTTCTTAAATATGTCTTTGGTATATGTGTCCATCAAAGGAAAAAGAGGTAAAACTAGGTACCCAGACCACTAACTAAATTTTTTAAATTAAAATTTTGTTTTCCAAATAAAAATTAGATTTTGATCACTTCATGTTTTATTCCACATTAACTAGAAACATTCATGAAAATATTGACTTTTTCCATGAATAAAAACATAATCATTAACTACATTGTCAATCATTTCAACACATAATACAAAAAATTTTAAGAATAAAACACTAATAGAAGCTGATTAGAAATAAAAGTGTAAATAACAAACTACAATGTGCCTGACATTTTGAATGAACATGTTCAATACTTTCTTATCTAAATAAATATGTCCTTTATATAAAACTAGGTTTCTGTGTGTGTGTGTGTGTGTGTGTGTGTGTGTGTGTGTAAAATCAATGGAGCATCTCAGTTGAGTCTATCATGCTATTCACATATGATTCTGTTAATTTTGGCAAGTTGGTAACTTCTTATTTGCTCTTTGGCATCTATTTGTATGAGATGATAAATATGAGACATACATTTGTACTTTATTGTTTCCTCCTTTCATTTTTATTTATCTATTTATTTATTTTCTTTTGAGAGAGAGAGCTTGGGCAGAGTAGAGGGGCAGAGGGAGAGAAAGAGACAACCTCAAGCAAGGCTCTAATTTTTTACATTCCTTCTTGGTTATATCCACAGAATATAGATAAAGAAAGCCAAAATAGTGAGTGAGTGTGTATGTGTGTTTGTGTGTGTATGTGTGTGTGTGTGTGTGTGCATGTTGCAAAAAATAACTACTCATCACTTAGCATGGGCAGCCCTATATGTTACCTTAAGAAAAAAAAAACACTAATTTGAAAGATCTTTGTCAAAATTGATATTTTAAAGAAATAATTTTAAAGAAACGGACCATGGTGAAGAAAAACACCGATAGCAAGTCAAAGGATTTTCGAGGAACTGAGTGATGGTTTCAAAATATATAAAAACGTGATAAAAGGATGGGCATTATCTTTCTGTTTCTTTAACTGGATATTGAGAAAAGTAATGGCCACAGACAAAGTGAAAGAGAAGCTCTGCTATGTGAAATAGAATGGGTGATCTTAGATTTAGAAATGACATTGACCTCTCATCTTAGACAGTGGAGAAGCTGAACACAGTGGATAGAACAGGGAGGAAGAGAAGAAAACAGGTTATTTTTTTAGAGCTGCAGTTTGTCTGAAGTAATCACAAAGTAGGACAAAAGTGTGCCAAAGACTTCTAGTGATCATCAAAGCTAGAGATAAAAAAAGCAGACCAATAAAAATAGAAACAGACATGAAATGCTGAATTACTGCTTCTCGATATGAGAATGAGTTCAGAAATTAAACTTTTAGTTCAAATCTATATACTCCTTATTCTCTTAATGTTAAATATTCAAGAATGTGATAAAAATGTTTAAGGGATAAATAGAATATTAACATCATAAAAAATAACTGGACAGGTTTAAACTTTTAAAAAGTAAATTTGTAGTGATACTGGACCACTCTATTACTATAAGAGTAATGAACACAAAATAGATTTCATATTTGAAAACTTATTGAGAATTCATAGGAAACATTTATAAAAGCATTAAAAAAACCATTTCTTGAGGGGTGCCTGGCTGCTCAGTTGGGTAAGCATCCTACTGTGGCTAAGGTCGTGATCTCATGATCAGTGAGTTCAAACCCCACAACGGGCTTGCTGCTGTCAGCACAGAGCTTGGTTTGATTCTCTCTCTCTCTCTCTCTCTCTTTCTCTCTGTCCCTCTCCTGCTAGTACATGTACTTTCTTTCTCTCTCTCTTAAAAATAAGTAAACATTAAAAATTTTCTTAAAACGTGATCAATAAAACATAAAATGTTGAAAGAGCACTATATCACAGCCTGTACATATGCAGTCAGTTCCAATACAAATAGTATGGAAAAATATCCACATGGAACATGTTTTAACCATTTTGTGGCCAAATTTCAATGTCTACCAACTTTCTAAGGATTTCTCCAATATTTCTCCTTCCTAGACAGAATTAATAACTTATTACAGAACAGTATTTACAATGATAGCTTAATGGTAGGCTTTTCTATTTTTTTAAGTAATAATTTTTGGATACTTACATGTGAATAAATATATGAACAATTAATTTCAGGATGTGATGAATCCGACAAATAAAATAATATAGATCACCATGATGAAAATGTGTAGGCAGATTATTAAAATAAAATTGTCAAATAGGACTCTTAGAGGAGATGATAGCACCAAATCCTGAATATTCAGCAGGAGCTAGCTAAGTAGGTCAGGGAAAGGGGCTGGTGAAAATCATTTCAGTAGCAGTTGCAAGGAGACTGTACCACTGTTTACCTGACATTTTTAACATCACAGTTTGTTCACCCACGAAAGTCAGGAAATGTGAGAGCAATCCTATAGTAACACAGATGCCAATTCTAATACAATTAATTTCCAAACAGCAGTAGTGATTGTGTCATCCCAAAAAATATCAGCTTAATATGAGCTTGCACAAGTATCATATATCCTTATAAAATATCTCCTATGTAGATGTTCCCACTGAAGCAAAGGATAAATAAATAGCCTTTCAGTTGAAATCTGCTATCATATTTGGTGAAAATCTAGGCATGGTGGATACTTAGATACATGAGTTCTCTAGAAGGAATTAAATGAAGTACTAAATGATAGAGATGTCAAACTGATCAGAATTAGAGGATAATCCTTATTAAGAGAAAATTCAGCAGTCCAAATGAATAAATCCACCAAGAGATAATAAAATACATTCATCTAATTTGTGTTGACATATATATGCAGCGAATTTGAGTCATGAGATTACCTCGTGTCTTGAGATTCTACGCAATGATATATCAGTGTCCTTTGAGTTATAAATCAAGGAGGAAATCCAGGACTCTATGGAAGATTCAGATGCAAGAACTAGGAAATGGAGGAAGACATCCAGCTAACTACCAAAGGGGAACTTCAGAGTTAAATGTTTATTTATAATCTCAGGAGAGAGGGAGAGAGAGAGAGAGAGAGAGAGAGAGAGAGAGAGAGAGAGAGAGAATGATGAATGCACTATCTCACTGACAGATGCAGCTAGTCATGAAGAATCAACTAGGTTGGCCACAAAGAACTGACCTAGAGTAGGAAGTTGTAGTTGAAAGTTCAGATGGATCTATTTAGTTATAATTATTAGGCACTCAATAAAGTAGTGTGTTGGAGTACAGAGGATGAAAGCTATAGAATGAAATACAGTATAGATTTATGCCATCACATGCCACAGCAGAACAGCAATGATCCAAAGTGTCCTTGAGAGGAAGTGGCATTGCAAGGGCAGGATAACCGGAAGATTTTTTGGAGGAAGTAACGTTTCAGATATTTTTAGAGGGATTGCTGTTGGCAGGTTATGATGGCAAGAGAACTTCCAATTGAAAGAGAGCCAAAAATAAACTCAAAATGGATAAAGGACCTGAACGTGAGACAGGAAACTATCAACACCCTAGAGGAGAAAGCAGGAAACAACCTCCTTGACCTCCACCGCAGCAACTTCTTACTTGACACATCCCCAAAGCAAGGGAATCAAGAGCAAAAATAAACGATTGGGACCTCATCAAGATTAAAAGCTTCTGCACAGCCAAAGAAACAACCCACAAAACTAATAGGCAACCAACGAAATGGGAAAAGATAGTTGTAAATGACATATCAGATAAAGGGTTAACATCCAGAATCTGTAAGGAACTCACCAAACTCCCTACCTGAAAAACAAACAACCCAGTGAAGAAATGGGCAGAAGATATGAACAGACACTTCTCCAAAGAGGACATCCAGATGGCCAACAGACACATGAAATGATGCTCAGCATCCCTCCTCATCAGGGAAATACAAATCAAAACCACACTGAGATACCACCTCACGCCAGTCAGAGTGGCTAAAATGAGCAAATCAGAGAACTCTAGATGCTGGCGAGGATGTGGAGAAACGGGCACCCTCCTACACTGTTGGTGGGAATGTAAACTGGTACAGCCCCTCTGGAAAACAGTGTGGAGGTTCCTCAGGAAACTAACAATAGAACTCCCCTATGACCCAGCAATAGCACTGCTAGGAATTTACCCAAGGGATACAGAAATGCTGAGGCATAGGAGCACATGTACCCCAATGTTCATAGCAGCACTCTCCACAATAGCTAAAACATGGAAAGAGCCTAAGTGTCCATCAACAGATGAATGGATCAAGAAGATGTGGTTTATCTATACCATGGAATACTACATGGCAATGAGAAACAATGAAATCTGGCCATGTGTAGCAACATGGATGGACCTTGAGGGTGTTATGCTGAGCGAAATAAGTCAGGCAGAGAAGGACAAATATCATATGTTTGCACGTATAGGAGGATTAGGAGGAACTTGACGGAGGAACAAGGGGGAGAAGAAGGGCGGAAATGGTGGGGGAAAGGGAGAGAGGCAAACCATGAGAGACTCTTGAATGCTGACAAAAACTGAGGGCTGATGGATGTGGGGGGGGGAGGAGCATGGAGGAGGGCACTTGTGGGGATGAGCACTGAGAGTTATGTGGAAACTAATTTGACAATAAACTATTTGTAAAAAAAAGAAAGAGAAAAAAAAGAATACAATCTAACTTTAAAGCTATTCGGGAAAAAAAAAAAAAAGAGAGAGAGAGGACAGCCCAAAGACACTCAAATGTAAGCAAGCCCAGAGTGTTTAAGGACTGTAATTGGTAAGTACCCTACATTTGCTAAAACATATACTACTATTTAGAGGAACTATGATAGAGAATATGAGAAGGGCCGATTGAGGACATATTGTCTCCCGGCTTAAATAACAAAATGTCCCATTTTTAATTAATTTGGTAAGCAACAGGGGAGCAAATCATGGTTATTGAGCAGATTACATGGTGATATGAACAGAATTTAGGTTTAGAAGAGATTAACTTGGCAGCTGTGAAAAGTCTCCTTTGAATATTTGATATTAATGTTTCATGGCTTGCAAATAACTACCATAGTTGAAAGACTATCACGTTCACTCTAGCAAATTCTCTTGCTGAAAAGTACATTTAATTTTTTAAAAAGGCAACCGAATGGTGTACTGATTTTGCTTCTGATTTACATGCTAATCATAAGTTTGTCATTTCTTTAATGAAAGATGAATGAAATAAAATGAAAGAATGCAGTATTGACTGAAGTTATCTGAAAATACGGTTTTACAAAATCATGAAATGATAAGCATAGTATCTATCTACATAAAATAGAGATTTTTATTAGGGAATAGTCTCAGAATCTCATAAATTATATTTTGGCACAATATAATGATAATTGATCATAATGATAATATATCTTTACTTGTAATTGTCCAAAAGTACATTTATTTATTTTTATTTTACTTTTCCAACTCTATCGAGGTGTAGTTGACAGTTAAAAATTATATATATTTAAAGTGTACAATCTGATGATTTGATAGAGCCACACTGTTGCACATTAGACCTCCACAATTTTTTTATCTTGCTTACTTGAAACTTTGTATTGACCAACATCTACCAGTATTCCTCTTTCCCTAGGCAATGGTAAACAATATTCCACTCTGTTTCTATGAACTTGACATTTTTAGATTCCACATACAAGTGAGGTCATGCAGTATTTATCTTTCTGTGTCTGGCTTTTTTCCCTTGGGACGATATCCTCCAGGTCCATCCATGTTGCTGCCAATGGCAGGTTTTTCTTTTTTCTTAAGGTTGAATGATATTCCTGTGTGTGTGTGTGTGTGTGTGTGTGTGTGTGTGTGTGTGTGTGTTACATTTTCTTTACCCATTGATCCATTGACAGACATTTAGATTGTTTCCATATCTTCGTGGTTATTAACGTTGAAATGAACATGGAAGTGCAGGTATTCAAGATACTGATTACATCCTCTCCTTTGGATATATACCCAGAAGTGGACATGTTATCATATGATAATTCTATTTTAAATATTTTGAGGAGTATCCACATAGTTTTCTATTATGGTCATACCAACGTACATTTCTACCAGCAATGTACAGTGGTTTCTTTTTCTCCGTATCTTCAGCAACACTTGTTGCCACTTGTCTTTCTCGTATTGGCTGTGTGAAGTGATATCCCATTGTGATTTGGATTTGCATATTCCTCATAATAGAGGAAACTTTTTACTTGTACCTGTTGTCTATTCTTATGTCTTTTCTTTTTTCTTTTTTATTCCAATGCCAGTTAGTTGACATACAGTGTGATCTTATTTTCACGTATACAGTATAGTGATTCAACCTTCCATACAACACCAGGTGCTCATCAGGACAAATGCACTCCTTAATCCCCATCAACTGTTTCATCCATCCCCTCACCTACCCTCTGGTAACCATTAGTTTGTTCTCTATAGTTAAGACCTTATTTCTTGGTTCCCCCACCCCTCTCTCTTTCTCCCTCTTATTATTTTTCTCTCTCTTTTTTCCCTTTGCTTGTTTGTTTTGTCTTAAATTCTACCTATGAGTGAAATCATTGGTATCTGTCTTTCTCTGACTGACATTTTATGTTTTTTATTTTTTTTAATGTTTTATTTATTTCTAGGAGAGAGAGAGACAGCGTGAGCAGGGGAGGGTCAGAGAGAGAGGGAGTCACAGACTGAAACAGGCTCCAGGCTCTGAGCTGGCAGTCAGCACAGAGCCCGATGCGGGGCCCGAACCCACGAACTGCGAGATCATGACCTAAGCGAAAGTCGGACGCTTAACCAACTAAGCCACCCAGGCGCCCCATGACTGACATTTTATTTAGCATCGCTCCATCCACATCAGGTCCTTTATCCATTTTTTAATTGGGTGACTTGTTTCTTGTGCTACTGAGTTGGATGAGTTCCATATATATTTTGGATACTAATCTCTTATCAGACATATGGCTTGAATATGTTTTCTCCCATTCTTTAGGTTGACTTTAACTCTGATGATTACTCTTTTGCTTTGCAGAAACTTGATTCAATCCAACTTATCAATTTGTGCTTTTGTTAGCTATACTTTTGGTGTCGTACCCAAAAAATCATTGCCCAAACCCATGCCAGGAAGCTTTTTTTATGCTTTCATATAAAAGTGTTATAGTTTTAGATGTTATGTTGAAGTTTTTAGTCTATTTTGAATTGAGTTTTATATGTGGCCTGACATAACAGTCTAATTTCATCATTTGTCATGTGATGTCCAGTTTTCCCAGACCCAATTACTCTAGAGACTATCCTTTCCCCCATCGTGTGTCCCTGGTGCTCTTGTCAAACATCACTTGGCCATAAATATATGGATTTATTTCTGAGCTTTATATTCCTGTTTTCATACCAACAGTATACTCTCATGATTACTGTAGCTTTGTCATATATTTTGAAATAAGAAATGTGATTCTTCCAGCTTTGTTCTTCTTCCTCATCGAGATTCTTTAAAATAATTATCTTTTTCATTGAGCTTCTTTAAGATGATTTTTTAATTTAATTTTTTAGAGAGAGAAAACATGAATGGGGAGGGGGGGAAGGAGAGGGAGTGACAGAGACAGAGAGAAAGAGAAAATCCTAAGCAGGCTCCGTGCTTAGTGCAGAGCCTGACAGCGTCTCAATTCTGTGACCTGGGATCATGACCTGAGCTGAAATCAAGAGTTGGATGCTTAACTGACTAAGCCACTTGGGAGCCCTTAACATGATATGTAAAGATTATTTGTTGGGCAACTTAGAGATCTCCATTTCTCTGGAAACTTGTGTTTATTTGGTGGCATCACATTTCCCTGATTTTTCATGTTTTTATAGCCTTGCATTGATGTCAATGCATTGGGGAAATAAGTTACCTCTTCCAGAACTTACAGAAAACCCTTCACCTATGTGTGGGTGGAAGGGCGGCAGCTGGGTGAGGTGTGGTGGTTCCAGTTCTGGGAAGGGACACAGTCCCTTCCGGGGTGGAGCAGTCTCCATGTGGATCCATCTGCTGACTGCAGCATCGGCAAAGACAGTGCAGGTCCAAAGAGGCCAAAGCTGTGGGTGTCACGGCTTTGTGGCAGTGGCAATTGGGGTTCTCAATGGTAAAGGCTGTGAAGGTCCTTTTGTTCTATTTTTCCACCATTGGGGAAAATCATGGCCAAGGGGGTACCTCTTAGCCCCAGGTCCGGCATGCAGCCATGCCTAATGCAGCAGTGGCTGTGGAGCCATTGTGTTAGGCAGAGGCACTCATCTAGCAACCATGGAGTGCAGATGCAGGCCAACACGGGGAAGCTGGCTGCCCACCTGGCTGGCTCCCCTTCCCCATGAGGGGGTACTCTGAGTTTGGGAGTTCCTCTTGCCAATAATCTGTGCTGACCTGTAGGGTGGGGTGATATGGACCAAGTGAGACTGTTCTTCCTACCCTTTGTGTGTGGTGATTCTCTATACCTTCTTAACTTGTCTCCTGTGCTCCCACAAAGCTATGTTCATGTGTGGATAGCTGTATAATTGCTGCTTTCTGTGAGAAAATGAAGGATGGGATCACTTACTCCACTATTTTGCTGATATCACTTTTTGGTGAATTGATTAATTAATTAATTTTTGAGGGAGAAAGTGTGAGTGGACAAGCAGCAAAGAGAGAGGGAAAGAGAATCCCAAGCAGGCCTCAAGCTCAGACCAGAGCCCCAAGTGGGGCTTAATCCCACAATCATGGGGTCATGACCTCAGCAAAACTAAGAGTCAGACATTGAGGGGCGCCTGGGTGGCTCAGTTGGTTAAACATCCAACTTCGGCTCCGGTGATGATCTCACAGTGCTATATTCAAGCCCCATGTCAGACTCTGTGAGGAAAGCTCAGAGCCTGGAGCCTGCTTCAGATTCTATCTTCCTCTCCCTCCACCCCTTCCCTGCCCCCTACTCATGCTCTCATCTGTGCGCTCTCTCTCTCTCTCTCAAAAATAAATAAACATTAAAAAAAAAGAGTCAAACATTCAACAAACTGAGCCACACAGGCACCTCTGAGTGAATATATTTATGATTCGAGGTTAGCTTACATACAAAGACATGACATGACATTGGCTGAAAAAAGGTCTTTTGAAAGAATGTGGCTTGAAAAATTCAAACCCATTACCCGATACAGAAAATAAATATTATTTTGTATGAGTACCTTCTGCTGTTTGAGAATAAACAACAGCAGGCACATGTGAGATTATTATGAGATATTAAACCAGATATGTGTTTACTAACTTGCAACTATTTTGTATAGTAAAATCTTTTATAATACAATTATTTCACTCTTATAAAAATTTGATAGAATAATTATCTCTAACTCAAACATTATGACTTCCTTGCAATAGCCAATGTCTTAGTGAAGGAAAAATTATATTTCACTAGCTGTACAGTTATTATTAAAAAAAATGATGAAAACCCAGGGTTCATTTTGCTATAGGAAAGAGGTGGCCATATCAGACACTGGAAGACCCTCGGCCACAGAAATGCAGAAACTCGTAAGATTGAAGGCATTAGTATTATTTTAGAATAGTCATAATATATATCTGTCTTAATTTTATACATTGAAAAATTTAGTTGCTGGGCATTTAATGACATGTATAGTGTTGGAGAAGTTAACAAAGCACAGAATGTTATCCACTAATTCTAATTTATATTTTCAATCTTGTTTCCCCTAAATAGAAAAGCATAGAGTAGAAAAAATTACTGGAATTATCTGTCAGCCGATTTTATTATCCTCTTTCCATATTCATTACTTTACTTCTATCATTTACCCTCAGCATGTATTAATTCACACAATTTCACTATTGAATTAAGTGGCAGGCATTGTACCATTATGCTTATCTAGGCATTGAAACATATGGTAGGATGAATACCATCTGGTGGCAGCATCCTGGATTAGAAAGTTCTCTGGCACAGCACTTGTAGAATACTGGCTGCTGGGCTAAATAATATTAAGCTAGGCTGTGTTTAAAATGCCCTATCAGTTAGTTGAATATTGCAACAGAGCATCACATTTGGCCTTATTAAAATTTGCTAATACAGAACACTGGAAGGCACTGACCACACATGACATAAGCTGAAAGTGGGTCAATTTAGTTCTTACCAGTCTATTACACAAGATTTCTATGGAAATCATTGTTATTGTTGGTTAGATTCCAATTATTCATAATATCCATGAAATGGATAGGACAATTTCTGCATAATGTTCTTCAGAATAATAGCAAGCAAGCTAGAGAGCATAATGGTAATTTTCTTAAGAAAGTAATTTCCAGAGAGTTATTTTTGGACAATGTGGTCCTTGAGTCCATAAAAATAAACACCCACTCATACACATAATATATAGTGAGTCTAACAAACCATAGGGAAATTACTAACTATAACAAAATTTATTTAATAAAAATATAGAATCAGAATCTATTATAAAGTACCGTCAATTCTCACATTGCTTAGTACTGTGTTAACTGCAACTAATACCATTCACAATTGTGTCCTCACTTTGCACAGTTCAGTGGAAGTAGATTGCTGTTATATACTGCCTGTAACTTACCAGGTTAACGTCTTGTTCAACTCAGTGAACAAGGTTTATAAATTTATAAAATTGAGCCAAGAATAATTTCCCCCTACCATATCTGTCATGTATTAGTTCAAATTCAATATTCAGATTTTTATTTCTTAAAAATTCTTTTCCACAGCAACAAAAGCAAATATAAACAAGGACATCAAACTAAAAAGCTTCTATATATAAAGGCAAACCATCAAAAAAATCAAGAGGCAACCTACCAAATAGGAGAAAATATTTGTAAATCAAATCTCTATAAAGGATCAATATCCAAAATATATAAAACTCATACAATTCAACGGCAAGAAAACAAATAATCTGATTTTAAAGTGGACAGAAGATCTGAATAAACATTTTTCCAAAGAAGACATACAGATGGCCAACAGTCACATGAAAGATGTTAAGCAGCACTAATCATCAGTGAAATGCAAATCCAAAACACATTGAGGTATCACCTCACACCTGTTAGTATGGCTATTATCAATAGTATAGGAAATAACAAGTGTTGGTGAGAATGTGGAATAAAACAGCCCTTGTGTACTCTTTGTGGGAATGAGAATTGGTGCATCCACTGTAGAATACAGCATGAAAGTTCTGTATAATATTTTAAATAGAACTACCATATGATCCAGCGATTCTACTTCTGAGTATTTATCCCTCCCTAGAAAGAAAAAGAAAGAGAGAGAGAGATAGAGAAGGAAGGAAGGAAGAAAACATTAACTTGAAGAGACATATGTACCTCGATAATCATGCAGCATTGTTTACAATAGCTGAGATAATGGCAACAATCTAAGTGTCCATTGATGGATGAATGGAGAAAGAAATTGCAGGACATATATACACAATGGAATATTATTTGGCCATAAAAAAGAAGGAAGTCTTGCCATTTGTGACAACACAAATAAACCTTGACAGCATAACACTAAGTAAAATAAGTCAACAGAGACAAATACCATAGGATCTCACACACAGAATCTAAGAAGAAAACAAAACAAAAATCTTAGCTCATAGATCCAGAGAACAAATTGGTGGTTGCCAAAGGCAGGTGGTGGGGGTGGACAAAATGAAGGGGGTCAATAAGTACAGAATTGCAGTTAAAAAATAAATAGCCTTGGGTATTTAATATTATAAAATAAAGTCCTGGCTATGTAATGTACAACACAATGACTATAGTTAATAATACTCCATAGCATGTTTGAAAATTGTTGAGAGAGTGGATTTTAACAGTTCACATCAAAAGAAAAAAGCTTTGTGTAATTATATATGATGACAGGTGTTAACTAGACTTATTGTGGTGACCATTTTGTAATATATACAAATATCAAACATTATGTTGTACACCTGAAAGAAATATATTATTACATGTCAATTGTAGCTCAACTAAATTAAGGAAAAAAAGAATAATGAGAACATTATGTGGAGAAATCTTGAAGTCTAAGAAAGAAAACCCTTACAAACTTCTTAGGTAAGATTTTTTTAAATGATGAGATATAAAAATGATATAGTTTTCATGCAACATTAGGATACATATTTGGATAATATTTTTCTAATAGAGATTTTAGAAATCACAAGGAGTCATTATAGTATACTTGAAAGAACATTTAACTTAAAATCAAGAATCTTAGGAATCTTGAGTTATAATTTTGGCTCTTCAGTATTTCGCTTGTGTGATATTGACAAAGCATTTTAATCTCAATGTCAGAGAAATAGAGGGAGAGAAAAGAAACTGATATTGCATGAGATTACATCTGCCCTAATTTCCTCACAAGACATTCTAAGCAGCAAACAATATATAGAAAGAAACGAAGACACGAATCTACAATGAATCCTATTGATCCAAAAATACCTTTCTAAGAATGTGAGGGAAAATCTGTACTGCAAAGGTTGCAATGAACTGAATGTTTGTGCCCTCCCAAATATATATGTTGAAAGAAACTCTAATCCTAATATGATGGTTTTCAGAAGTGAGACCATTGGGAAGTAATCAGATCGTGAGAGTGGAGCCCTGAATAATGGGAATAGTGTCTGTAATAAAAGAGGCTGGATCTTAGACAGAGTATACAAACTTGCAGTGTAAGATTAGCAAGTTTGGGGATCTAATGTACAGCATGGTAATTATAACTAATAATATTGTACTATACACTTGGATGTTTGCCGGGAGCCGCACCGGCCTCTCTGGATGGCAGTCACAGCAAGGAAATGGCCGTGTTTGCAGCTCCTGCCATGAGAAACAAAAACTGGTATCTCTTTCTGCTACTACTGGCTCATGTTGGAAATAAGCCTGCTGGTATTGACCAGGCCTCACAATATTCCATATCAGACCCATATTCTGAACACAGATGCCTCATAAGGAAAAGTATATTCCTGCCTTTACAAAAGAGATTTTAGATAAAAGCTCTGTGGATGATTGTAAATACCTCTTCCTATGGGCCTTGCATATCAAAGACAATTGAGCCTGGGCCCAAGACAAAGCCTAATTTAGAGTTAAGGAACAAATGGGGGCAGAATTTAAGTTAACACTTACATCTTCTTCTAACTGGTGATGTATGGCAGTCCCTTCCCCAAGGCCTACATTCCACAAACACCCTCCCCTACTGGCAGCTGGGATAAGGATAGATAAGAGTAGTTAACACTTAACCCAAAAGCAAAAGGTTAACACATTTAGGGCCCCCACGGTGTTCACACATTCAGCATCAAATAGGTCTCCACAACCAAACCCAGTTCAAAAACATTCATCCTCTTGAGAGCAAGACGGAATGATTCCTAGCTTATCTATATACAACTTAAATATTGTCCTGTTTTTCACTAAGAGCATCCTGTTAATTCCTTGGTTGTAAATTCACTATGACTGGGATAATTCTACAGAATATCAAAAACTTGTTATCGCAAAAGGCTTCCCATTGTAAAAATTCCTTTCTTTGACCTCATGTTGTTACTGAACCATTAAGTAAAGACACCAAAACTGACAGGGCAGAGATGCCTGCCTGGTGATCAGAAAGAATCTCTGGGTTCTCTCACTCTCTCTCTCGCCGACACCGTCCATCCTTCCCCTGAAGAGCAGGCCTCCGACAGATGTTGGGGACAGTAGACCTTAATGTTCTTATCATACACACACACACACACACACTCAAAATGATTAACTATGTAATAGGGATGGGGTTGGTTTCTAATGCTAGTGGTAATCATTTTGCTAAATATAAATATATCAAATCAACAGCTGTACACCTTAAACTTATACAACATATTGGGTCAATTGCATTTCAGTAAAGCTGGGGAAGAAGAAAGAGAAGAGGAAGAAGAGGAAAAAGAAAAGAAGGGGTAGGGGAGGGGGAGGAGAGGATAAGGAAAAGAAGAGGCAGCTGCTTCCACCAGAGAACAAGTTAGTCCTATCTCTAGCATGTGAGTATACAATGAGAAATTATCAGTCTGCACACTCACAGAGGGCCCTCACCAGAATCTGACAGTACTAGCACCCTAATTTCAGATGTCCATCCTCAAGAACTGTGAGAAATCAATATCTGTTCTTTAGAAGCCAAAGATGGTAGATGATTGATAGATAATAGATGATAGATAGATAGATAGATTAGATAGATAGATAGATAGATAGATAGATAGATAGATAGACACACACACACAAAACGGTTAACTATGTATTAGGGATGGGGTTGGTTTCAAAACTAGTGGTAATCATTTTGCTGCATACAAATATATCAAATCAACAGCTGTACACCCTAAACATATACATCATATTGGGTCAATTGGGTCAAATAGATAGATAGATAGATAGATAGATAGATAGATAGACAGATAGATAGATAAACTTTCTTGTCCTGGCCTCACTTACTTTGATGTTTCCATCTGAGTGAAACAAATACTGAAGGAAGTTTTGAATTTGATATCTAACTCCCAGAACTTTTAATGTAGTGTAAGTTTAAAAATTGATTTTGTTTGAATATATTTTTTTAATTTAGACTTTAGATACATTCCTGGAAAGTGGAAAACATACATGTATCATCCTAATTCTACTATCCAGGCATAAATATATTGACTGCAGGTATTTTAATCCTGTTTTTATTTAATTTTTTATTTCTCTCTCACTCACCTTGTTACAGACATGAGCTTATCTCACTTTGAATTTTTATTTGATTTTAAATTTTAGGAAATTTCAAAATATTGTACTATCTTATTGATAGAACTCCCCCATAATGATATATTTAAGAAGATTATGTAATTGGGGTACCTGGGTTGCTCAGTCTGTTGAGTGCCCAACTCTTGATTTTGGCCCAAGTCATGATCTCCTGGTTTGTGAGATTGAGCCCCATATCGGACTCTGAGCTCACAGCATAGAGCCTGCTTAGAATTCTCTCTTTCTGCTTCTCCCACACTCATATGCTCTCTCTGTCTTTCTCAAAATAAATAAATAAACTTAAAAAAAAGAAAAAAAACTAACACTGATGTTAAACTTTAAAAATAAGAATGAAATATTGTAGAGAGCATAAAATGCTTATCAAAAGTAAAATTGCAAGAAGCACAGACCAGATACTGATAGATACCTTACTTTAAAGTGTTCAGTCTCAGCAGATAGGAAAAATAATAATGACTTATCACAGTTCATCTATCATATTCCTAATACATTTTTATTTAATAATAAGTAGGGTTCATGTATTTGCAAGATAAACAAATATTTATAATTTTGTTGGAAAATCATTAAGTTCTACCCGTG
Organism: Hyaena hyaena; assembly: GCF_003009895.1. NCBI lineage: Eukaryota > Metazoa > Chordata > Mammalia > Carnivora > Hyaenidae > Hyaena > Hyaena hyaena. Next base: position 568,668 of record NW_024081049.1, read on the forward strand.
AAACTACTATTAATACTATATGTTAATAACTAGAATTTAAATAAAAACTTGAAGCAAAAAAACACATAAAGTTGAAAAACAAATTTGTAAAATTTGTATTTTTGAAAACTAAGATTAAACTAACAAAAATTGAGCAAAAGAAACTTGTAAAACCCCCGGATTCCTCGTCTTAAATACTATTTCTATGGATATATATTGAAGGCATAATAGGTAGATGCAATGTATTCCTGGAAATTAATTTAAAAAAATTTAAATTTCAAATATGGAACATTTATTTAATAAGTAAATAAACTTCAGCTACTCAATAAGATACTATGCAACTATTCATATAAAATATTAAAAATATTTGATACTATGAAGAAATGCTCAGAACTCATTGAAAAACTTGGTAGACAGCACATGAGTCCATTTGTTAAATTATTTTTTATTTTATTTTTTAAAAGTATTTTTTATTTTAGAGGGAGAGAGAGAGAGAGTGAGCAAGGGAGAGGGGCAAAGGGACAGGGAGAGAGAATCCCAGGCAAACTCTGCCCTCAGCACAGAGCCAGCTGTAGTGTTTGACCCCAAAACCTGGTACCATAATCTCAGTTGAAATAGAGTTGGATGCTAAACCGACTGAGCCACCTGGGATCCCTGAGCCCATTTTTAAATAAAACAATTATACACACACATTAAAGCATTTTAACAGTATTTATCTATGAAGTTATCCCTAACCAAATAGGATTAATAATATTTAAAATATATTCATGTTGTTGAATTTCTCAAAATTCCTAATTAAGACTATGTTATTTTTATTTTTTAAATTTTTAAAAAATTTTTTAAAATGTTTTATTTATTTCTAGGAGAGAGAGAGACAGCGTGAGCAGGGGAGGGTCAGAGAGAGAGGGAGTCACAGACCGAAACAGGCTCCAGGCTCTGAGCTGGCAGTCAGCACAGAGCCCGACGCGGGGCTCGAACCCACGAACCGCGAGATCATGACCTAAGCGAAAGTCGGACGCTTAACCGACTAAGCCACCCAGGCGCCCCTATATTATTTTTATAATAAAATATTTATTATAAAATATTTTTATTCAGCTATTTTCTGAAAACGTGATCTGTGCATCTTACTAATGTGGTATGGGAAGGAAGTAGAAGGAAGTACTTTCACACTGAGGAAGCACTGCCCCCCCCACATCTTCTCCTCTCCGTATAGATGCTGATAAGAATCCTTAGTGTATATGTCTCATCGACCTTCAGAGATTAATTTTGAAAAGAGAATTTTATGTCAGTACATAAATTCCTTGTCAGTAAAAATGAAACTGTGTGTCAATGCATTTCTATTCCAGATGACTGAGCAAATTACCAGCTGTGTGACTTTAATATCTCATCTTCATTTCTTGAGCTTCAAAATAAGAGAGTGAGAGAAGATAATCTCTAGAATTACTATTACTGGATTCTCAAGCTAGATAGTGGTAGTAAGAGACTTTTCAGTTGTTAGGTACTTTAAGCAGTGCTAAGACATATCTTTTTGCATGGATCCCAGAATATCAGGATTCTTTCTATGGGATACTTCACATGTATGAGATATTCAGGTCACAGGAGATTATATACAATCACATAATAATTATATATATATATATAACATAATAATGTGACATATTATATATCATTAACACAGTGATGTTATTAATAAGTTAATTTTTTTACAAAAATTTTATTTCTGAGAGAGAGAGAGAGACAGTGTGAGCAGGGGAGGGTCAGAGAGAGAGGGAGACACAGAATCTGAAACAGGCTTCAGGCTCTGAGCTGACTGTCAGCACAGAGCCTGATGCGGGGTTCGAACCCACGAATCATGAGATCATGACCTGAGCTGAAGTCGTACGCTTAACTGACTGAGTCACCCAGGTGCCCCATTAATAAGTTAATTTTGATAAATAATTAAGGAATATGAAAAATTTCTTTCTGAAAACCTGTAATACATACAAAAGCACCTTATTCTCACATAGATTCAGAAAATCATGTTAAATTCATAATATAATTATTGCTATTCTGAAGAATATGAAACGTTATTGCATATTGTTTATTTTTGTTTTGTTATGTTTTATTTATTTAATGTTTATTTTTGAGAGAGAGAGAAAGACAGAGTGCAAGTGGGGGAGGGGCAGAGAGAGAGGGAGACAATCTGAAGCAAGCTCCAGGTTCTGAGATGTTAGCACAGAGTCCGATGTGGGGCTCGAACTTGTGAACCATGAGATCACGACCTGAGCCGAAGTCGGACGCTCAACCAACTGAGCCACCTACGCGCCCCTACTTGATTTTTTAAAAATTTTCCTGTTGAGTAGTAATTTTGAGCACCTACTCTTTTTGTTTTTTTTTTTCTTTAATTTGGCCCAGACCTTCTCTAAACTGTCTATTCATTGCCTCCCTAACTTTCAATTAAGAACTAGCAAATAATTCTTTGGAAGAGTTCTGATGACACTGTAAGATCCTGACTCGAATTTATGGACCACTATATTAAGATTAGCACTTAAAAGTGTAACTTCTTTTTCCTGCACACGCACACACACACACACACACACACACACACACACACGGTTGTTTAAATAACTTGCACTACAGTTTATTTTAGATACAAACTATATGCAATTTCAGTCTCTATTTTAGTAGGCTATTGGGAAAACATGAGGGAGAGCATGATAGAGAACTTGACCCTGAAGAAAAGTATGGCTAGGGAAAATTTCCCAGTTACAGAGCTTCCAAATGACTCTTAAGGAAGGTAAGATTCCAATCAAGTCTTTAAGAACACAGTGGAAAAAAGGATAGCTCCACAATCGTACACAAATGGTTAACATTACATGTAATAGACATGTGAAGCTCACCAAGGCCTGGAGGGCAGAGGGGAGGAAGAAGAACAAAGAGGAAAAAGAAGAGAGAGGGATGTACAGCGAGAAGGCATGGCAAGATAAAATGAAGCCTGATGGAAAATATGGCGAGAGACAAATTTTTAGTTGCAGATTGCCAATTCACTCCAACGATCAGAGTTTTCTGTAAAACTATTATATTTTAAGAGTTTCTTATTTTTCCAGTATCACCTTCATTGGTACATGTCTTGCTACATACATGCCTGAGTGAATGATGTGGGGAAGCAAAAATAAAAAAGATCCTTGTCCTGTGTCTGAGTCGAGAGCAAGGAGACAGAGAAGCTGTGGAAATACACAGTAAATACAATTTAAGTGGAGAATTGGAGAATATTGAGAATCAGAAATGGCTACATTATTTTAAGCTCCAAATATTCTCAGGTATCTTGGGAAGGACATTGCATTTCTCACAGGAAATTTTCTCAAAAGACTAGGAAATCATCAAAGTCTAAATTACACAAAATCCCAAACTTGTTTTTAAATATTCCACTTATTTTTATTTATTTATTTATTTATTTATTTATTTATTTATTTATTTTTTATTTTTTAAAAATTTTTGTTTATTTCTGAGAGAGAGAGAGAGTGAGCAGGGGAGGGTCAGAGAGAGAGGAAGATACAGAATCTGAAACAAGCTCCAGGCTCTGAGCTGTCAGCACAGAGCCTCACGCGGGGCTCGAACCCTCGAACCACAGATTATGACCTGAGCCGAAGTCAGACGCTTAACCGACTGAGCCACCCAGGCGCCCCTACATTTTCCACTTATTTTTAATACCTGCTTTATCCCATCTATCTTTGTAATTCTGTTTTTATCCATTTTTAAATGTCTTTTCAACTCTCCTCCACTTTGCTGTACACCTCTTGGTCTTCAAAGATCAACTTAAAATGACATCTTTGATCAAATTTCTTGGAGAACATATTTTATAGGATAATAATGATGATTGTCATTTTAGGAATTTATATTAAATTTTAGGTGTTAGAATTCTTGGCAGTTAGAAATGCAGGAATAGGCTTGTAATAGATCAAGACAGAATATACTGATGAGAAATATTGCATATGGAGGTGACAGTTAAAACTGCTCATGTGCAAAAGATCTCCAAATAGTGAATCCTATAGGACATATCCAGAATAAGAGTGCAATTTTGAAATGATAGTTTTGAGATAAGTACCTTTTAAATCATTAAAATATAAAATTCAGTATAATACATATCTAGTATTTAATATAATATAGAATGTTAAAATTATTTGGAAATTAGGAATATACATGTAGTACATAGAAGGAACCTATGAATATTCAAAAACTAACTTCCTCTACCAGGCTAACTAACAAATACAACGCATTATTTTTTAATTGGGACATAACAATATTTTCTTTATGCATACTTACAGATTGCCACATGATAGAAAAACAGGAATAATCATAATGGCTTAAATAAGGTGCAAATTTAGGCCCAGTAACATCTATTCTGTTGTTTCATTAGCATATTTGGATTCAATGCCATTTTGAAATAATAGCCATTTGTATTTTCAACCATCTCTTTTTATTTTTTGTTTTTTCTTGTTTGTCAGTAGGGAGAGTAATCATGTATAGATTTTCTAATCCATAGGCATATTAAGAAGATTACAAAGAATCCTGGTATGTGTTTAGGGCCCTGGTACTTGTTTGTTAAGACGAACATTGTTATGTACTCTGCTTCTGTAAGCAGTCATTTTTATTTTAATGTGCTGTATTTTAATTTCCATTAAATGAAAGAAATCATTCCAATATATTATGTCAATACTTTTCATTTCAAAAGACTAGGATTGTTTTCTCTGTTTTATACAGCAATGATTTGATTTTCAGATAGAATATATTACATTAGAAATCATTACATTTTTAGTAAAAGAATCACTGTTCTCTAAATGCAATTTCAATAAATCTCACAACAATAAATCTCACTAAACAACATGATGTGCTATTCTATAGCTTCCTTAACTTCCAAATTTGCAAAACATTATCCTAAGAATATTACGTGATGTGCAATTGTAACAATGTAAATTTTTTAAACTTCAACATTAATACTGCTTTTCTCTAAAATTATTTGGCATATTAAATGATCAAAGCTACTTGGTTTTTAATAAGTTTTTATTACTGATATAATAAACTATTGTAATGTAATAGTATACTGTATTACAGTTTAAATATATCCTGGAAATAAATAAATGAATAAATAAATAAATCCTGGATAATATAAATAAAATAGTCCTAGTATAAACAGATAATATTTAATGTAATAATATAAACGGCATTGATAATATTATAGTCATATAATTATACTATAAGTGAAAATGTTAATAAAATAATTCATATTAAAATACCCAGTTATATAATATAAATCCATTTATAAGGCAGAATAATATGATCAACACATCATTTTTACATTTTGGCAATTACTACCGGGAAGCATTTCTTAAATATTATGGAAAAGTTGTTATGATTAAGAACTTAAGTCAATCAATCAAGAAATGTGAGGGATACCCAGAAACATTTTAACCATTAAGATAATTTCTTTTAAGTCAATAATGTGTTCTATCAGTACTATTGTGTAGTTCCCTTTCAATATCTGTGTAACACCTCTATTGTACAAGCTTTTGCTCTAAGTATACTTCTAAGTCAATGACTGTTTCTTGATGGGGAAGGGGGAGTGTCAAATTTGGGGAAAAAACACTCAGATTTTAAATATTATAATTCCTATTGATATTACTATAAATTTCAAGTTTACATTTTATATTAAAATAAAACATAATATAAAATGTTTTCTAGTTTATTATTCTAAAGAATTAATATAAATTATTAATATTATTGATACTATTAATAGTTTATACTATTACTTTGAATAGTAATTTTACTATTACCATAAATATTAATAGACTATATTTTTACCATCCATGTAAGTATATAGTAAATATATATTTTTCCATGTGTAATATGTATTTTTAAGATGTATTTAAGCATATAGAAAACATGGATTTTTAATCCCAGATTTCTCATGTATCTATCTACCTGCGTAAGCAATAGTTAAGTTCTCAATGATATCTGTTGTTATGACTTATGTTATCTGTTATGATATATATCCATGAACAAAAATTGAAGTAGGACTCACACAGAAAATGTTTGGAGTTATTATATTATTTTATTGTTTCATTGTTTTTCATCATAAATGACAATGATATTTGCAACTTATGCAAATATACCAATAAGGCAATACAATTTATGACCTGGCATTATTTACATAATTTCACAAAAAATTGTATTTTCCACCTCCCTTGGAGTCATAATTCACAATAAACTCATAAATGTTTTCTCAAAATTGGATATTTTATTTATGAATTATGTTCTTTAAGCTCTAAAATTATCCTATAGTGACATATGTGCTTATTTAAATATATACATTTGCATTTATAATCTTTATAAACAAAATAAGTAAATTTCTATGACGAGAGTGAGTGATTCTTACTGAATGTATTACCTTCACATAAATAACTGGCACACAATTTGTACTATAGCTGAGCTCATAGATGTGACATTCAATATGATTAAATAGTACATATTTCAATTATAAGGGATGTAGGAAGGATGTGTACTGAAATTTGATACTGGATATTTTTAAGAAATCGCAAAGAATGAAAAGGAAGAAGACAATGGGAGATGTTCACATTCCTTTGGGCCTTGAAGATTAATAGTTGGCATGTTTGTAAAAGCTTTACTTCTTCATAGAATATGAATACAGATCCAGCCTCTGCCTAAATCTTAGAACATATGTAGTAAAATAAGGACAAGAATAAGTCATTAAAATATGTTAGGGCCACTGTTTGATTTTGCATAATCATTTTGACTATTGAATTATGCTAAAGCTAAGGATTTTTTTTCTGTGTAATAGGTAGTTCACCAAAGGAAAAATAAGCCTCCGTTAAATCAAATTTGGAGGATTGGTGGTTTTCTCCCTATTATCCCTGCTGTGAATAAGACTCTTAGCTGTAGGTTTTATCAATGCTGATGCATCGCTATGACAACTATTTGAGGGGCCTTTAACTCCCTATTTCACAAAGGTAATAAAAGTAAGTACTTCCCAGAGTCCAGCTCTGGCCAGGTCCAGGGTCCCTGAAGGATGGATGGTGTCAGAGAGAAAGGGAGTGAGAGAGCCCCGAGATTCTTTCTGATCACCAGGCAGGCATCTCTGTCCTGTCGGTTTTGGTGTCTTTATAGATCAAACAGTAACATGGCATCAGAAAATGGAATTTTTACAATGGATAGTTCTCTATAATATGTTTTTGGAAAATGTACAGAAACAGGTTTTACAGAAGTATTCTTGCAGAACTGCCCCAATTAGAGTGAGGTTGAGTAACTAAAAAAATAACAGGTGTTCTTAGTGAAAAACAGGATAACATACACATTTTATTTATTCAGTTTTTATTTAAAATTTTTTTAATGTTTATTTATTTTTGAGAGAGAGAGAAACAGAGTACGAGCAGTGGAGGCGCAGAGTGAGAGGGAGACACAGAATCTGAAGCAGGCTCCAGGTTCTGAGCTGTCAGTACAGAGCCTGATGCGAGGCTCAAACTCACGAACTGCAAGATCATGACCTGAGTTGAAGTTGGACGCTTAACCAACTGAGCCATTCAGGTGCCCCAACATACACATTTTAATAACGCTAAGAGTAAGTCATAGGTTAAGTTGTAGATACTCTTATCCATCCTCATCACAGCTGCCAGGGTAAGGGAAAGTGTTTGTGAAATGTAATGTAGACCTTAGGGATGTGACTGCTACACATCACCAGTTAGCAAAGGTATATGTAGTAACTTATGTTCTACCCTTATCTGTTCCTTCTCTTTAAATTAGGCTCTTTGTCCCTGGGCAAGACTTAATTGTCCAGTTATATTCTTTATGGCACTGGAGAACCAACCATACCTTTCAAGAGTTTAGCTCCTTTCCAATACATAGAATAGCCTCTTCGAGTGCATTTACCTTTGTGTCTAGTTTTATGATTTCTTGAATACCTCGGGCATGAGAGACATTTTTGGTTAGCTCATTTACATGTTGAGCTGTATGAACCTCTTGGACTAATGCAACGGTAGAAAAAGAATTGTACACGTAAAGGTCAGTCTTTTATGAGTAAGGGTCATTAGCCTGTTCGTAGCTCCAGGGAAAGTGTGGAGGGAAACAGGACCTGCTGGAGACACGATGTCTGTTCCCATAATCATAAAAGAGGAAGTTCCCACAATAAGTTCCTTCACAAGGTGCAATCATCGTACCAGGGCCAGAATAAGGGGACAAGTCACTCTCAATACTGATCAACAAGGTACCTTGGGGGTCGGTGCTCAGGCAGAAATAATTGAGTGGGGGTGGATATCGGTCATCGTCTGATGGCAAGAGACCGTGCAACTTGTTTTAACCTCACCAGGAGCCCTCTTGACTAGTGGGCTCAGAAAGGCTCCCAAGAATTACTGAACATGATTTGTCTGGAGAGACAATCCACCATGGGCTCTGAACATTCTTGGGGAGCATGCCAGATGCCAGGCTTCTCTGTCTTCCGATACTGAACAGTTCTGTGCCTGGTTACATAGACGTCTAGTAGGTCAAGATAACTAGAATGAGAGCTGCTTGATCTCCGGGGGAAGGTAGACTCACTTATTTGTTGTGTGCTCCACTGTAGGTCGCTTGCTCAAAACCAGTGGATTTTTGACCCTGAGTTTCTCAGCTATTCCAAAACTCCCAGGAAGGTGGGGGACCTGCTCCCGGGCCCATCGAATTACTCCATGGACATTGTGGATAGGGTAACCAGTGCATATATGCTGATACTCTACTAGTTTTTCTGTAATTTTTTTCCTCTCTGATCCAAAAGATTTATAAATGTGTTGCAAATGATAAGATCTCAAACTTTTCAAGAGTCGTGATATAATTGACCTCTTGACTATAAATTTTATCAAAATTTAATTTGAGCATAAAATGTAAATATGTGTCATTGCACAGTTCTGATTAAGTTTCAAACATCTTTTTAAATATTCTTTCATGAAAAGCATTTCTCGGGGCGCCTGGGTGGCTTAGTCGGTTAAGCGTCCGACTTTCGCTTAGGTCATGTACTCGCGGTTCGTGGGTTTGAGCCCCGCGTCGGGCTCTGTGCTGACTGCCAGCTCAGAGCCTGGAGCCTGTTTCAGTCTACGACTCCCTCTCTCTCTGACCCTCCCCTGCTCACGCTCTCTCTCTCTCTCTCTNCTCAGAGCCTGGAGCCTGTTTCAGTCTACGACTCCCTCTCTCTCTGACCCTCCCCTGCTCACGCTCTCTCTCTCTCTCTCTCTCCTAGAAATAAAAAAAAAAAAAAAAAGCATTTCTCCTGCCAGTTGGTACTATGGCTCAAATACAGTCATCTGGATGGCACTATCTTTTTCATTATTGTAGTTCTGCTAATCACCTCCTCCTTGTTCCTTATGTTTTTCCACATCTACATTTGTGAAATATTGCTCTCCTCCTAAATTTCTAAACTCTCAGACTTTTTCACCTGTTAATGGTCAAAGTTTATTTTTGGTATTCTTTATAATACTACTTCTCTCCTAACCAGCTATTCTATATGAATTACTCTTAATGTCTTTAATATGTATCCTAAAATTTATTTATTACTTGTTTATTCCTACAGCTTCCTTCTTACACATTTAATATTTTTATTGGACCTATGATTTCTGATGTACTGTGTTATCTACTTTGTTGTGTTCTCCCTTTCATGGTACAGTTTTGGAGATATTTTCTTTCTTTAAGCCAAGGCTAAAATAAAATTCACTATTTTGTAGAACTATGATTATATTAAACACATTTCACCTAAGAATCAAAACCAGAGGGTATTTTCTCCAAGTATAAAATATGAAAGTATTAATTGTAGATAACATGTATATTCTTACCATCTAGCAAACAGAGGTTTTACATTTTTATGAATAAAAACATACCCTTCATAATCTCCACACATCTTTAAGTGAATTATACATGCAGTATGTGGTAGAATTGGGATTTAAACCAGGGAAGACTGGCTTGAGTATTTAATATCTTAACTAGTAAGCTAGAAGGCATTCATTTGACTAGTTAGTAAATTCAAAAATTGAATTCCAAGGTCAAATTTTTCTCATTGCTCCTATGGAAGTAGCATCCAAATTAATTGCTTGATATTTGGGAACCTATCTTTATTACAACCAAATTTTCCCCAACATGTGACCAACATAAGCACCTACTGGCAACACTTTGTCACTACACACCTAACACTTTCCTTATTATTATCCTTTGTGCTTCTATCTTAGAAAAGAATAGTGCCTTCTGATATAAAATAGAAGGGTGTAGTGGACAGATGATAGAGAATCTTCATCCATATCAAATTTCCTGACTGACCTTGGACTAAGTTGCATTCCTTGAATTTTAGGGTTTTTTTCACTGTAAGTCTGAGATAATAACATGTTCTATACAGGTTGTTGTGAGCTTTAAATGGCACTGCTATTTATGTGGCACCATATAAGCATTCAATAAATATTATTTCTTTCTGTTCTTTGCGAAGTATATCATGGATTGTTATTTAATATCCAACATCTATTTCAATTTCACACATCACTGCTCTTTGGTGTACAGAATGTGAAACTATAGTATATATTTATTAAATTACTACAAAGAATATTAAATTAAAGGCTAGATCCTTTATTATAGTGAAGTACAAAGTGAATTCTTTGTAAGGCAAATATTTTTTTTGAAAAGAGAAACCTTCTATTTCATTTTCTGTTTTTTTTTTAAATTATTGAATCAGCTTTATAGAAGAAAGACATATCAATAATACATTTTCAATATTTGAAATTAAATTAATGACAGCAACTTATTCCAATAAAACAAACATATTTTTCAAGTAAACTACATGATTAAGATGAAGGATATGTTTTATAATTTTATTTTTATTACTCTCATAAGTTTTCCATCCTCTTTTGTTAAACAGAGATTTGGTAGTAACTTCTAAATGTCCTAAGACAAAAATCCATGTATTTCTTTTTGTCTTAGAGTTTCTGATGAAAGTAAAATACCCACATAGGCCAATAAAATCAAATGGCTTGTAATATAAAATTCTTAAAATATAATTAATAGGATTATTTCAATCTATTGGAACTCAGAACTGCGAGCCAAATTAGGGCTCAACACAAGCTAAGTTCTAGGGTGTGACCAAGTATTAGTCTACAGAATCAGATAATCATATTCTTATGATGTGATTCTCCGGTTCCAAAATTCACAAAATAACTTGTCAAGCATCAAAATCTACCACATCAAGAAAGTATTAATCCAGTGTTATAGTCTCAATCCAAAACAGCAATTCAATTTTCCCTAAATCAGAGAATAGCTACTTTACTTGGTCACAGAAACTGATTTTAGAACTGAGAACTGGAATTTTGTATAAAATAAGAGCAAGTGTAACACCTGGGAAGGGTGAGTTGGACTTTCACAAACTGGTTATCCATGTGTTAGTGTCAAACTTGAGTCAATACAGACAGCATAATGGCTCAGTCCAGCTGTCTCCTGCGTTATTGCTGCCACTGGGCAATAGGTAAAGACAAGTAGCCTCAGATATTTTCATTCATCCGTGGCCACAGCTGGGAAACAGGGGGTGCCTCACGTCTCCAACAGATTTGAGAAGATTCCTTTGGTCTGCCAGAATGCTGATAAGGAGAGGAAGGGCTCTGGATCTTTGCCATTGTATAACATTGGGCTTCCACCTGGGATCTTTAGTTATACAAGAAAGTCACAATAATGCCACTTAATTCCCATGTTAAGACGCTGAAAAAGCTCCATAATTTGTAGGGTAACTGAATCTCTGCTGATGGACAGCTGTCTTGGACATCTCTCAAAGAAAAGGTAAAACTTTTTGTAGCACAATGTCCAGGCAGAACGGAGGAAAAAGTACATTTTGCAGTTCATGATAACATTATCAATTATATGTTAAATATTATATTCCATATTACAAATTGAACATATCATAACTATACATTGTATGTAATATATTATATCTTTATACAGGGAATATATACTATATATCATACAATTTAGTGCATACAACACATTTTATACCACACATAATATGCTATATATTATAAATTTGACATTATATATACTAGACACTTGTCTATGCATTCTAATGCATTTAATTTATTACAATAATGTTATGAGTTAGGAAATATTATTGTCTAAATCTTACAAATAAAGATTGAGACTAGCTATGCAGAGCATATTATTCTCATTTCCTATGCTAAAAAAATCACAGTTAAAAATATGAGATGAGGGTAAATATTACTAGATCACATATGAATTTCTCTGATATTAGTTATGTCAGGAATAACTACTGCCAAGATACTAGTGGCACTCAGGTGACCTTAGCGTGACATTTAATCTTCAGCGCTACCCAATGCACCTTAACTTTCTGCCGCTGGGAGGCACTCCTGCACCATAGGACAAAACTTTCTGGCTTTAAACTTGGTTTCTTACGCGCTTCAAAGGTTAGGACAGAGGCTTAAACCACACTGTAAAATTTGCAAATAATTCCTGCACGTTTCTAAATCAATAATGCTGGTGATCAGAACCTGGATTTTCTGGACTGGTATCACTATTCAATTGTGTCCTAAATAGGGAAACAACCAGAAGATCTCAAGTTCTTCAAGTTAAGAAAAGTCTACCCATTTCTCCCTTCCAGGCAAATGCCAGTAGGCAGCCTAGAGCCTGGAAACGGATTTAGGCGGGGCCCCGGATGTGGTGGTGCCTGTCTGCAGACTGCGGAGCCCAGAGCCTGAGAGGACTGCAAGCTAGACTGAAGCTAAGCAGATAGGAAGTCCAAATAAGGAATCCATCCCAAGAGCTTGGCTTTAAATGTAGAAGCAGTGCATACAGTGAGAAATCAGAAACCTCACACCTTCCGGGGCTTTAATGGGAGAGCTGGAAATCAAACCCAGTGGGCACCCTGGAAGAAATAGCTGAAGGACATTTTTCCCCATCTCACTGGCTGCTGATGGGGAGCGAGCAGTTAAGGGAGCTAGTCTGGCTGAAAGGGAATTGGTACTATGATTAAGAATTGTAAAAATAATTCAAATTTTGGTGTTATTTATATTATCCACACGTATAATGTATAATTGTCACACGTAAGAATAATAAATTGTTCTTAAATATTTGATACAGTGATTTCTCGTAATTGTTTTTCCTCCTGCTGTAAGAACATGGCTTAACAACTGTGATGTTTGATGAAAACTGAAGATTTTTTTAAGTCAAAAATAAATAAATTGGAGTGGTTACTCAGAGCTACAACAGCTGTGTTTTGATGTTTACAACCACAGATGTTAGATGTTTCCAGATGGAAACAAGGTTGTCAGTCTTCAATTTCCTCGAAAAAGAGCCATATAATGACGGGCAGTTAAAAACCAGTCTCATAGTTTTTCCATGATACTAGTCATGAAATTCTACAGTTTGCTTGCAATATATGTCTAATGTAGTTATCTGGAGGTATATTTGGTTCAAACATTTGAAATGGTCTATTCATTTCTTATTATTCCACATCAAATACTGACAAGAGTGTTCACAGCAGTGTTTCAATTAATGTCACCATTCAAAAAAAAGAAAAAATCTTGGATGCTACCTAGCTAGGTTATGGCTATGGGCTCTTATAATATTAGCAAATAGAATAATGAGAACTCCAAAAAATTCACAGTTTTAATTCACAGTGATTCACAGTGATTCTGTCAATCTCCTCAATCTCTGACTAGACTGTTTTATAAATGATAATAGTAGGTAATACTTACAGCACTTTAGTTTGCGCTCAGCACTATGCTAAATATTTTATAAATAATTCTATTTCATATGCAAATCTTGCAACAATACTATGAGAAAATTACTGTTATCCTCATTTTCCAGGTGAATAATTGAGGCTTGGAGACATTATATAAATTGTCAAACTTCGTACAACCGAGCACGTGGCAACTGAGATTCAGATCCAGAAACCCTGATTCCGCCTTCCAAGTTCTTAACCAATATGCCCTCCAATCACCAATTATGCTATTTTGTGCTGCATTTGATCCTACGTCAATCAACATAAATGTAGGACGAAAATAAAAGGTTTCTAAATCATTAAAGAGAGGAAACTAAAACATAGAAGTGACAAATTAAGAACAACAAAGATCATGTCAATGTTCCAGACCTAACTGTTCCACAAGCCTTCCTGCAAGCACTCTGTAGCTGTTGGTTAAGAGTCCCAGAGGTCTCCATCATTTCCTGTTTCCACGTGAACAAGGAAAACCCGTTTTTCACACAGATAGGTGGCCAGACATGCTTAGCCTCCTCTGACCTACTACCCCCAGAATACTCAGCAGCTAAATCATTGATCAGATATTAAGGTAAAATGAAGATATTTTAGATATAAAATTCTCCAAATTTACCTGCCATACATTTTTTTTGCTGTTTAGTTTCTTTAAGTTTTACAGCATTCTTGGGGTATATTTGACAAATAAAATTATAACATATTTAAAATTTACAAAATGATGATTTGACACATCCATACACTATGAAAGGATTTTCTCCAGAGAGTTAATTAACATGTCCAACACTTCATCTATTTACCTTCTTTGTCTTTTTTTTTTAAAAAAGATTCTGCACATAACCAACACCATGCAGTATTTATCTTCCCCTGTCTGGCTTATTTCACCTAGCATAATGCGTACCAGGTTAACCCATGTTGTCACAAATGGCAAGATATTCTTTTTTCTAAGGCTGATTAACATTTTATTATATATGCATATATAGATATATATATGTTTTCTTCTTTGATATATCCATAAACAGATCCTTAGGATTCTTAGGTTGTTTCCACACCATAACTGTTGTGAACAAGTGAAAGGAACATGGGAGTAGAGATATCTCTTCAACACAAGAGATGTCTCTTGAAAACATTTTATTTCCTTTAGATGTATACTCTAATTGATATCACAGGATCACATAGCAATTCTATTCCACTTTCTTGAGGAACCTCCATACACCTTTGCATAGTGGTGGTACCAATTCACATTCCTATTAACAGTGTATAAGAATTCTTTCTCTTCATCCTTGCCACCATTTGTTATCTATTATCTTTCTGATAATAGTCATCCTAACAGGTAGGAGGTGATAGCTCATTATGGTTTCAGTTTGCATTTCCTTGATGAGCTGTGATGTTGAATACCTTTCATACACCTGTTGACCTTTGTCAATATTTGACATTTTTGGAGAGGCTAATTTCTCAAAATAAATATTAAGTAAATATCTAATCTTTATGTCATAAAACTTTATATACGTATATTTGAGGTCCTAATCCAGAACTTTTTTGAATAATTATATGGTGCACATCTTCACCATGTACTAATTACCAAAAGCTAAACTATTAAGTAGGAAAATGATAGTAATAGAGAAAACAAATATTCCAGAACAGATATATTCTTTGAGTTATTATTAGCTTTAGAGTGCCATTGGAAAATATTGAGGCTGCTAATAAAATGAAACCAAAAACACTACACATGTTTAAATCCCCAGGATTTCATTGAGTGTTCAGATATACAGAAAAATGAATGCAGCCTTAGTAGAATTTCCCAATGGTATTAGTTGTTCCTTGATCCCTTATGAAAATGAAGAAATATTGGGAAAAAATTTTTAGGCTTGAGCATATTATAAGAATCAGAGACCCAGTATCAGGCAATAAGTAAAATAACTGTTTAACTTACTTTGAGTATCATGAGTATTGAAGGCTAAGAATGTTCAATGTAAAGCTTAAATCCAACATTTGGAGCTAATTATAATCTTCTACTGCAAATTTTAAATAACAATGGACAAATGTTTGATGATATTTGAACTCATGGGGAAATCAGTTACTTCATAGTCTAGGTGAATAGCACCCTTTCGTGTAGAAATGTCAGTAATAAGACAGTAGGCAAAAGTGAATTCTCTTTTGTATTTAGGTGGAAGACACTGTAACACATGATAGAGTAAAAGAGAGGGACTGTCCAAGGAAGCAATAATATTAAGAGCAGTACTCCTGAAAGGTACACTTTATTGAAGCAAGTTCCCACACCACAGACAGCCTTTATGATACTTGCAATACAGCATGCAAAAGGTAAATGTAAGATGAAAACCAAGCCAGAGAACATATGGTAATGAGATAGAAGCTCTGATAACTTCTGGAAATAAGGAACTGGAGATTTCTTGAATGCATGTAAGGACACATGTGTGAACTTGTTTATGTGGTTTGTCTCACACGTCCTCCATTCTTATTATGTTAAAAAAAATGCCAACCATTTCTCAAATTCAGGAAATGAACATGATACAAACTAGAATACTTGATTCATTCTCCAAGGTTTTACTGAGTACAACTAGAGGGAAAGGTTTTTCCTGACAGGCCATGAAATTGTTAGTGTGAATTCAGAACTACCAGCAACATATCCCTCATGCAGATAGCCCTGACTGCTCTAAAATACAGCTAAAAT
This sequence comes from Hyaena hyaena, assembly GCF_003009895.1. Classification (NCBI taxonomy): domain Eukaryota; kingdom Metazoa; phylum Chordata; class Mammalia; order Carnivora; family Hyaenidae; genus Hyaena; species Hyaena hyaena. The sequence continues at coordinate 585,101 of NW_024081049.1, forward strand.
AACCTCGGAAGGAAATCATAAAAGACTAATGCAGAGAGAATCCTGAAGACATTCAGTTTCCCGGTTCCATTCAACCTCAGTATCACCTCTGCCCTTCCTGGGTATGTGTACCAATAAATCTCATTTTGAACTTGAGCTAGTTTGCATTGACTTTCTGTCAGGTACTACTAGAGAATAGTGGCTATTACAGAGGACTTAATTCAGTGGTTGGAAACTGCCCCTGGCTCTATAGGCTTTCAAGGAAAATACATGTGGTATGAGTGTAGGGAGTGTGGGGAATGTGGGCACTGGGGATGCTTTTTGCTAGCTCTTAGGCCCCGAGCAACCCAGAAAACCAAAAGACTATATGCAAGCATAGTAGAGCTAAAAAGAAAACCATGTCAAACTTCTTATGGTTGCAGAAAATTACAGAAATCTCAGGAAGAGGTAAAGGGGACTGGGACTCACAAAAGTAAAATCATGTCAGGTGACCATATGGCTTGGTGAAGCACATGGCAGTGGTGCTGAGTAGTGGTGCTGATGGATAGCAAGTAATTGCACTTGGAAGCTCTTTTCTGAAGGATACCATTTAAACCATATTTCATTATAATAATTGTGTGGATTGATATTATTCATTTCGAGTAGAAAAATCTGTATATATCTTGATTACATGATATTTGTAAACTTGAAATTTTGTGAATTACTTTTATAAATATGAATATGTGGTTATAGAAGAACCCATACATTCAGCACTAAATCCGAACTAACACTTGGTCTCAGACCCAAGTAGAATAAAATGGATGACCACACTGATAGCACAATCTAATATATGTAAACCATTTCCCCAGTCTAAAAAGCTAACTCTTCTAGACATCTCTCCAAATTATATGGGACCTAATATGTCTTAAAGGGGAAGAATAGAAATTCTCAAAATATACACCACTCTCAAGAATTACCAGCTTGACAATTAAAAAATAATTTTGGAAGTTCAATGCTTATCACAGTACACTTATGAAAATCTACTGTCGGGTTAGAAAGTCTCATAATGTCTCTGTCAAATAGTTGTTGAGCAAGAATTTCAGACTGAAAGAATGAGGGAAATACAACATTATAAGAGTCAAAGGCTAAGAATTTTTCAGAACATATGGAGTTGTGACTGCTTGTATTACAGTCACTCATAGGATCCTGAGAAGGAACACTGAGCTAGGGCTAATGCAAGAGCAACAGCAGTGCTAGAATATAAAGTTATAAACACATATATAACGCATATTTTAAAATGGTAATAATTATAAACATAATAGAGTTATGTAGGTAGTCTCATATATCTAGACATTTTACCCTCTCCAAATCCATCCACACATCTCATTTCCTTTTTTAAAAATGTTTAATGTTTTATTTATTATTGAGACAGAGAGAGACAGAACATGAGCAGGAGAGGAGCAGAGAGAGGGAGACACAGAGTCTGAAACAGGCTCTAGGATTTGAGCTGTCAGCACAGAGCCTGAAACGGGGGCTTGAACTCACAAGTCCTAAGATCGTGACCTGAGCTGAAGTTGGACGCTTAACTCACTGAGCCACCGAGGTGCCCCCACACATCTCATTTTCAACAGCTTTTATCTATGTTTTTTGCAACTGGTCTCTCTACCTGTATTCTTATTAACCATATATCCATTTTCCATTTTCTACTCTACACCAAGAGTAAAATAGCTAATAAACCAGTATAGTAGAGTGCACCCCTGTGATTTTACATACCTTGAAAAATAAAAGTCCAAAGTCTCTACACAGCATATTAGATCATCTATGCGTGCCTGTACTCATATTTCTATTTGTACTATTTATTCTTGAGCTGTACTTAAGTTCTAATGTTTCTTGGTATCTAGACCATGTAATCTCCAGCTTCTTACTGTTTTCAAATATTCTTGCCATTGGCAGGGACATGCCTCTCTAGGACCCTGTCCCACCACTAACTCCATGCCCCCCCCCATCCATGCCACGCACATCGCTGACTCTGTTCAGATATGTAAATAACCAAGCCTCCATGGCAGGCTTAGGAGGCGTTCTCATTATTTTGATGCTACCATATGAACATCTCTTCCATAATATTTATGAAAAATGGCAGTGCCCTTTGTCTATCTCTCTAACTTGAAGGCCTCTTAGAAAAGGGATTTTACCAAATATTTTATTGCTTTTAGTATTTTGAGTGTTTAACACAGTCTACTACCTGCTCAAAGTCATTTATTATATGAATGAACAAATGGGCATATTTTGTGTGTTTATGCACCAGTACCCAATCGTACCTTAATTCATTTAGCAGACATCATTAAAAGTGTGATGTGGAAATGATCTCTATTAATGTGAAATCTGGTACGGTGATATGAAAGTGTTCCAAATGATGTGAGAAGAAATCATGTATTGAAGTTCTTCTAAGTTTCTGTTGATGTTTTTACTCATAAAACATTACATAAGGATGAATTACTTAACATTTCTGAATCTCAGTTTATTGCTATGCAAAATGTATATGCTCATAAATGTCTAACTTATTATTTTGAGAATTAAATGTGAAACATATGTTAAAGTTACTATCCTACTGGCTGCCAAATTGTAGGTGCAAATACATATCATTCTCCTTTCTTGGTTGAAATGCATATATCCAGATCTCTCCTCATCACAGAGAAATAAAACTCCATGAAGGAATGCAAGGGAGTGCTATGGTAGAACACTCCTACCATAGCCTCAATGGTCTCAAAGGTCTGCTTTATTTACCATTGAAATTTGACAGATACAGTATGCTTATTCATATTTTATATTGATTTCAAGAGAACAGAGTAATATATAACAAATATTTAACATGGAAAACCATTAGTTTCCTCTAAATAATTACATTCATTTGTGGTAAACACTATTAGCTGTTCTTTCTCTCTCTCTTTCCTTGCCAAATAAAGCTCAGTTTTGTTGAGGGCCAGTAAATCCCTCAACACAGGGATATATCTTAATGAATCTTGAGCAATTATAGTAAGCCTATTCTCCTCTACCAGATATTCACATATTCAGTTTCCCTTAGAGCCAGGGGTGCCCATGTGACCAAGTTCTGGCAATCACAGCATAAAGGGAAATCTGCAGAGCATAGAGAGTGGTTTATAGGGAAGCTATTGCTTTCTAATAGCAGACATATCATGAGGATGACTAATTTCTGCTGTCCACTTTGCTTCTTCTCTTTGAACACACAATAACACACAATAACAGAGGATAATTACAATGTTTGTGTGATCGTGAAATAATAGGACAAAATGCCACGTCTGAGGATTTCAGAATAAACACACACAGGGTGTCTGGTACCTTAACTACTTCACAAGACTGCTGCATCCAAACTAGAAACAACTGTCTGCGAATTTTATGTGAGTGAAAGATAGCAAAATGTGTCACCCACCCCCAGAGTGTACTGCTTGGGGGTACTGATTATTTTGAGCCATAGGCACTTTAAAAAATGCAACAAGTGGCTTTCTCTGAACTCCCTTTATCTGCCTAAAAACAGATCTTCCAAAAACAAACTCGGTTGTCATAAAACCCCTTCTCAAGAGTTTCATCAACCAGGGAAGATTGACTCTCATCATAATCTGCTTCTAGGTGACCAGAAATGGACACCACACATAGACAGACTTTGTCACAAACCATCATATCTCCCATCTGCTTTCCTAAGGGTGTATCGTCTCTCTTAAAAATAATTTAAGACCCCCCAAGGGGTCTATGTCTCCCACACCCCCCCGGTTCTAATTAAGATGATATTTAAACCTAAATGTAAGTCAATTCAGAGAGTTACACATATTTTCTCTGGAGATCACCCGTGTATATATGAGATATACGTGTTAACAAACTTTTGTTTGTTTTTGTCTTATTAATCTGGCTTTTATTATAGGTATCTCAGCTAAGAATTCAAAAGTGTGGGGGGGAAATTGTTTTTCCTTCCCTATATGAGAAAAGCCTCAGTTTCTGTTACTCAGTTCTTCTATGACTTGTGATCAAAGACTTCCGGCCTGACATTACACCCAAATAAAGGTAACCGTGAAGTAGAAAAAGAATGGGGTATGCACCAGTGTTGCAGTCTTGTCCTGAAGAATGCAAGGGTACGTGGACTGTAAACTCTATAGCTTCTGAAAAATCTTGTGTATGAATTAAATAGACAAGTTGTATAAAAATGGATTAAAGCTGACATATTGGGTGTATCCAAAGTCTGTTGTATGCTTGACTTTTTGCTTATTTCCATAGTGTTGATACTGCTTATTGCTCTTAAGAAATGAATTCTTGGAGTTTGGGGAGACTGGATATTTTTTTTAAATGATAATAAGATATCATTAATTTGATAATAATATATGAAAACATTCTTTCATATTCTGTTTTTATTTTCATTTTGTTTTCTGTGCCATGTCTTGTGAACATTGTGTGTGTGTGTGTGTGTGTGTGTGTGATACATCATAGCTTTCAAAAACACACTTAACCTTGAAATAACTTCCAACCTCATTCTCAAAATATGCCAGGTCTTCTAATTCTTATAAAAGACACATTTTCAGGAAAAAATATAAATATTCTTTCATGTTAGTGAACAAATGATTTATAAATGTGCCCATCAGTATTCATTTGTAGCTGTGTTTGAGTAAATGATTTAATGGAACCCAAGCATTTTGTCACAAGGAATGAGGAGATTTTTGTTTTTAAATGAAGATGGGCTACCTGTTAGTGTTAATTTTCAGGTGGTGGCTTACTCATGAGGAAAGCCATGCCTGGAGCAGGTGTCTAACTATGTGATAAAGTAACTGTATTGGCAGAAGGATGAAAGATGAAGACTATTAAACATTTTGGGTAATGATTCAAAAAACCTGAAGAAGAACAGATAATCCCAGAGCATGATAACTTCTGAAAATAGTTTAAAAATGTATGAAACTGTTGCTTCTGCATAATTTCAACACCTTTTGAAGTAATACAATCAGAGGCACAGTTCTTCCAGATTAAACATATTTTATTGATTTTTATCTTCAATGGAGTGAATGCTACTGAGGTTTCATTTGTACAAGTTTGAATACCTGGTTTAAAGTTATATTTGTGCACTGTGAACTTCTCCCAAGTGTACATTGATCAAGTCGTGCTTTTTTTCCCTTTTGATTTGTTCTGCTTTATCAAAAAAGCATTCTGTTCGTATGGGTACAACCAACAAAGTAGACTCTTTCTTGGTGCACATTCTCAATAGTGAAAGTTACTATGAATTTAAGAAAAGTAAATTAAACCAAAGAAAAATATGATTGAGCCAAATTTAATTATAATAACAGGATGACAGCTGTAGCGATATGAATAAGGAATTAATGGTTACATGACTAGAGTTCTATTTCTGGCTTTACATTTTCATATATATCCTGAATAAGTCTCTAAGCTCTTCTAAAATGCTGTTTTCTTATACATAAAATGAGAATTATCTGATCATAACTGAACCATTTCTGAATAATAAAAAGGAACTAAAGGGATATCTTTAAGTGATTTAATAACTTACATTTTAAAATTCCTTTCAATGAAATTCCTCTCTCCTTTGGCTGAAATTGGATTAAATTTCACAAATAAACTTCTTACTTTAGATTTATTTAAAACTTGGAGATACTTGCTATAACTGAACACATCGTATTTTAAAATATTTATCCTTTATTGGCTTTCATATATTCTGTGGCTGTTTTCTTTTCTTGACCTCCCCTCCATTCCTTTCTTCCTTTTTTCTTCCTTTCTTCCTTTTACTTCTTAAAGTTTGAATCACAGAAATCCTAAGAAACTTATAATATCCTTGTATACTCTTCCTCATAAAATATTTGTATTAATCTTTATGCATCTTTCAAAGTGTTTATGGACCATCTATAGGCCATCCATGGTGACAAGATAAATAATTTTTGTCCTGGAAATGTGAAATGAATAAATGAATATTTGAATGAATGAATGAATAAACAACAACAACAAAAAACCCGAAAGGGAAGGGCCCCAGACCAAAGAGGATGCAAAGGAACATCCTTTCCGATTGTCTTGCTCTGCATGGCTCTGATTCTATCACTTCACTTTTCTCCCAGTCTCCGCTCAAGAACATTTGCTTGAACAATTGGACTTAACAAAAATGAAGCTCTTAGTAAAATTGTTACACTGATAGATAAATTAGATTTTTTATGAGGTATCTTAAAGTGTGTAGCCCAATATGGTAAAGGAGTGGTACTATGAAACCACAAATGAAAGAAGTCAGCTCTAGGCTATCAATGGCTCCAGGGATTACTGTGGTGACACCACGTAATAGGAAGAAGGCATGTGTCAACATGGAATGCAGTGTCCTGCACAACAGACATAAATGAAGGTTCGGCAGTGTTGGCCAAGACTTCAGAAGCCACCACTGAATTGACTGTATATTCAAAAGATGAAAAAATACCATGTCTTAATATCCATCCCCAGCCCTGCTTTACTTCTTAGCATGGCATTTAAAGTTTGGTATCACAATGTGTCTAGATATCTTCATGTTAACTCAACGAGTATCACTGTAAATCCACAGAGTGCTAGGTCCTAGAGATACAATGATGACCAAACAGACATACTTCCTATAAGCATGATGCTTATGGCGTCTGCATAAATCTCTCTAGTTCTGACTCTACCATAACTATGAGTCTGTAAGTCAGCTTCCTTCAGCAGGTCATAAACTCCAAGAGTGTTCATGCTTTTTGTTTGTTTGTTTGTTTTATGGAAATATGTTTATTATCATTGTTTGTATATGGTACACACTCAATGAAAATTAATTTGATTTAAAAATCTCTTGGCCTTGTATCAGAGAACATAATAGGTCATCAAAATTTGCCATTGATTTTAGAAACTCCCCTCATTTTATCTATTTCTTTATGTTCCTTTTATCCTATTTATTATCTTAAGGATGTTTCTAATTAAACTCTGAATCCATCAAGTCCATGCAAATGACTTTGACTCATAAAGCAGTGTTCCCAGTCCATTGGTCTGGAAGCAGAGCCCTCAAACATGGACTGTTTGATCAGAGACTTTCTCTATCTTAGGGTTTCAACAGAGCCTGGCCATGTATGTTGATATTCTCCAGTGCTCTGTCAGCACCTAGGATTAATCCGCCAGTACCTTTTCCCAGCCTGCGCTTTTCCTCCGTCACAAGGACTCCCAAGCATGCAGATCCTATGGGATAGCCCCTCACACAGATGGGTGTTTGGAGAAGATGACGAATCACCCCTATCCCTTATTAGGGCTATTTCATTCCATTACATGAATGACAGCTTAAAGAGACTATTTGTCACTAGGGCATAATTTAATCAACCTCATATAGGATGAGGAGAAAATGAGGAATTAGAACAAGTGCAGAGAATATGAATCAATTTTTTTCTCCATCCAGATGCAAATGTGCTTCAAGACTATTCCTGTCTTCTCACCTAACTGCTGTACTTACTTGAGAAACCATTTTTAGTCATTCATGTCCATTAGCAAGAGCTATTCATTATGTTAAGGCTTCCAAAATTAAAAAAATATATATGTTTTGTATTTCTGTTGGATTGTTCTAAAATAATAACAAATAAATTAAATTTAAAATTTAAGCTTCTCACCAGTGCTTTCTACGTTGAAATTCTTAAATATAAAGCAAATGAAATAAAACAATTTGATTTGCAAATTGTCCTAATGTTAACTTAATTGTATTCATACTTAATGAGTTCAAATTCTTTAATGAATACAATAAATCCATGTGATAAAATAATTAATTAGATAAATAAAATAAAGAATTAATATTTTAATTTTATCATTTTAAGTACATGAAATCTACATATGGTCCTAATGATATAAACTGTCAAACACATCATAAACCATTCACAAATAAATCCAAAGACAGTACAACTATATGATCCACTTAAAATAGCAGAAAATGTATGTTTTCTGCAAGGAACAATTTGTAAACAGAGTATATAAACAGATACAATGTACAAGTTTCAGGAACTAGATTCAATTTTGAGGATAAAGAGGAAAAATTTATATTAAATGTTATGTAAAGTTAATGGTGCACACATTTTTTATGTTTATTCATTTATTTTTGTGTGTGAGAGAGAGAGGTAAAGAACGGGGAGGGAAAGAATCCCGGGCAAGGTCCGTGCCGTCAGCACAGAGCCCCACGCAGGACTCAAATTCCCAAGTCATGAGATCATGACCTGAGCCAAAATCAAGAGTCAGATACCTAACCACCTGAGCCACCCAGGGCCCCAGTGGTACACACATTTAAATCAGTCAGTTAGTAAATTTATAAGGTCTTTCTGCTCATTATTATCGTTGAATTATTGTATTGGTTAACACTCTAGACTCACAATCAGGTATAGGATATTTCCCAAGCCCATCACTGTAATGATACACCAAATCTGGTGCAGTTTATCTGACTTCTTTTTTTTTTTTTTAACTCGGGTCAGAAAGAGAGAGAGAGAGAGAGAGAGATACAGAATCCAAAACAGGCTCTAAGCTAGCTGTCAGCACAGAGCCCTACACAGGGCTGGAACCCATGAACCATGAGATCATGACCTGAGCCAAAGTCGGACACTTAACCGACTGAGCCACCCAGGTGCCCCTCCTTTATTATTTTTTTTTATTTCTTTCTTTTCTTGGCTCCTGAGAATGGAGGTTTTAATGTTTTTTGAAGTATTATAACATCCTTAAAGGTTTAATAATACATAAAAATACTTAAATAATACTTTAAAATTGTTTAACTAAATTTGGATAAAAGAACAATTAAAACTGAGGAAGAAAATGACATATCACCTAAAAAGAAGCATCTATAATAATCTCCATCACAAAATAAGAATTAATCCAAATCTTAATTTATGTGCCACTTTTCCAGGAAAATTTTCTCTCCTATGAAGACTAGGCCACATGTTCCTGATACTCATTTTCTAAGCATCTTATATTGTCATTTATAGAGTTTATTACAATTACAGCTAGTTGTTTAATTCTTTGCCCACTATTTGTTTTTCACAGGAAACTGTGGGTTACCATTTGAGGCAGGGATCAGGTTTCTTTCATTCATCAATCTACTCCTATCAGCTAGCCCTGCACTTGGCTTACAGAAGATACTCAACAAATATAATTATATGAATAGTTATTAGTCAAACGTACTGTTTTAGCCAGCACTCCAACAATGAAACCCCCTCCAAACCTCCAAGAGCTTCACCACCAACATAGGAAGGAGAAGATATTTTTGTTCAGCTCAATGAGTTTAAGGCTATATTGAGATATGGTAAGTTTGTTCTTACAATATAGACATTTATCTTCCCTTCCATTGAACTCCCATAAAAGCATGCTTAAATTTTGGAATAAAGAAGTTTATTATGTATGGAAGCCTTTAAGAATCAAACAGGATAGCAGTTCATAAAAAAAATTGCAGTACTGTATGAAGAATACTGTCACTTAAAGAACTAAGAGAGTTAATATGTACTTGTCTCTATCTACTTATGCATGCAAAAAATCATGTAGGAAAAGCTTATGGGTGTAAAGTTACATAGGTTACTTCAGGAACTGAAATGTTAGATTTTTTAATAAACTGTACTAAATAACAACTTGGTAGAATAATAACACTAGAGTTTTATATGCCATTATTTCTTCAAACTGTGGTACTGCTATCAAACACATTAGAGCCAAGTTGAGGCAAAACGTGGGGAAGTATATAAAATTAATTAGTTTCAAAACAGCCTGTTGAATCTCAGGCAAACATTCAAAGACACGCTAAGCAAGCATACTTTTTTATAAATAACTACATCCAGAATTATACCAGGAAATACAGCTGGTAAAAAGCACATAAGTATAGTTATTCTGTGCAATAAACAATGAAGATTTGTAAAAATTTTGTACTTTAAGCTTTAATTTCAAAGATCTTCAAATTGAATATCTTCTCCAGAAAATATTGGAGCTTGTGGTTAAAGTGTAACTTTATACATATGCCCATAATAACCAGAGAAGACAGAATAAAATTTAAAAAACAATACGAGCTACATTTTAGAAATGAAGAAACTGAAATTCAAATGGCTCTGTGACTTGCCCAATGTCCCATTGTTAATAATTATCAGTGAAACCAACCTAGTTCAGATTTTCTATTATTACATGATGATATATCTTCTCAGATGAGCTCTCAGAGTAAAAATAGAAACATTAATATTATAAGACAGTCTTTAATATTTTAAAATTGATTCATATATTGTTTACATTCAACCAACAAATATTGAATGCCTCCTGTATCTCAGATCTCCTGGATATGCACAAAATTCTTTGCCCTTAACAGAGGTTATAGTCTAGTACTCTGAATAAACTGACATTTGTTTTAAAATATCACATGAATCAGCTCAAAACAGTAAACACTTTTAGAACCATAATCTAGAATGCACACTTGAAGTTGAAAGAGCTAGACATGTCTCAGAGGGGTAAATGTATATCAAATGCATCCCTTGCCATATATAAGATATGAGAATATATAAAATAGAGAAACCCAATGTTTGATATTTGCTGTTTTTGTTTAGATTGAGAATGCTTTCACCATTAGCTTTGCAGATCCATTATGAAATAGGTATTTGTCAAGACATGCTTTCATTACTGTTGCTCTTATTTTTCTTCTGATTCTTTTCCTAAGTCACTATATTATGTATTTTACAACTACAGCTCATTATTTTACCTTTCCCTTAGAATACATTTTTAATGAACACTACTTTCTGATAACTTGAATTATAGACCATCAATATATTACTTGACAGAAGGCAAAACAATTTTGCATCATATATATCTCTTAGTATAAGCTATAGTATATTTAGGATAAATATATCAGTGTATTTATTCATGACAGGTTTTGGCCAAGTTTGGAATTCAAAAACCTTATATATTCTGGAGTTACAAATTAAAACAAGATCCACAAAATGCCCACTCTACCAGGAAAAAAATAATTGCCTTCTGGCTGAAAATAACTAAGTATTAAAATTTAAAAAAAAAAATTGTATTATGCTCACCAGTGCAAGCTGATTGAATCTTTTCAGACTCAATTCGCTAGGCACAAGGTCATTTATAATGCTCTCCATTAAGTATCCAAAGGGCAATTTTCTGATATCCCCCCATATGTTTTAGTCTTTGTAACAAAACTGACCCTTTGGAAGAAAACTCTTTCCATCTACATGTGAAAAGTGCTGAATGTTTCCTTTAGTGAGATTTAAATTGCTTTTAGCAGGTCAGGTCATCTCATTTAATAGTTTCACATTACTTTATTCAGCTTGCATCTCTTAGAAATACAAAAATGGCTCACTCCAATTCTTCGTTTCAACGGTACTTAATATTCTGTTTGTATGGTTAAAAAATTACTCTCTGGTATATGTGTTTCACTTTTCTCATATCCTCTACTTTCTTATACATTTCATTTTAAGTGGTGAATAAACTTTTAGAATTTTAGATTTTAAATACGATTGATGGTATAGGAAAGGAGAAATAATTTTTCTCTACTTTTGTGAGTTCTTTTTATAAAGAACTATAATAAAAGACAGCTTAAAAACAGAAAACAAAAGCAAAAGCACAAAACAGAAGTTTGTTAATGTAGAACCTCATGTCTACATGGGTGTTAGCAGGAGAAAACGAGTAACTCCCCGAGGTGGCTTTGAATTCCGGCTTAAATACCATCTTAACAGGGAGAGGGATGTAGGCCTCTCAGGGAAGAGTGTTTGATTTTGAGGGAAGATAAAAAGGCCCTTAGAATAGATGGGAGGTAGAAGAGATTGGGACAGTTCGCCAGGGTGTGGTGCAGACATCTAGTCTCTCCTGTGCTGAAAAGTCAGTTTTCTCTGGTTGATGAATCTTTTGGATGATCTGTCTTTAGGCAGAAAAAGGGAGTTTGGAGAAAGCCTCTCCCTGCACTTGCTGTTTTTCAGTTGCCTATAGCTCATAATAATCAACGTGACAAAGTGGTGCATTTCAGCATGTGCGCATGTGCAGAACTGTTAGTACAGGCCTAAGGCTGGGTGGGCGGAAGGGGCATTTTGGTGGCAGATTCTACTACACTTCATTGGCTAGACAACCTCTTGCCTTTTTCCTATATGCTTTGATGTCCCACAAAGATGTTATGGAATTTATTTGTTGATATTTTATTAGAAGCATATATTGAGCAATGATCAAGGGCTAGATTGTCTTGAATAAGTTTTAATTCCTCTGGTTCCTTCCACTACCTAAGCACACCACACGTTGATTCCTAAAAGTTCCCCTCTCCCTTAGGGGCTTAGGGGCATTTGAGTGAAATGACTGCCAGTTTAGGCTTTAAAATACTGTTACGTTTCCTAGGGAATTCCCTCGAGAAGTACCATAAGCCTGACATAAAAGCATACGTCTTGAGGTTCTCAACCCAGGCCTGCCTGTACTAAATAATGTTTTCTGAAATCTCTCACTTTGGGTATTATTTGGACCTAGCCTCAAGCATTCCATTTGCTTTTCACTTCATATTTTTATTGTCAACTTGCCTCTTGTCTGCCAGTCACAAGCCTGTAGATCTTCTGCTATTATGATCATTCTATTTTCTTAAGAAAATAAAGTGGGTAGTGATGCAACAATAACAAAATATAAATCACTTTTCACAATTTCATGTAAACTGTATGTGGCATTTGAAAGCTTTTCCAATTTAAACAACTCCTCTAAATTCCTTTTATAATGAACATTTTTATCTGGTTTGTATTAACGAAAATTTCTGAACATCTACTGCATGTGTTCTGAACAACAACAGTAACAAAATCACCTACGTTTCAAAGCAAACTATAGAGCTAAGAAATACATAGAATACAAATTCTACAATCATAGCAGTGGTTGGAACTTTTTGCTATTTCTATTGCTTTAAAAATAGTTGATTTTTTTCATATTTAAAGACTTAATTTTATAATAGTTTTAAGTTCACAGCAAAACTGGGAGGAAAGTACAGATATTTCCCCATATATGCCCTGCCCTCACACATGCACAATCTCTCTTATAATTGACAGTCTACGCTACCATGGTACCTTTGGTAAAATTGACAAAACCACACTGACATATCATTATTACCCAAAGTCCATAGTTTACCTGCAGGCTCACTCTTGGTGCTGTACATCCTATGGGTTTGGACGAACGTGTAATGACAAGTATCCATCATTATAGATTCATACACAACATTTTCACTGCCCTAAAATCCTCTGAGCTCTGCCTATTCAGCCCTATCTCCTTATGAACCCCTGGCAACCACTGATCTTTTACTGTCTCCATAGTTTCACCTTTTCCAAAATTTTATTTACAGTACTCTTCCCTTATCTTGGGGGTATGTTACAAGACCCCCAGTGGATTCTTGAAAGCACAGATAGTACAGACCCTCTATATACTGTTTTTTCTCCACGTCCATATCTATGATCAAGTTTAACTTATAAATTAAGCACTTGAAGAGATTAAGAATAATAACTAATAATAAAAGAGAATATTCTAATAAGATGTGTAACGGATGTGATCTCTCCCTCTCTTTCTCTTTCATAGTATCTTACTGTGTTGTACTCATACTTTTTCTTATGATGATATGAGATGCTAAAATGCCTATGTAATGAGATGAATTGAGATGTGTGACATAGGCATTGAGACCCAGCATTTGGCTATTACTAACTTTCTGACTGTACATCAGGAAGGTTTGGCTCCTGGACTGAAACCTCGGAAAGGGGTTTCAGATGAGGGGGAATGAGGGGAGTTGGACTCCTACACTATGTGGACTTTTCAGACGGGCTTCTTTCATTGCTTGTACCTATCTAAGCTTCTTCCATGTGTTGTCATGGGTTTTTAGTGCATTTCTTTTTAGTGCTGCATAATATTCTTATGTCCGAATATTCCACAGTTTATCCATTCTCCTTCCGAAGGACACCTTGTTTGCTTCAAGCTTTGATAGTTATAAAAAACATTCCTATAAACTTCTGTGTGCAGATTCCTGTTTGGACAAGTTTTCAGTTCTTTGAGGTAAATACTGAAAAGCATGATTGCTGCATCATGTGGTGAGATGGAAGAGTATGTTTAATTTTGTAAGAAACTAAGGAAAGGTAGTAGAATATGCCATCCCCAAAATGGCTATTTGGTATGGGATTATTTTCAGTTGATTATTTTGAGAAACCACAGACACAGAAGTTCTGAAAACAGAGTAGAAGTGACTGTTGTTTGTACAGGAAATTTGAAAGGGGGCCTGTATCGGGAAGAGAGCAAGTATCAGATACCACTTTTCCACCCAAGAGACTTCTCTACATGATAGGACAAACTTTGTTTACTAAACATTTCCTCTTCTCTCCTTCATGAATTGTATTTCTTCTATTTGAAGTGCCAGAGCACTATCCTTTTCTGAGCTCAAGATGGTATTTAAGCCTCAATCATTTGGTCACTGTTTTTGAGTCTCGTATTTATGCTCTTTCTTCTGTGTGTACAAATATATGCAGTTAAGAATTTTTTTTCTTGTACTTAGTCTATCTTTTTTACAGAACAGATCTCAGCCAAGAGCAATGAAGCATAGAAGAAAATTATTTGTCCTCCCCTACAATGTTAAATTGTCTTCCAAAATGGCTGTACCAATTTGCATTCCTACCGTAAAAAATCATTTTTAAAATGCCACAACATGTATGTGTAAAACAATACTAAATATGTCCTAAAAGAAAAAGAAAGATCCTAGGATGTGAGAATACAGAAAATACAGTGGCGGGAGAAGATGACATTGATGTATAGTTTGTGTGAAAATGGAGCTGTCTAGGGCTGAGAGAAAGAACAAGGAGAAAGATCTAGCATCAGACAAAGGAGTATCAAAAAAAAAAAAAAAAAAGCAGGAAGAAAACGAGAATATACCAGAAAAGTCCCAGGAAAAGAATATTTGTATTCAGAAAGAGTAAAGAATTCACTCCTTAGTAATTAAAAGATGGGTATGTGATATATTGAGTCAAAAAGTAAAACAAAAAGAAAAACAAATCTTAGTGCTATACATTCTTTTGAACAAATATATCCCTTGTCCATATATAAAAAAAAATCGAACTCCATTTTTGTTTACCATTTTTACCACACATATATGGTCAGTTTCTTTTTAAAATATTACCTTTCAAATTTTACTATCTTGTGAATACAAGATGCTCTAAAGTTGTCAGTCAAAAGCAATTTCTGAAGAGGGGTGGAAGCAATCATGGGTTATTGTCATGTGGAAAAGAGAACAAGTAATACAAATGTGTCCAAAACTAAGGTGAGATTTTCCCAGAAGCCTGCTTACAACTGCTCTGCTCATCAATGTCTTCACACAGATAATGAGTAAATATCGAGAGCCAAGGTTTAAAGTGACTTTCCGGTATTTTTTTCCTCAGTAATTATCAACGTTCCAAGAGGTCTATAATGTATACACTGGAAAATGTACGTTGGTTTCTTTAACTTTTTATTTTTAAGAAATTTACATAAAAGATGTAAAGATTGTATGGGAACTTTCAGTCCCCACTGTAAAACTGAATATAGGAAACCTCGCTTGAAATGGATTTGGGAGGCCAGAGGAAAAGCGGTTACACACTACCACTGCTCCTCAGCTGCAGACCCCAGCAAGAGAGGACGTACCACATTCCCTACAGGAAGAAGGGTGCTTAGGAAGGAAGTACCAGGAAGGAAGAATTTCTCCTCACCTAGCAACAAGCACAGACAATAATAAAATATCACGACTCACCCAACCAGAAACTCTTACCACCTTGAACTTTTCTTTTCTTCCAGTGGATTTTCATTGAAAGCAACTCTTCACAACTTCCTTTTTTTATTGATAATGTGATATTCCACTCCTTTGATCGCCAGGCTTGCCTATGGTTTTGCCATATCTTGCATGTCTCAAATTGCAATTCCCCTACTATTCGCGAATAAATCACTAGCTGTTTTACTTTTAAGGTTGACATCACATATCACATACCTTCCCAGAATTCTAATGTAAATATGTTATATAAAGTTAAATTAATAATACAGGCAGACTTGGATAAGGAGAGACCTAATTTGAAAAAGAACAATAAGAACACTCTGAAATACGATCCGTTGGTGTCACAAGAGTTGGGCAAAGGGGTTTTCCTTTATAGAGAGTAAACAAGGCCAGAAAGAACTAGGGGTTAAGGGGTAAAGTATAATTGGAGATTAGATGAAAAAATGTTTTATGCTGAGACACTGGCTCAGGAGTGGCCCTTATGGAAAGGCTCTGAGCTGAGTCAGTTTGAGGGTGGACCAAAGTTCAGGGGTTCCAGGGGAAGGAGATCCTTAACTTTGGTTTTAGTTCTGACTGATAACTAGTGGCAAAACAGTTCATCTAATAACTTATAAGGTGACAAATGGGAATTTAGAGGAACCATGTCTGGCCTTGCCCCAGGTAAAGTTTTATCCAAATCTTATGAATGTGGGTGGTTCTTTGTAGTGAGCCATTTTCCGGAACACACAGGGTGGTGGGAGGGGAATTCTCTGACCATGGCTGTTTTCTAAAATCAAGAGCTTTGGTAAAGGTCAACAATGTATATAGTACAAGAAGAAGTAAGAAAAATAGTGCAAACCAATAAAAAAATAAATATAAGCATAAAATTCTCAACATGAGTTTTAAACATAAGACATAGCTAGGCACCATGTTATAGTTGAACTATTGTTTTAAGAGGGCATTGTAAAACATCAGTATAATATGATATCATGGCAACATATTAATTTCTTATAAACACTAAGTCAAATTCTAAAACCAGCATTTTGTTAGACAACTGTAATAAATAATATAAAAAAAACTTTTTCCTCATTGGCTAGCTGGATTGATTTTACTCTAAATGGCAAAATCTGTTTTTAAGCTTTTATTTCTAGTTCACATTTATTTAATTTAGCAGTAAGCATTCTGTGAGAGAATAAAAAATTATTTATTATTATTGATTTATACTGGCAATGGCATTTTTCATTCCTCAAATGTTAAATGACACAAAATTTAATTAAAAGCAAACATTTAATATATTACCACTGAATGAATTCCTGTTTCCTTTAGCTCTCTCTCTTTGGGAGGCTTAGCATGAAAACTTTTCTGAAGTATACTGGGTAATTGGGCTTGATTAATGTGACCGTGTAAGTGCCTCATAACCAAGGGCAAAATAGTATACACATCATTTCATTGGAAAAAAAAAAAAGTCATCTTTTTGACTAGAACTCTGTGCCCTCTGAAAGTAATTGGAGAAATATGAAGACATGATTGGCAATTATTAGGAAAGGCGCTATTACAAAGAAGAAAAAGATAAATATGTTGTCTCTAAAATCTTAACCATACATGTGTCTATTGTACCAAATATAGCACAATATGGACAGTAAGGTTTAAGGGAACAAACAGATGGTAGGTTTACTTCGTGTTCATTTTTTTCTTGGAAACAAATATGGCTAGAAGAGCTGGGGCTTCTTTCATGTCTTTTATCTGTGAGTGAGTTTTACACAGTTTATGAAAGTATTTTTCAGCTTCAATTCCAATAATATGCCACCGATTGGATTTATAGGATTTTCAAATATAAAAGTAACAGGAAAAGAGAATGAGGGGTGAGATAGAAAACACACAAGTAAGAAAGGGTCGTTTTTTACTTAGGCTGTTCAGGAATCTTGATTAAAAAAGAACTGAAGGGATTGGTAGCACCTCTGTGTGGGCAAAAACAGGGTAGGTCTCGAGGTCATGGGATTTGAAGTTTGTGCAATTACAGAAATTCTTTCCAAGAACAATAACACAAAATTAGTCACGAAAGTAAGCAATATTTAGATAGAAAAAATAAATCACAGTCACTTATAAATTTAAGTAAGCTGGAAACCACAGACATGTCAAAATCCAGAATAGTAACATACTATATTTATGAATTTAAATTTTATGAATAGATTTGTATGGAGATATAATTTATATTTACAATATTTGTAATTAACTGTCTGAAGCATCTTAATAATATTTATTCTGTACAGTTTTGACTGTCTACTCCTTGTATATTGGACCAATAAAACACCTCTTGCAAATGTTTTATTCCAGTTAAAATATTTATAGAATTGCCTTGAAAGAGAGAAAAATAATTCAGTCTTTTCCCTAGTATAGTTTGTGAAAATTCATTTTTTTAATTGCTCATTTAGAAAAGTGTTTTTTGTTTCACGACATGTAATCGGTAGTGCTTGATTACAGAAAACATTTACCAAGTTTCTTTTATATCATATCCCTGGTCGAAGGAATGGCAAGGGCATAGGCGCTGAGGAAAATGTTTACTTTGAATAATGAAAGAAGAAGTGGGGACTGTTCCTGGTATGCTGAAGGCAAGGGAATGTATCATAGGAGATGGAGTTAGAGATATAGGAGGTCACGTGGGGCTCTGTGGCCACCATAGACTATTTGCTTTAACCTGAGCAACATAGGAACCGGTGGGGGATCGTGAGCCACGGACACTCATACAGTTTCACTTAACATTTTAACATTTCTGTCTGCTGTGTGTGGAAAGACTACCAAGGACATGAGTGGAAGAGATAGATCAGTCTAAAGATAAGGGCTAACAAAAATAACTGTCACAAAGACAGTATAAACATTTGGACTAGTTAGTTCTGAACACAAAATAGGGAACATCTTAAGCAGAAGAACAAGGAAACTGAAAAAGGTATCCAGTCTTTGTCTCTTTCCTTATCCTATGGAAATAATTCTATACTTATCTATAAATCCTGGTGAATATCCTACATCCTATGGTAATACTAAAAAGCACAATAATATTTTAATATATTTATAGAAATTTAGGACCAACTTATCAAAAATGTAAGAGATTTCTCTTACAATGGAAAAAAGAATACCCAGCTTGAAACATTAAAATTAATATCTGATATTGAAAAAGAAAAAAATGATAAGTTTATTTACGAAAAAATTTCAGTTTAAATTCTGGAGAGCAAAAATATATGTATTAATTAATGCTTAAGTGTTCATTTTATAGTTTCTGACTTTGCTGGAATTCAGTCTACCAAAAAGCAAGCACTTATCAGAAAAATGGAGGGAATGGATCCACTATGAGGTTGGTTAGCATCAACCTCTCAGCAAACTGGCAAAAAATCCTAAATTTCTTACCCTTTAGTCTTGCTAGCTGTATCTCTAGAGGGATGGGACATCTAAGAGGAAAAGATAACATGCGAATATTCCCCTAATTCTTACCACTCAAGAAGGCTACTTAAAAATAGAAGATATTTATTATATTCCAAGAAGTTCATCAAGCAAGTAGTTGAGTTTCTAGTAAATTGAGATAATTGATTTAATAATGTCCTCCAGAAATCTCCCAATAGGGGCGCCTGGGTGGCATGTTAAGCGTGCGACTTTCGCTTAGGTCATGATCTCACGGTTCGTGGGTTCGAGCCCCGCGTCGGGCTCTGTGCTGATTGCCGGCTCAGAGCCTGGAGCCTATTTCAGAGTCTGTGTCTCCCTCTCTCTCTGACCCTCCCCTGCTCGCGCTGTCTCTCTCTCTCTCTCTCTCTCCTAGAAATAAATAAAAATATTAAAAAACAAAAAAAAAGAAATTGCACCAATAAAGAATACCAGTGGGAAGAACAAAACAAAAACAATTTCAGTTTCTTTACATGACCCTGCTGACAGGTTTTAGGGAGTAATAATTTCAAGTATTGGCTTCAGATTTAGATTGACCGCTACTTGAATCATGACTCTGCCACTGACAAATGACTTACTCACTGGTTTAAATACTGCAGAAGAAACAAAAATCTATGAGTCAACCTTTATCTTATATATAGTAGACTTCCTAGGTACTAGAAAT
This sequence comes from Hyaena hyaena, assembly GCF_003009895.1. NCBI lineage: Eukaryota > Metazoa > Chordata > Mammalia > Carnivora > Hyaenidae > Hyaena > Hyaena hyaena. Next base: position 604,915 of record NW_024081049.1, read on the forward strand.
TTTGAGGCCTTAAATATTCTGAGTGAATATTTTTCTAGTCCTTTTTTCTTGGTAATCTTTAAAATGAAAAAAATATTAAATATGACTCATTCAGAAAACACACTATAGAGAACTTTTCATCAATGACCCTTCTATAGTTATCCCTCTACTAAGCCATTGTTTGCATGAATAATTGTACAGCAATTGAACATGAAGTATCCCTTATCATCTATGCATGTTGCTGACTTGGGCCCTTTAAAAAGCTTTTCTAATTTTCTTGCAAGTATGCTCTAAATGTGTGTGTGTGAGTCAGACCAATGTACCATCACAAGGCCGGCTTTTATCACAGTCATCCTGACACTATAGGATTTCTTCAGAGCAGTGTCTCAGAAATGATTTATTAGGATGCCACATCCTAATATTGATAGAGAGTAGAAACTGGCCAAGGAATGACTTGGTCATTTACAATATTAAAAATTATAGATTATATATGGAGTTTGTCCCCATTTTAGGAATGGAAATATTCATTTATGCTATCTATTTAAATAATGCATCATCCATCTACACCAAGTTATACTATGGTAAATTGAAACCAGTATCATTTAATGTTTTATTTTCCCTGCATGTATATTCCATAGCAATGTAAATGAAACATGACAAAAATGGATGTAATTTCTTACCATCCTGAACTGATTATTTTTTTAAAAAAGTGTAAAGGAAGACATTACAATATTAGCAAATATTAGTAGTAGATCTACTGTTCTTCCCAAGGAGTTGTATTTTTCACCAGTGATAAAATTCTCATGATCATAATCCTGGTGTCTAACTCCAGGTCATCTGGTTATCTACTAGTTATTTTCTCAAAACCACATTTTTTTTTTCAGTTTTTAGTAGAATTCTGGCCTTCTGACTAATTTGAGTTCAAATTTAAGTAGAAACAAGATGGACAGATTTTCTGAGATCTACAACGTAAAGAAAGTTACTTTGATAAATGTGGGAGAAATTAACATTTTTTTACATTATTGCCTCCCAGTTCACGGAGGCAAAATGTCTTTTCATAAAACTATGCTTTCTTCACAAACTTCCTTCATAAATTGTTAAAAATTTCTTTGTAAATGTTTATGTTTATGTTATTATAAAAATGCATTACTTTTACTGTATTTTCTAATTACTCTTACCAATGGCAAGAATATAAATTGATTATTTTTAAAATCACATAACCAATAGCCTAAATTTCCTATTAATTCTAGCAATTTGTTAGTAGATTTTATTTTGGATTTTCTATGAACAAAATGGCATCCTCTGGGATTGATGAGGGGAAAAAAAGTCAAGAGAAATAAATGTAACATAAACGAAACCTCCTTGAAGCTCGCAGCCCACTGATAGCCATCTGGAACACGCAGAGCATGACCTTCCTCAAGCAGCTTATAGCTGCCTTACTTCCTTAATGTTTTTGATTTATTAAAGACTATAAGTAACCTTATTTTAACCGTAGCTAGTCCTTTAAGGTCCTGAAAGCCTTGCTTTCAAATTCCTTAGAGACTTAAATTATCCTTAACTCCCACTAACTTAAAAGTATATAATCGGTCACTCCTTACAACCCCAGTGCAGCTCTTTCTGCCCACGGGCCCATGCCTTAATAAAAACCAACTTTTCGCACCAAAGATATCTCAAGAATTCTTTCTTAGATGTTTGCTCAGGATCCCCATCAGTTTGGTGCCTTTATGTGGGGCTTCAAGTCTTTTCATTTGGACTCTGAGCCTTGGTGAAAACTTGGTGAGTACTTTCTCTTTTCTTCCTTTACTCTCATTTCACAGGCTTTTCGAGAGGTATGGTCTCATTGGAACATTTTCATGTCGATGGTTGGGCTGCAATCTTCTAGTACTCTATGGGGAAGAGAAAGCCTGCCTTTTGGTGGGAAGTTAGTACCCTGGCCAGAATGGTAATAGGACCCAGAAGCTCGATGCCATCTTTATTCCTGTTCTTATACCAAGTTGTCTGTCTTGGGCAGGGACAGGCATATAAAATGACCAGCATGACTGCCAATCTTAAGAATCCCATGTGAGGTTTTCTTCACATTGGTCTAATGTGATCCCCTCAACATCTCTGGTCTAGCTGCTTCTGGCTGAGGGACCTCCACTGGGAGCCCGTTGAAACCAGTACCTGACTGAATTAAAACCCAAATGGGGACTGTTTCCTTGGGAAGTTGGCTCCAAAGACTATTTGTGTTGAAATGTCACATAGACCGTGGTCGATTTCTATCTTGACTGTTTCCTCTCAATGCCCTCTACTAACTACTTAAATTCAGAATTAGGTAATTCCCCCTAGTAAAACTTTTCTAGTGTTTTCCATGGGTTTGAAAAAAAATGGTACAGTCTTCAAGGAAACTCAGGCATGGCCTTCATGGCATGCTCCTCAAGACAAGGTAAGCTAAGGCATAGCCTTGTACAGGATGGTCTTTTACAGAATGGCTTTCAAGGCATGGCATGGGACAGTATTTTGGTCCATATGCCAGGCACTCATTTGTAGCCTAGGTTGCAATAAGAAAGTGAAAGGACTCTAGCATCCCTTCTTAGGGGCCCATAGTGACTGGTTGGTCTTCATAGTAATTTTGTTTCAGGGACATCTCCAGTCACTTTAACACCAGGAACCTCTGACATATCCTGCAAGGGATTCCACCCAGGAGTGGGGGTCGGGCGGGAGGGATTTTTGATAATAGATCTTCTCTACTTTTCCAGGAATATGGGATCTTATTCTTCAGTCCTCAAGGACTCTCCCTTGGGATGCCTTTTAGCCCACTGGAATAGATTCATATTGCAAAATTTAGGAACGGACTAATCTTCTGTAACACTGCATGGCTTAAATAGGATCTATCAGATCTCTCCTGCAAGAAACAGGGAAAATGGACTGGCCTAACGTCCAGGATTTCATGGCCCTAGATCAGGATCCAGAACTGAGGGGCTCTTTCAGAATATGTTTGACCACTAACCAGACTGATAAACTCCCTCCTGATATATTGGATGATTGTCTAAACAGGCCTCCTCCACCAAATAAACCCAAGTTGTTGGAGGAAACACAGACCTTCCCTACTGAAGGGAACTCTGACACTCTGTCTTACTATTCCTCCTTCCTAATAGACTCAGGTTACTCTAGCTGTATGTGGGGGCTTCTCCTTCATTCATTTCCTGGTTAATGACTATGGTAATTGGAGCCAATTGTCTTTGGTTGGTCTACTTTGGGATAGAGAGTTTAAAGAATATTCCAAAACAGCTGCCCAAACTCCTTTTGTTTCAGAAAAGTTCCCTGTCTTTTCTGACCTGACATGGACTTCCCATTTATAGTTGGTGAAAAAAAAAATCTGCCTCTGCTCATCTGTCTGAGCTGACAGGCTTTAGAACTAGGAGATCTCTTCCTCTGTCCACTGGATTTTACCCACCTCCAGCCTTCTTGGAGACCCCTCACTTCTTCTGCCTTCCCCTCCCCCTCATCCTGTTTCTGTACCACCTTTGGTGTGGCTGCACACCTTCCATGCCTCTGGCACCATCAGTTACTCCTCCTAACCTTACTATGAGTGAGAAAAGAGCACCCCCTTCGACTTATACCACCCACTTCAGATTTCCCCGCCAATGTCTCAGGTAAAAATTCACAACGGTGAACAAATTGCTGGACTTTTGAGTGAACCCGAGTGGAACATATTTGTTATTTAAAGTAATTTAAGTTTGTTGGTTTAATTAAGATAGACATGTTTTTAGCCTGATAAGCATTAAATATATGAGACTTTTTCTACCTAGGTTTACTGAAGATCAGATAAGCTCATGAATATCTCTGCTACAATTTGTCAGAAAAATATGACTTAACATAGTGGTTCACTTTGTCTCTCTTAAAGTTTTCATGGGTAATTATTAAAATAGCATTTAAGGATTTTAGATAAAATTCTAGGCAATGATTATTAAATATAGCTTTATGTTTTTAACTTGTTGCAGAGAAACTAAGGATATTTGGATCTGTTGGAAAACCTGCTTTGTAGTTAGTTGATTCATAAAATTTCCACCTAAGGAATTCTGATGTAACAGTTCACAATTGGTTACTATCTAGTTTTCACTAAAGACTAAGGTTTCTAAGAGTTAAAACTCTGCTAAATGTAATTAAGAGTGATGGAAATAAGGAAAACAACTCTGTAAGTAGAAAAGTAGTAGATATGTTAGGAAAATATAGGAAATTAAAATACATTTTTGTTAAAGGTAAAAGAAAGTAATTTTTTCTAAATGAGACTAGTTGCTTAGAGAGAAATGGCTTTGGACAAAGTCTGAATACAAGGAAAAGTTGTAAATGGTTCTTAAAGGGAATTTTTTGGAAAGGAATTTTATATGTGGTTAGGAGCAATTAAGGTGAAGTAAACAGATTTTTAAAATACACTGGTATAAGATTAAAATTATGCTTTTCTCTCTTGAAAAGATTTTCTTGGGTTGTTGATCTGTTCTTGATTTTAAAAAATGTAAACAAAAGTGTTTTCTCTTTTGTCTGCCAGGAAACCCAAAGCTTTTTGTTTTTTCTTTATCAGGTATTTGATTACTTAGCTAAAACTTCTTATTGTTAAAGGAGCTAAGTTTTGCTAACAACTCTACAACCTTACATATTTGCCCATAGAATCTCTTATTGCCACTTTGGTTAAATAAATAATTAAGATTTGTAATGATCTATAATCCTATTTAGAATGTGTTTTATAACTTTCTAAGGTTTTAACAAACTTCCCAGGATTTAAACTGTAAATAAACTCTTTTTGATCAAATGGGCCTTTTTATTTGGTATGTTACTTGGAAAGCCCTGTTAAACAAATAATGGTAAACCTTAGGTTGTATTGCTTGGGTAAATGCTATAACTGCTAAAATACAGAGATATTATTCCTAAAGTTTTAATATGTTTTGGCATAAGATCAATCACTTGATATTCTGATCATCAAAGTGTTATGTGTCACAGAAATAACCTGAATTTCCTTGTTAATTGCATCATAATGAACTCATATCAGATTGTTGACCATGTCTATTTTTTAGTCTGTTGTCATTTATAGTTGTTGTTCTGCTGCTCTTACAAAATATGTTCCATGTTCAAGGAGATCTATAAAAAGGACTTTTAGGACAAGTACAGGTATTTGACATTTTCAAGATCATAAAACAAATGGGTAAAAATATCCAGAATTAAAATGCTGCATTCCAATTGAACAAGAATTAGTAACACAGGATTAAATAAATGGAGGAAGATTATAGTTTTGTGACTTTTGTTGGATATATTGCTATTTCTCTAATGCTTGCTCTTCCAGATTAAGGAAACTTTCTCATAAAATATCTATAACATGCAGAAATATGATAAAATATTCATTTGTGAACAAACTGAAAGATTTAACTTTTCTCTCTATCTGCACCCTCTGAAACTCAAAAGATCAATAAATAATTCTTTCTTTCATGAAAATTACAGTTATTCACTTAAGTTCAATAAGAATCTATTCTCCTTATAAAAGGTCACCATTGACAATACTGATTATTTTACCAAGGCTTTGACTGGAATGTCATATTTGAGAGAGACACGCATAGATTCAGATATGACCAAACAGCTTTAAGAAACTGAGGTTGACTTTATGAAACATGGAGCCATAATGCCCCTTGGAAATGTTGACCTGGTACCTTCTTACAGAGTTCCCAGCAGCTTTACGAAGTGAGTAAATAATGCCACTTCCTGGTAGGTGCAGGAACCTCAGGATATCTTTGGGACCCCTGGAAAGGAATTTGCCCAAATCTACAGATATATCTGATGGTAAGTACTTGGTTTGGCTTCCAGCCTGGAGAAGATACTAATAGTTCAATCTAGATTCCTTATAAAAAATTCCAGCAAGGCAAATTTTAAAAGATCTATATGCCCAATTGCTGGTCTTACTGAGCTTATGTAAATAATTAGTCCGAGTTTGTTAAAACTGGGCTTGTTCTACAAATGAATGAGTCTTGATTTGGCTATCTTTGAAATGAGGGTTATTAGGGAGAAAAGTCACGTTTCAATAATGCACACTTTTGGATATTAAACTCTAGTTCTAATTGTCTTCAAATGTTTATTGTTTGCCTAAACTAGGCAACTTGAGGTAAACTTCAGAAAAATTGTCAAATTGTTACAAAACTCATATTTGGCAATTTTTGTCTCTGTTATTCTATGAGCCATTCAAAGAATCACCACAGACATTTGAATTACAAACAAGAAAAACCCATCTGGTTCCTTCTGCCTGTTCCACTCCATCTGAGCATGATTCAAACCTGACATCTAGAAATCTTCTCAGTGGCATACTGGCAGAGCCTGCATTTGTAATTTGTTCTAGTCATTAACCTATATTTTTCTCATTTCTATAAAAGTGCCTCTTGTTAATTACCTGATTGCTTATTAAGTAACACAGAGTCTATATGAAGCTTAATACCACCTACTACACAATCAAGGCCTTAAATGATTCTCAGATAACATTAGATTATTAAACAATAAAATAACTCAAATGCATTAAACCGTTCTACAAAATAAAATGACATTAGCTATTTTAGCTGCTGTACAAGGTGGAGCTTATGTTCTCATAAAAAAAGAATGCTGTGTATACACTCCAGAATATCACAAAAATATTTTTGAGTTTCTAACTGACAAATACTCAAACTGATGCTTTAAGTTATTTATCTTTCTCTGGGGCACCTGGGTGGCTCAGTTGGTTAAGCATCTGACTTTAGCTCAGGTTATGATCTCATGGGTTGGAGCCCCATGTTGGGATCTGTGCTGACAGCTCAGAACCTGGAGCCTGGTTTGGATTCTGTGTCTCCCTCCCTCTCTTTACCCCTCCCCTAGTCTTTCTCAGTCTCTCTCTCTCAAAAATAAATTTAAAAATTAAAATAAATTAAAATAAATTATCTCTCTCTTTTTCCTTTAATGATTGGTTAAACTCCTGGACTTAAATATTTTTGTCAGCTATCAAAGGACTCATATTTGGGCTTTTTTTTCTTTTTATTTTAAGACTGTTTTTGCTGTTTTCTCCCATATCTCTCCATCTGGTGCCAAGACTCCTTCACTGCTACAACTTCAAGCCAACAGACAATCCTTTCTACTCAGGGAGACTCCCATATCCTATCAACTTTAGATACAGATGCTTTCACTTTTCTTTTTTTTTTTCTTAAATAGTTTATTGTCAAGTTGGATTACATATAACACCCAGTGCTCATCCCAATAAGTGCCTTCCTCCATGCCCGTCACCCCCTACTCCTCTTCCCCATTCCCATCAGCCCTCAGCTTGTTCTCAGCATTCAAGAATCTTTCACTTTTCTTAACTTCTATTAAATTCTCAAGTGACTGACCTTGACCCATTGATAGGAACATCTCTATGCCCTTACTTAGCAGGAAGAAGCTATAGAAGATGAGACTTTCTGCCTTCAACAGTCTTAAAGATTTAAGGGTCAAAGTTGTTCAGGGGGAAAAATGATGAGGAAAATAAAGGCAAGAGAAATGTAACATAAATTAAATCTCCTTACAGCTTGCAGCCCACTGATAGACACCCGAAACATGCAGAGTGTGACCTTCTTCAAGCAACTTATAGCTGCCTTACTTCCTTAATGTTTTTGATTTATGAGACTAAGAGTAACACTTTCTTAATAGTAGTAGCCCCTCAAGGTCCTGAAAACCTTGCTTTCAATTCCTTAGACACTTACGCTATCCCTAACTCCCATTAACTTAAAAGTATATAATCAGTCCCTTCTCACAACCCCAGTGCAGCTCTTTCTGCCCATGGGTCCTGTCCCTGTGCTTTAATGAAATTATCTTTTTGAACCAAAAGATGTCTCAAGAATTCTTTCTTAGCTGTTTGCTCAAGAACCCCATCAGGAACAATGCTAATTTTGTTTTTGTTTTGATTTTGTTTTTACCTCAAGTCGTTATATCTTTCCTTATTTTTATTTACTTCTGGATAGGCTAGAACACTGCCTTAGAAAGTAGAATGCTAGACATCAAAATCATGAAGTTTCATTTATCAATAATGACAAGTCTCGGGTATGACCAAAGCAGTAAATGGATGAAGTGAGAGAAGGGATGAAACTATTATTATCTGGCTGTACACAGAACTGAGATGCCTGCTTACTCAGGAATCTAGATAGAAACTGAAATCACAAATGATGTTAATAAGCTTACCAATTGAGAGAGTGATTATAAATCAGAACCTAGGGACTTGAAGGAATAAAAAGAAGTGACTCTGGGAATAATAGATTATGTCAGTTAAAATATCTTAATGTCATAAAATTCAAACCTAAAGTTTATATAGAGGAGAGAAAAAGAATAGTCTGGAAACAGCCATGAAGATTACAGAAGACACCAACCCCACTCCAAGAATTAAAGTAGGCAATTTTTTAGGTTCTAACAGGGTACCAGGAGGCCAGCAAAGCGGAAGTCAAGGTCAGCTATTGGGAAAGTCGGAGGCCTATCCTGGAGCCATCCCACAAAAAGCCAGATCATACTAGACAGGCCCATGATAGCCACTGCCCTGACAGAAACTCTGACCAGCTAAGGAAGAAAGGGCCTGAAACCTTGCTTCCAAGAAACCCCGTTCCCAAGTAATGAATATTCCACCCCTTAGTTAACAACTGTCAGGAAAAGACAGTAATTATTACTAATAGACTCAGTAGTGATGGGGTTGTGCATGTTAAGGTTACAAAGGAGAGGTGACCTTACCACAGGAATTCAGTGTTTTGGGGCTTCTATTTTTTTCTCCTAGTGATTAACGCAAGATAGGGGGATGTGGTCTTATTTTGAAAAAGAGAGAGAGAAAAAAAGAGTGAGGTCCTAAAATGCATATAGATTCTTAAGAGGAGGAAAAGCAAAATATCTTAATTATAGAGGACTGATTTCCTAAATTTTTGGATTAAATAGAGGTATATTAGCTGCTTTAAACCAATTAATACAGTAAGTAATCACAAGATACATTTTTAACTATTTCTTTGATCTATGTTATTATTTGGATTACAATTTGTTCATGAATAAATATTTTTTGAGAAAGTGAATGATTGATGTTTTCTTTAGAAAATAGAACCTGAGGAAAAACTTGCAAGTTGAGACTCTGTGGAGGCACATGATCTCCTGGAAGGCAGAGTAAAAAAAGGGCAGAAACGAATAAAGAATACACAAGGAAAAAATTGTGTGAGTGTGTTTGGGTTTTTTTTGTAATAAATTAACGACTGATTTCTGGGTCTCAGACCACATTTCCACAGAGGCAAAATGAACTGACTAGATTTTAGAATTGTCTATCTAAATGGAAGACCAGTGAAAAATTTAACTCACAGATCCCTAGAAACTTTTGGTAAGGCCCAATCCATGGATAACTACCCTTGGATGCCTCTGGGTAGCCTGCTCTTCCACAATTCTTGCCCAGTGTATGAAAAGGCAGAGAGATCTCCCAACATCAGATGACAGAATGCACAGATCCTTGATTAGTACCTGGCTCTTTAGATGCTGAAGTTGTGTGAGCCCTAGGTAGTGGCATTTAGGCAATATAGGACAGCAAGCATTCAGAACCCGAGATGATGCATATCCTGAATGAATCATAGCTTCACCTTGGGCTTGTACTTATTCACATTCTTTTAGAATATGTGAATGTTGTATGAGAACAAGAGGTCCTCATTTCTTTCCTAAGAGGGTTTGTACAAGTGCAATCCTTCAACATCAAGGCCAGTTGTATTCTCTTGAAAGACTGAAAAGGATGAGCAAACTAATCTGCAATCATTGCTAGGACAAGAACTTAAATGTTATTCATCACCCCACCTCTGCCAACCTCTCGGTTGAGATGACCCAGACTTCTATCTGCTTTTGCTCACTGCCATTTACCTCTTCATCCTTACTTCAAGGCATAAAACGTACCAAAACATACCTGAGAACATTGTTTAAGTTCTGGAAATATTCCTCCCTGCTCCTACTATTAGCAGTATACTTAAACACTGACGGTATTTAAAGTTATTTTCTCCAGCGTGTACCATAATTCCTTTCTTTGCATACTAGTCTTCTGGCTGAGAGAATTCGAGATGGCAAGGTTGCATTTGTTTCTTCTAGTTCAATGTAATTATCATGATTTCCCCTGGAAGGACACTTTACCAAAAAGCAACTAGGTTGTCTTCCCCATAAGACCTAAGGTTGTGGAGATGAGAAGCACAAAGTGTTTGCACAAGCTTTGCACTGGGAATGGTGATGATTCAGTCATACCCTTCGGTTTCCAGACTCTGAATCCTCCAAAACACAAACCAGATATTGGTCACTGCTCAGTGCTGGGGTGCTAGAACATATTGGAGTGAATATTGGAGAGTACTCACACACTCATTGCTGTCACTCCTTCTTTGCTATAAAATGCATCCCTTTGTTTCATGCCAACTTGTATGAGAAACTAAGTCAGTTCGTTAGGCATTCTACAAGTACTGATGTAGGTGGAGGCCGAGTGCACAAGGAAGCCGAACCCATGTCTATAGCATATATTTATTTTGTTAAGGAAAATTACTTCTCCCGCCGACATGAAAGAAATCTGGTGTAATAAACTCATCACGGGTCTCTAGCAGTTTTCCATGAGGGAAAGTGGCAGAATCAGGTCTCAGTTTCTGCTGCTGACAAGTAGAAATCTTAGAGCAGTTATGTTAGCTAAATGAGGTTTAATGGGAAGAAATGGATGCTTTTGGGTTTACAAAGAGCCGCATCTGCTATCTTGGCCACTTTCTTCACAAGTCCTGTGCTCTAGGACTATAGTTGTTGAGGAGGGAGAATGGTTGATTTGCTAGAAGGAGTTAACATGTCCACTGCGTTGACAAGACCATCTCTTAGACTGTTGGACATCTTTGCTAGTAGGAAGTATGAGATACAAAAACTCTTCCTTTACCATTAAGGACATATCCTGACATGTTCCAAGTCAGCTGGTTCCTAAAACCTTCACCATTGTGGGAAAGCCCCTGGCATACACGTGTCCTCCTGGGAACTCTAGTGTACCTGTTACTTTCAGGTCACCAACTTCAATGAAAGTCATAACACTGATATTGTGACTGGTACATTGTTCAGTGGAATGCCGTGAAAACTAAGGACAGGCAGGCAAACCATGAGACTCAACTGGAAGTAAAGACTTAGTGTTCAGTTACCAGGTAGTAACTAAGGTCAATGTTATTAATCTTAGTTATGACAGCAACCGTTACTATAGTACCTCTCCAGGTGATCTTGAGCTCATCTAAAGAAATGGAGATAACTGAAAAAGCAAGATTTTGTCAGTCCCTTTTGTTGTCCATTGGAACAATCTGTGAAACTTTTGATATCAGCGCCCTATATTCTAGAAATTTTTATTCAATTGACCTGAAGGAAAGCAAAGAAACTTTTGAAAGTTTCCCAGATAATACACAGATAAGACTCTTGGAGAATAGAGACTAAATATCAGGACCAGGAATGCAATTTATCCATAATTATCTCTGCTTCCAGACAGGAAAATAATACATTTCTAAGAGTGATAGGAAATCATCTCCAACCAACCCTCCTCTAAGAGACAAATAATTATTTAATTGTAAACTTAATTAATGCGGTAATGGGTTTGGCTCTTTGGAAATCAGGGACTTAGAGGTGAATAGAGTTATTGGTAATACTGTTACCCCAATCCCTTGCAGTGTTTTTGTAGTTAAATATGGAAAGGGGTGAGAATAATCAAAGTACATTTATGTAAGTAATTTTTAGTGTTTGCTGTATTGTCGAGATTTCATGGCATTTGGAGTCTGTTTGTTTTGGGCTTGTTTACTTAGTTTTCAGTATTCCAGTAATATGCAAAACCAAGCTGGAGTGAATAATTGAATTCAACAAATGCGTACGGTGCTTAATTAAGTTCAAATAATTTCTATACTCTTCAAATGTTTTAGACACTGGGCTAATAAAAGATTGGATGGTTCCTATTTCAAAATGTTCACAATCTAGTAAAAGCCAACTGTAGTTTGACTAAATAGCATTGTTATAGTAATTATGTGCAAGAGAGTTTTCTACGTAATCCCTATACCACTTTGAAAGATACATATGATTGTCTCCAATTTATTGAAAGGAAAACTAAGTCTCAGTGAGGTTAGGTGAATCAGTACTTTCATATATATTTTACTTTTGAAAAGATATTAGAATTCAGGTTCTTTTAATTTCAAAGATCATTGTAATTAGGGGCACCTCCGTGGTTTAGTAAGCTAAGCATCTGACTTCAGATCAGGTAATGATCTCACCGTTGGTGGGTTTGAGTTGCATGTTCAATTCTCTGCTGTTAGTGTGGAGCCTGCTCCAGATACTTAGTCTCCTTCTCCCTTTACCCTTCCCTGACCCATGCGTGCACATGTGCACACATCTTTCTCCCTCTATCAAAATAAGTATATAAACATTAAAAAAAAGAGATCATGATAATTCCACTGTGCTATGCTGTTTCTGATTATAGGGCTCCAAGAAAAGTGTTTCTGTTAGTTACATTTCTAGGGCCTAGAATATAGTAAAAAATAATAATGTATACACAATAATAAAGTAATAATTTTTATTCGTTCAATACATTGAAGTCACTAGAAATATTCAGGTAAATAAGTTATTCTTTAGTCTTCAAATCATTCAAAATTTTGCCAAAAATGTGTTAAATCATCTCCAGTTTATTTAATTCAATTCAAAGAAGATTACTCTGTAGACAAATAGGAGTTTATAGATGCATTTGTCTAAGGTGTTTAAGTCATGGGAGAATTCAACTACACTGATTCTTAAATTCAAAATTGCTTTTTAATGCTGTATCTCTGAAGCAGAATTTCATGGATTTTTTCAGTTGCCAAGTTAAAACTTTTTCTTCTTCCAATTTCATTGTTGAAATATTAAGTTCAAGGACAAGTATTTTTTAGTCTCTCAAATATAGATTTTTCTTGCAAAAGTCCCTTGCTTTAATGAAAAAGTTTTAAGAGAATATGACCTATGTCCATTTCTCCTTGATCATTTCCCCAGAGTCCCTTTAATTTGCTCAGAACTCACTCTTTCTCTATCCTTAGTGCTCACATGGATAACTGTGTTGAGCACTATCTATAGCTTGCCTTTAATTCAAATTTTACAGCAGTGACCCAATTGGTCATTTTGCATTGGTCTTTTTTTGTTGTTCTTGTTAAGGAATAAACTTCATAAAGTGTTAGCTATTCCAAACCATGCTAACAGTACCCTGCTGCTAGTAGACAAAGGCAACATTGTAAGTTTACTTAAACACTAAATTTTTTTTCTAAGTCAATGTCTATTTTCCTCCCATTTTGCTTGATTTCTTATGTGTGTCCTTTAAGAATTCTTGAAATACACACACACACACACACACACACACACACACACACACGTTAAATGTCTCAAGATCTGTGAAAGAAGAATGTAAGTTTTATTAAATCTCTTTCTTCTCAGTTTAGAGACTTGAAGTCTAAGGCCACTACATTTTTGGCTGAAGAAAAGTCCCCTGAAACCCATAAAACTTTCCTAACACTAGATCCAGAAATCTAACTTTTATAAAGCATTTTGACTTTCATATGCCTCTCTTGAAATGTCTTTTTTTTCTTTCCCATTTACTTCCTTATCCTTTCTTAAAGTCTAGAAAAGATCTTGTGTCTGTGGATCCACCTTTGAAGAAATTATTTTCAAAAATAAATGTTCTCAACATAGCAGTAATGAGCTTTGTCAGGAGAAGCAAGAGGGAATATATTTTAACATTTATGTAACTCTGATTCTTCTAAAAATCTCATGTGCATGTTATATTTAACTCTGTATCAGTTAAACAAAAAGAATGAGCATTTCACATTTCATTTCATCTCATGTTCAAATTTTCAATTCATCTTACATTGTGTTAGCAGAATCTGTCTTTTTCAAAGATGTTTTCACCTCTTTTGTCATACGAAAGCTGGTGATTTTAATGTTTATATTTTTGATATACTCATTGCCTAAGTGGACGATTGAGCATTAATGGTCTTAATATCACCAGAGTAATGCAGAATAATAAAATCATAGTTATGTTTATTAAATTTATGTTTATGTTAAATCATACCAGACCTTCAAATTCTTTTTTTAAAGTTTATTTATTTTGAGAGTGAGAGTATTAGAGAACCCCTGTGTGCAAGCAGGAGAGGGACAGAGAGAGAGGGAGAGTGAAAATTCTAAGTAGGCTCCATGCCCAGCATGGGGCCTGACATGGGACTCAATCTCATAACCATGAGAACATGACCTGAGCTGAAACTAAGAGTCAGATGCTGAACCAGTTGAGCCACCCAGATGACCCAGAGCTTAAAATTGTGCTGCTGAGCATAATATAATGACTTTTACTTTTAAATAATTATTGCATAATGATAGAGGTAGGTTAAAACACTTTGCCAACTCTGGTTAATACATTTAAGGATGCTAATTTCTTCTGTTTCAAACCAAGAAACTGTTTGCAACTTTGGTTTATTTGACTGGCAATTTTTTTACTCCATAAAAATGATCTATCTATTCTATGGTAATGTATTATTCTTTAATTCAGTCAGAATCTTTTGCTGTGTTTAAAACATTTGTCCTGTGTGAATATTGTAATGTGTCACTCTAGAGTAAACTGATTAATAATCAAATGACATAGTTTCAAAGTATGTATAATATTTTGAGTTTCATTTATTGACTCTTTTCATATTTATACTTTGGTTCACAATAAAATTCTTCAGTGTTTTGTAATATGGATATTTGGTTAATTTCCAACAATTCTCTTCTTAGAGACTTTATAAAATAAAGTATTAACATTTTTCTTGCTATAAGTGAACATCCATTAGTAGCAAATATACAGGATCCCCTTTGAGGATTTTTCAGGATTCCTTTATTAAAAAAATCAACTAGGGGTGCCTGAGAGGCTCAGTTGGCTAAGCATCTGACTCTTGGTTTGGGCTCAGATCATGATCTCACGTTCGTGGGACTGAGCCCTGTGTCAGACTCCACACTGACCCCATGGAGCCCTCTTGGGATTTGCTCTTTCCCACTCTCTCTACCCTTCACCCCCTTCAAAATAAATAAATAAACATTAAAAAGATAAAATGTTTCAACAGTAAACTTGAAAATTCTTTCAAATTACTAATATACATTTGCAAAATGTTGAAATGAAGAATAAAAATCATATGATTCCCCAATAGATGCAGAAATAGATTCAACACTCTTGGAAGAAGCTCTAAACAAACTGAGTATAGACGAATCATATCTCAACATAACATAGGCCATATACAGTAAATCCACAATAAACATCATACTGGACACTGAAACACTGAAAGCATTTCCTCTAAAATTAGGAATAAGGAATTCTCTCACCACTCTTAAAGAACCTAGTACTGAAAGTCCTAACAAGGGCAATTAGGCAAGAAAAAGAAATAAAATGCATCCAAATCAGAAATGAAGAGGTAAAAGTGTCTCTGTAGATAGCATGATCCTGTATAAAGAAAACCCTAAAAATTCCATCAATAAAATGTTAGAACTAATAAATGAATTCAGTCAAGTTTCAGAATATAAAAATCACCATACAATAAGCAATTGCATTTCTATACCCTAACAACTAACAACAAACTATCCAAAAAGAGACAATCCCTTTACTGTAGCATCCAAACAATAAAATAAATTTAATTAAGGAGGTGAAATATCTACTCTGAAAGAAACAAAACATTATATAAAAGAAATCAAAGAAGACACAAATAAATTGAAAGATATCCTGTGTTGACAGATTAGAAGAATTAATATTGTTAAAATGCTGACATTACTCAAAGTGATCTACAGATTCAATCCAATCCTTATTGAAATTCCAATAACAAATTTCACAGAAATAGAAAAGACAACACAGAAATTCATATGGAACTGTAAAAAATCTTGACTAGCCAAAGCAATCTTGAGAAAGAACAAGGTTGAAGGCATCACACTTCCTAATTTCAATACTACAAAACTATAGTCATCAAAATGGCATGCCACTGGCATAACAACAGACATAATGATCAATGAAATAGACTAGAGAGCCCAGAAATAAACTCATGCATATACAGTCCACTCATATTTTACAATGGAGGCAAGAATACTTAATGGCAAAAGTATATCCTCTTCAATAAATGGTGTTGGGAAAACAAGATACAGAAGAATGAAAATAGTCCCCTAATCTTACACCACTCACAAAATGAAACTCAAAATGGGTCAAATACTTAGATACTTAAACATAAGGACTGAAACATTAAAATTCCAGGGAGAAAACACAGGAAAAATTTCTTTGACATTTGATCTTGGCAATGATTTTCTACATACAACACCAACAGCACAGGCAACAAGAAGGATAAACAAGTGGGACTACATCAAACTCAAATGCTCCGCACAGAGAAAGAAGCAATCAGCAGAGTAACAAGGCAACCACCTATAGAAGGGGAGAAAGTATTTTCAAATTAGGTGTCAGATAAGGGATTAATATCTAACATAAATATAATAAATCATCAGCATTACGTTATTATTATCAGCATTAGATATAAACTGAGTATGTATATAAACTTAAACATAAAATTAAATTTATTTTGAATACCTTCACTGTACTATAGAGTGCAAATAAAGATGTTTACAAATTTATGAACAACGTCTTAGGGAACACTTTTCTTTCAGGCTATACCAAACCATAACATTATAAATGGTACTTATTAAAGCATATGACTATTAAAGTAAAATAGCAGAAAGCTTATTCTAAATCTTTTCTGGAGACCAATCTTTAGATTCTAAAATCCTAGAATATAATTGTCCATGAAGAGCTTTTAAATATGACTGAATGACTTATTAACAACAAAAAATCGTTAAATAAATAATAATGTGAAAAACAATCATGTAATAAAAATTTCTCCATGTTTCCCATTAGCTTTCAAAATTTAGCACTAGCATTCCAAATTTGTGTTTACTTAAGGGAAAATAGGGAGATAAATATTTCATGCAGAAACAACTTGTGATCAACATCGATAGGACAACAGAATAAGGTTCTCCTGAACTCTCTTCTTATGTATTTATTCAATTGAACCATCTGTTTTTAGAACCATAATACTAATAAGAAACAAAATAAAATGAAAATCAATGACGCTTCTTCACAGACTGATAGAAATATATAGAGAGAATATATACTCAAGGATTTAATTCTCATAAGCATTTTGTTTAAAATAGTATAAAAATATTCTCCACTGATTCACTTCATGTGAATAAATACAACAATAATACAACAGAATGACATATAAACCAATAACTTTGAGAAAAGAGTTATGAAGTTAATACAGTAAAGCTAGTCAATAATTTAATTTTTTTCAGGCAGAAACCTTGACAATTTGAAATTCAACTTGCTTTCGTGAATTCTAAATTATTTTAAAAAACAGCAATTTCTGCAAGTGGAATGCTGATAAGTAACACTTTCAAGTTGGTCATACGCAGTTAAGTTTTTACAGATTAGAAATATTTGGCAAAGGACAAATTAACTGATATCTACAAATCATTGTCAGCTTAAACTGACAGTGATTAAATTAGAAATGACAACATGTGTGAGACTTTAAGCCACATATAAATCAAATAACGTGATATTTATTTGAAATTAGGAAGTGTGTTACATATGAAAAACTGGATTTCAAACACGCACATGCACACACACACACAAGCACATACAGACACAGAAATATAATCAGTGAATCATGGGATCTCATAATGAGATTTAAGCATCCCTGGAGTTACCTGAGACACTTTCAGGGGTTTTAAAAGGTCAAGATCATTTTCATACTAACAGTAAGATAATATTTGTCTTTTTCACTATGTTGACTTTTATAAAATTGTCATGAAATCGGGGATAAAACTGCTTAGGTCTTGACATTAATAAAGGCAGTCTCTCGGGGCGCCTGGGTGGCTTAGTCGGTTAAGCGTCCGACTTTCGCTTAGGTCATGATCTCGCGGTTCGTGGGTTCGGGCCCCGCGTCGGGCTCTGTGCTGACTGCCAGCTCAGAGCCTGGAGCCCGTTTCAGTCTGTGACTCCCTCTCTCTCTGACCCTCCCCTGCTCACACTGTCTCTCTCTCTCCTAGAAATAAATAAAACATTAAAAAAAAAATTAAAACAAAAAATAAAGGCAGTCTCTCTCTCTCTTTTTTTTTTTTTTTTATGTTTTATTTATTTCTGAAAGAGAGGGACAGCATGAACAGGGGAGGGTCAGAGAGAGAGGGAGACACAGAATCTGAAACAGGCTCCAGGCTCTGAGCTGGCTGTCAGCACAAAGCCTGACGCGGGGCTCAAACCCACAAACTGTGAGATATGACCTGAGCCGAAGTCGGACGCTTAACCGACTGAGCCACCCAGGCGCCCCAAAGGCAGTCTTTCTACACTGGATTAGTAGTGCTTATTCTGCACCACCATGAACTCATCGGTGGGAGGGTGAGGAGGATCCAGTTTCATGCATTTCCCTGATGAAGCAATGACATTATTTACTTTCTTACATCTTGATTCAGAAGTACTTTACAGAAATATTCTGTGTGACCAAAGATAAGTACTTATAAAATTGCAATGATTGTTTTTAGGGAAAGCATTCTTGTGATTGAGTTAACAAGCTCAAGTAGCTGCTTTTTTTTTTCCCCCATAAAACACCAGCTTTATATGAAAGAATGAGTGACAAATAGAGCTATCAGATTTGGGTGTTAGGCAGTTTTTTAAAAATGAGCAAAGTAAGCCATCCACCTCCAAAAACCTGACAGTATTTGCTGTCGATTGTAAAACCCAACCTTTGAGGAATAATATAATTCTATAAAGCGTGTAGCTGCCACTATGACTTTGACAGATTCATAATACTAAAGAAACATTTAATGAGACTGGCAGTATTTTTATATTAAATAATTATATGTGTCAAATTTCAGAGCATCTCTGTAACTCTGGGAACCAATACATTCTAAATGACCAATGAATGGAGACACAAAAGTACATATGGGCAAAAGACCTTCCAAAGTTCAAGTTCAAATTAGTCCAATCAATTTTAATGTGTAAGAGTAGATAATGCTCATTATTATATTATCAGATTCAACACGACAGCTAAACGTTACTAAACTACTTTTTGTTACCTTGTGGTGTGGTACCAAAGATATTAACAATTACCTGAAAATTATTATAATACTCCTCCTTTTTTTGAGTTGCTACTTGTCAGACATTAAAAAGACATGCAAAATGTAGAGCAATGTCACTCTTATCATTATTCCTTTATTTTTTTTGGATTTGGAAAACGCAGATATTCATTTAAAAATATGTTTTTATGCTGACACATAATTTTTTTAAGTTTATTTATTTATTTTGAGATAGAGCATGGGGAGGGAAGAGCGGGAAAAGGGAAGTGAGAGATCCCAAGCAGCCTCCACACTCTCAGCTCAGAGCCCTACACAGGGCTCAATTTCATGAACTGTGTGATCATGACCCGAGCCAAAACCAAATGTTAGACACCTAACTGACTGAATCATCTAGGTATCCCTATTTTTGTTGTTTTTAAGTGAATAAAATATTTAAAATTTTTCAGTTTTGTTTTTAATACAGTAAAAACATATATATTTATATATATTTAAGTAACTGCATATATATATACATATACATATATATATCACATATTTAAGGAGATCATTCATCATTTGATAAAAAAATATTGTCCTTAAATTTCTGAAGTGTTTTTTTTTTTTAAATTTTCTGATGAAATCCTTAATGACATGGTTTTCAAACAATATGTTTTCCTGGAAGCAGATCTTTAAAAATGAAAACTTCAGACTAGTTATCTTATAGGTTTAGATATGAAAGAAGTAGTGACTGTTATCCTCACAACATGCAATCACAAAAATGGGATTCTTATAGTGTTAGCTCATGAGAAGCCATGGCAAAATATTTACTTAATTTATCACCTATTAATCCCCTTTAGAAAACAAGATATATATCTAAGTGTATATTTATGTAGATATGGATGTTCTAATTTTGCTAAATAACATGTGCATGTACACGTACATATTTATGTATACACAAGCACGTGCACACATAATAAAATGCTATTTTAAATATTAAAGTGAAATGTTAATATGTAATATTAGTACTATAACATTAATTGTATCCATTTTATTTTTAACTACAATATTAATATTTAATATTAATATTATAACATTAATTGTATTCATTTTATTTTTTAACTTTTTTTTGCCATGGTTGAGAATCCTTGACTCATTTATTTATTTATTTTTAAGATAGATTATTGTCAAGTTGGTTTACATATAACACCCAGTACTCATCCCAACAAGTGTCCTCCCACATGCCCATCACCCCCCTCCCCTCTTAACTATTTTTTTAAGTTAGCTCTGCACCCAATGTGGGTGATCAAGAGCCATATTCTGCACTGACTGAGCCAGCCAGATGCCCCTGCAATATTAATTTTAAAATAAATTATCAAGAATAGAATTTGAAATATTTTAAATAATTTAAATGTATATTTTAAAGTATCAAATTTTATTTTCACCTTAAGTTATCACGATACAGAAAACCAAACCAGAGACTAACCAAAATGATTCCCTAATGGTTTTGAATAGAAACTGAATGGAGAAAATAGGAATGGGAGTTAAGACGTCTGAATTTTTTAAACATAACTTTGATTTTGACCCATGCAAATAACTTATTAACATTAATCAATAAGAATTAATAACATTAATAAAAGCAAATCATAAAACTATACACAGAAGTCAATATACCTAACTCTAAATCAAATTGAAAAAGTAACCACATAGAAAAATTTTTTTCAAGTAACTTTAGAATACAGTAGTTTTTTTTTTTTTTAATGAGGATATTTTCTCCACACAAAAGCAATGGCAGAAAAATAAATTTCACCAAGGAACTTTATTTCTAGAATCAAGGAATAGTATTAGAGGTTTTAAAAATATTTATGCTTCTTATAACAGAATCAAATACATGAATTAAGGTAATTAAGGTAATTTCTTTTTTCAAGTCTGTTTATTTATTTTGGAGGGAGAAGGAATGCAAAAAGTGTAGGAGCGGGAGCGAGGTGGGGGGGTGGGTGGGAGATAGAGAATCCCAAGCAGGCTCCATGCTGTCAACACAGAGTCCAACATGGGGCTCAAACCCTTGAACCGTGAGACCATGGCCTGAGCTGAAATTAAGAGCTGGATGCTTAACTGGCTAAGTCACCCAAACGTCCCAAAAATCTTTTTTGAAAATAGATTTTTATAATAATAGAAACAAATTGCAAATATTAAATATAAAACACTCAGAAAAACTGTGAGAATGTTAATTTTGAAATGGATATATCAACTTGAGTTTGAGAGTACTGATGATCCTACTCAAAAAAAAAAAAAAAAGAAAGAAATCTTCAAATTTACTGATACATAGTGGTTCTCAGTTCCAGCCCAGCATGTTATATTGTCAATTCCTTCATTTGAACCCTGTTCTTCTTCTGGAAATGATTTGCCACAGCTTTTGGCTCTGTTTCCTGTGCTCTTTCTTTCATTCTCTGTCTCCTTTTAATAAGAACAATTCCTTTTTGGGGCGCCTGGGTGGCTTAGTCGGTTAAGCGTCCGACTTTCGCTTAGGTCATGATCTCGCGGTTCGTGGGTTCGAGCCCCGCGTCGGGCTCTGTGCTGACTGCCAGCTCAGAGCCTGGAGCCTGTTTCAGTCTGTGACTCCCTCTCTCTCTGACCCTCCCCTGCTCACGCTGTCTCTCTCTCTCTCTCCTAGAAATAAATAAAAAAAAAAATTAAAAAAAAAAAAAAAGAACAATTCCTTTTTTCCCCAGGTATATAATATTTCAGTCTGCACCTTATCGGTAACAGGTTGTGGGTACAAAATCTCTTTTGATTTCAAACAACCTCTCTCATGTTCAGTCCAATTTTCTTATGCATTGCCTTTAAAATATTAGAAGCTACCTATATATCAATTGACTTATAATGGGCTCTATTAGGGGAAAAAAAAAACAAGCATACAAATCAATTCAAACAAAGCCCTTCTCTACTTTGGTCCCCTAAAAATCTATCCATAATATGACACCTTTAAAGATTCTTAGAAGGTTTATTATTAACAGAGCTAACTATAAGGTATAACACTCTAATGATACTGAGAAAGCTTTATGTAGCTGAGACGGTCTATGGGGTTCCACCTAAAATCTTTGGTAGTCTGAGCACACTTTAGCATTCTATTCTTGTTCTTTGCCTTTACACTGGATCTTTAAACTCTGGGTTTGGTATTTGCTTGATGTCATGACTTTCTACGAGAATGTCTTGTTCTCTTGGTCAGATTGTTTTAAGTTGTGCTTAAAAACTGAACATTCCTTTACAAGGTTTATCTTCATTTATCATATTTTACCACAGGCACTGAGGTGAATCCAGGCCGTTCTTCCAACAACCTGTTCAGATTTAACATTTCTGCAAGCCAGTTAGGGACCTTTTCTATTTTTCAAATAAAATGTTCTGCTACTACAAGCATCCTTTTTTTCCAACCTCCACTAACATTTGGCTCACGGTCCTTCTCCAACCTCCACTAACAATCTCCTCAAAGTCCTTTCCACTTCTGCCTGCTGTCTCATCCTAAAGTCAGTGCTATATGTGTTATGCTATTGGTATGGAAGTAACTCACTTTCAGGTATGAAATTTTGCTGCAGTCATCTAATGCTAAAAAACAAGTTTATCCCAAAACTGAAGGCTTGAAACAACTACAGTATTTTGCTCACACATTTTGGGCCAGAAATTCACAAAGGCTTAGCTCAGATATTCATCTGTGATCCACATATCCTGAGCATCATGTGCCTTATTGAGCTGGAAGATTGTATTAATTTCCTCGGGTTGCCATAATAAATTACCACCAACTTAATGGCTTTCAACATCAGGAACTGATTTTCTCACAGTTATGGAGACTAGAAGTCCAAAGTCAAGATATCCATCTGCACCATGCTTCTGATAACTCTAAGAAAGAGTCCCTCATTTTCTTTATCTGTAAGTGGCTCCCGGAAATCCTTGACACACCTTGGCTCGTAGCTATATCATTGCAATTTGCCTCTGTCTCTGTCTTTATGCCTCTATCTTCACCATGGCATTCTTCTCTGTATCTTCTCCTCTTCTGATGCCAGTCATTGGATTTAAGGTCCACCTTCATCCAGAATTTAATAATCTTATGATCCTTAACTAATTACACCTTCAAAGACTATTTACAAATAAAGTCACCTTCTTTATCTAATTTATCTAATATTAGATAAATCCTGAATACAAAAGAAGAGTGAACTTGAATAAGACAGTATGAAAAGTAAGTAATTTCAAATAAAGAATTCCAGATGGACATGAATTTTGGGAGAATGCTATTCAGTCCATAGCAATGAGAGACATTGTTGAACAAGCTGGGCATTCAGTAAAATCTAAAGAAAGGCTCTGCTTTAGGGGCAGTACTAATCTAGGCTTAAGGGATGCTCAACACATGCATGAACAAAGTTTTAAAATATGTTACAAAATAAGGTCCACGGGGCTTTGGCTACCTGCTGGAACAAAACCAAACTATTAAGGAAGGCAATAGAGTCCAAGCATTCAATAGCATTATGTTCACAACTCATAAATCATTCAATCATAAATCATTGCCAATGCAAAGATGCAAAATTTATAAAAAAAAAAAAAAAACAAGAAAATGAGTTGATAGGAAAACTAAGAAGTGACAGAGACAATAGAATGAAATGACCAAGATTTTCACTACTCTAATGTCTGTAAAATTTGTTCAATAATATAAAGGCATAAAAGGAAAGACAGTGTTAAAGAAAAGTGGAAATTATATTTTAAAAGAATCAATAGGAGATCTATAATAAAAGAAAAAAGATACTTAAAACTGTAAACTCACTGGAAGGGCTTAAGAAAATATTAGATAAATCCTGAATACAAAAGAAGAGTGAACTTGAATAAGACAATATGAAAAGTAAGTAAGTAAGAAAATGGATTGAACAAAAATGAAATATTAAAATGTGTCATAAGTTTAAAACATGTTGAAGTAGAATAAATGACAAAAATAGGACAAAGTGTGGAAAGAGTACAAATGAAGGGTCTTATTATATATAAAGTGCTATTATATCATTTGAAGGTGGACTGTAATAAGATAAAAACGTAAGTTACAAATTCAAGATGAATTCATTTTATGTTGCCCCCATAACAAATTACAAACTGCAAAACTTACATACCTGTTATTCAGAAGGCTGGGACAGATATCACTGGACTAAAATCAAGGTATCAGCAAGATTGAATTATTTTCTGGAGTTCTAAGGGAGAATTCATTTCTGCTTATTCAGGTTGTTGGCAGGATATAGTTATTTGTGGTTGTAGAAAAGAAGTTCCCATGTTCTTGCTGTCATCTGAGGATCATTCCAAGTTTCTAGAAGACACTGCATTGCTTGGCTTATGCCCTTCTCAGGCATTCTTAAAGTCCAAAGGCAATTTGAGTCCTTTTCATGCCAAATGATCTAACTCTCTCCCAGTCTTTCAACTCTTTGACTAGCTTGGAAAGTTTCTCAGAACTAAGGAGTCAGGTCATTAAACTGTGCCCACCTGTATAATCTAGGATAATTTCATCATTTCCAAATTTTTAACCTTAATCACATTACCAAAATCACTTTTGCTATGCAAATTAATACATTCAAAGGTCTTAGGGATTATGGCATGGGCACCTTTGGGAGGCCAGAATTGCATTAGAAACCTATAAAGAAGTACTGTCCAAAAAATTTTAAAATAATTGGATATTAAGCCACAAAATTCTGAATAATCTATGGATTAAAGAGAAAATTGTAAATAAAATTAGAAAATATTTTAAGAAGAAATTAAAAGCAAAACCCATCAAAATTTGTAGGATATGGCTAAGGAAATGCTTGAAAAAATTTTGTAGCTATAAATATTTATATTAGAAAAGAGAAAAGGTAAAATAATGACCAAGTTTTCCTTAAGAAACTAGAGAAAGATGAGCATATTAAGCCAAATTCAGCAGAAAGCAGGTAATAATTATAGAAGCAGAAAATAATAAACTGGAAAGCAAATGAATCAAGGGAATTTAAAACACACAGACACACAGGCAATGAAAAGTTAGTTTTTGAAAAGTACAATTAAACTGACAAACTTTTAGCTAGACTGACCGAGGAAGAAGAAAAGACAATTGAAGGGAACACCATGAAAAATTAGAAAATCTGAATACCACCATAGTGATTGAAGAAATTAAATATTAAAAACAACTTGTCAAAGAAAACCAGTTTCACGTTACTTCATTCATGAATTTTATAAAATTTTGAAGAATTAAATAATACATAAACTTTTTTTTAAAATAATACAGGTAGAAAGAGAAAAGCTAACTTATTAGGCCAACATAACTCTGACATGAAACTACACAAAAGGGAAAGATATAACACATTAATTCCAGCTATATAGAGAAAATATAATGTAACTTTGCAAGTTGGATTTATCTGAGATGCAAAGGTTATTTTTAACCTTTGAAAATTATTCAATGTAATTTATCACTTAGTGATAAATAAAAGAAAAAATTATATATGATATCCATTTCTTAAAAAGACAGAAAAAGTATTTGACAAAATTCAAAGCTCATTCATAATTAGAAAACAAAAAAGCCAACAAACCACCTCTCAGAAACCTAAAGATAGAAGAAAAATCTCTCAACCTGATAGACTAATAACAAAAAAATTAGCACTAATTCCATAATAACTCTACAGCAACAAAAAAATATTTAATCCAAAAAAAAGCACAAAGGAGATAGAAACTGTTAATCAAAGAAGAATCATGTACTAAAACAGTAAACTAAAACTAAATTAATGGATTTTTCATCATCTGAACCCTTGGTATTCAAAGTCTGGCTGTGAAACCTTGGTATTAACAAAAAAGTCAGATGAACTTTTAAGATCTTTCTTAAGGATCATATTTTGCATCTTGGCTCTCACTGTTTATCTAAACTAATTACTTGCCTTCAAATAGTGATGGATAATTATAAATCAGTACTTTAAAGACATACTGTAAATTCTCTATAAAAAGACATTTTCAGGGGCACCAGGGTGGCTCTGTTGGTTAAGCATCTGACTTTGGCTAAGGTCATGATCTCATGGTTTGTGGGTTTGAGTCCTGCGTTGGGCTCTGAGCTGACAGCTAGCTCAGAGCCTGGAGCCTGTTTCAGATTCTGTATCTCCTTCTCTCTCTGAACCTCCCCTGCTCATGCTGTCTCTCTCTCTCTTTCTCTCTCTCCTCTCTCTCTCAGAAATACCTAAAAGATTAAAAAAATTAAGAAAAAGACATCTTCAGACTGGAAATACATTTCCAAATATACACTCAGATTGTAAGTAAAAATTACAATGTATTCCATAGAAATATTAACCAAGAGAAAGTGTATAGTAAAATTTACAAAATAAGAAAAAACCCTGAAAAATCAGTCCTTAGAGGTACACTGTTAAAAGGTAAAACTCTAGATAAAATCAAAAAATTTATACTTCAGCACAATAAAAGCTATATATGACAATCACACAGCCAACATATACTCAATAGTGAAAAACCAAAAGCTTTTCCCTTTAATGTCAGGAATAAGACAAGAATGGCCGTTCTGTCCACCTTGATTTAACATAGCATTGGAGTCCTAGGGCAATAAATTAGGCAAGAGAAATAAATAAAAGACATCCATATTAGAAAGAAATAAGTAAAATTGCTGCTATCTGCAGATGACATATTATATATCGAAATTACTCTGAAGACTCCATCAAAAAACTGTTAGAACTAAATGATGATTGCAGTAAAGTTGCAGTATATAAAAACAATACCTAAAAATATGTTGTGCTTTTATATACTAATAAATGAACTATCAGAAGGAGAAATTTAAAAACCAGCCCCATTTAAAATTGTATGAAAAGGAATAAAATATCTAGGAATAAATTTAGCCAAGGAGGTGAAAGACCTTTATTGAAAACTACAAGACATTAAGAAATTGGAGAAGACACAAATAAATGGAAAAAACTATTTCATTCTTGTGGATTGGACAAATTAATATTGTTAAAATGCCCATTTTAACCTAAAGCAATGTACAGATTCATATAATCTCTATCAAAATTCCTGTTTATTCTGTTCTGTGCTGCTATTTCTTCCTATTTTGATTCCGACCCAGCCGCGAGGTATTCCTTCTTTTTTTCTATAGATGATTTATAATTTATTCTCTGACCTTACATGTGTTCATTTGACTGAAGCTGAGATCAGCCTTCCTTTCTATTCCCTATGTCACAATGATCCCTTTCAAAGAAAAGATCAGCATTTATAATGCCAGAATCACGGTAAAGATGCAAGTTGCACTTGTGGCTTTATTCTTCTTGTTCTAACATTTTGATCCCTGTTAGCTGTGCCATTGCCATCCTAACTTCTGCACAACTTAACAGTTACCTTCTAGTACAAACAAGGGAGACATGAAAAGGTAAAATAATACACATTTTGAGCGGCTGTAGAGCAAAATGGAGAGAGAACGCAAAATAGTGGCTAGAAGGATAGAGTCTATACCTAGACCACATTCTCTGTAATTAGCTGTTTGAGGATGAGAAATTTACTTACACTCTGTACTTCAGTTTCCATATTTGTACTGAAGGGTTAATAGCATTGTATATCTTATGATAAATTTATACATATTAAATGAATCCATCTTTATATGGTGTTTAGCACATAGAAGGTCCTATGCAAGTATTAACAAATACTGAAATAAAAGGAATACAAATAGTACGGATGACCATATCTTTTAGAAGTTTTCCTAAAGGACATTAAATATTCCATCAGTATTCATCTTTATTAAATATTAATCTTGGGCAATATGTGAGGATTTGAGGATACATTCTTTGCATGGAATGAGAGGAAAGCTCCCAAGACAAGGGATTGCTCTTCCCCTCCCCACACCAGGACTTTAAAAAATAGAGAGGTTCAGTTACATTTAGAAGAGGGATCAGCAATTTAAAGGCAGATAAAAGTAAGAGGACAAGGTCTTTTAAGAGACCTAAGGTTATGGTTTCCCTTGGGCAGTTCTATAGCTGTCATAGAGAGTAAGTTATACATACTCTGCATATAGAGTTATATATATACTGTTATATATACTCTGTTATACAGAGTAAGTTCTGGGGACTAGAATTATCATCATTACCTGGAAGCTTATTAGCAATGTAACATGTTCGAGGCCACTGTAGCCCCAGTGAATCAAAACTGCCAAGAATGGGTCTGGGCATGTACGTTTTAACAAGCTCTCCATGTTTGTTTAACAATTCTTATGCATGCTGACCTTGGACTACTGGTCCTTGTGCCACGGCGCCTCATTATCGTTGGACTGTAAGAAAATACTCATTAAAATGTACATGCAGTTATCAGTTTGTGCTTTGGAGAATTAGGAGAGACTTCTGATTGTACTGAGAAGTACAGAAGAGGGCAGTCTCCCCTCCGGTTTCAGACAGACAGTAGTAGTAGTTACAGAGAAGGTTGCTGGAATTAGGTTGTTGGCTAACGACAAAAACATCAAGTTTGTGGAAGATGAGAAAGCCTGCTAATAACCTGAAAGGTTTTTTTCTGAACACATATGAGGCTAAACCTTTGAAAACTCTCACAAATTGCTAGGTAAAAGGTGTTGGTGAAATTATTTTTGACAAGTAGGTTGTCTGAGGCTCAAGTATTTATATCGTGGTTATGGAAGGAATGGGTCCCTATTTTTCTCAGCACAGAGGACAGATAGCATCTGTCTGTCTGTCTATCAATCATCCGTCAATCACCTATCTTTCTATTTCATTTACTGGCATCTCCTCTAAACGTCAGTTAGGCTATAACTGGATGCTGTTTGCTCTGCTTCCTCAATCCTGTCCTTCTTCAGTTTATCTTTCACATATCAGTCATGGCAACCTTGCAAAACTCATATCTTATGTACTTCCCCTTGCTTTCAGATAGATTGAAAGCTAACTTGTATGGTTAGTAGGCCTTTTTTTTTGGTTCTTGATCATTGTATTTTACCAATACCCATACTCTGATCTTTAGCAAACCATTATCAAGTCTTACTTCACATCTTGTAGTTCCTAGATAAGTGTACTCTTATTTCTAGATGATTTCAAAGGTTGCCTTCTCTAGACCTTTCAAGTAGAAAGCTGCTAATTTACTCTCACGGCAAGTTAGACCTCATACTCTCCAAATAACATTGCAATCCTGAAGTCTGGATTAAGTTAGTTTTCCTGAAAACTTTTACTTAAATACATCATAGTATATTGTAATGATTTGTTTACATCTCTGAATATCTCATTAAATAATAAGCTTCCTAAAATCAAGTACTGCATTTAATTCATTTATAAGTTCCTGGTGTGGAAATCAATGCCTGACTGAAAGAAGTTATTCAATACATATTTGTAAATAAGTGAATGAATAAGTGAATAAAAAAAACAATGAATGAACAATGTGTTCCTTAATTAGTTAATATAGTCTGAGCATGAAGCAAAGTAGCTGTGTGGATAGGCTCAATTTCAGGCCAAAGACTAGCTCAGGGAAGGGTAAATCAAGGAACTTTAGCTAGCTCCATATCTGGTCAGTTCACATGATGTCCATCTATTGCTCTGATTCTGTCAATGTATTTATGGCCCATGTTCATGCTCCCTTCTTCACGTGGATCAAGTGTTCCAGTTATTTCTAGTACTTCCTAAATTCAAGCCATTCTCCCTCAAAAAGAAAGAGAGTGTCCTCCACCATGTAGTATAATCCCTGCTAACATCTAAAAGCCTTTTTTAAACTCCAAATGTATACTTGTCTTTTTGGATATCTGATTTTAAAATGATCCTGGGATTCCCTTCACTAGGTGACTTATCTGTCTGGGAACAAACTATCTTTTTTGTTTGTTTGTTGTTTGTTTTTGACAGAATGAGTGGGTGAGGGGTGAATAGGGAGAGAGCGAATCCTAAGCAGGTTCCGTGCTGTCAGCACAGAGCCCAACATGGAGTCTGATCCCACGAATCATGAGATCAGGCTGAGCCGAAATCAAGAGTTGGATGCTTAACCCACGGAGCCACCCAAGTGCCCCATCTTTGGCTTCATCTTTCTAATATCCCTTTCCTGCTCCAGCTGTCACTCTCTTGTTTTCAAACACTATGCCCTGTGTATGAACCTCATTTCCATGGGTCTGTGTCTGGTGCCCGTACGCCAATGGAACTTTCTTTCCTGTTACTGCTCCTGTGACTCCATTAATCCACCTCAGCATGGAAGTAAATAACTTGACTGTCTGCGTATACTCTACAGCACACGGAACTAAAAACATGGCCAAAGCCCAACAATGTCTTGGAATATATTCCATGAAGACGTATATGATTTTTCTTCATCCTCCAAATGTTATTTAATTTAAAACAATTACAAATCCTTCACTATGTGGAACATGGTATTTTTAATACAGTATAAATATTAAAATCAGCTTTGTTTTTTAATACCTGTATAACATGAGGCAGTCACTTTATCTCTCTCTGAGCTCCATCTGTAAGATGGTCATAATAAATGCCTCTAAAGGGTAATATTAACATTGAACTGTCAAGTATTTTTCACATTATTGTCTCCCAGAAGATACTATAAAGTGATTACTCACATTGGCACAATCATCAATATCAGATAAGTTGTACTGAAACCTAGTTAACACATTGTAAGTGTTATAATATACTAATTTTATTATGCAATGTATTCAATCTACATTAATACATTAATGCTATGTGTGTGGGTCTAATATACACTCTCCCTATATTTTTACAATATTCCTCCAGTAACCTTGGGTTAAAATCTGTAATGATTTCTATTTTATAGAACTTCAAATCCTATAGGAACAAAGTCACTTTTCCAAGTTGACACCGATAAATATTGGTGGAGAAAAGACTAGAGCCCAGGGCTATCTGACATCAATGCCTGTGCTAATCCTGACTAATTTTTAAATGCTAAGAGATTAAAAACAAAGGGGAAAAAAGAGAAATATGAAGATTAAGAGGGGAGTGAGAAAGAAGAGGAAAAATTGGGAGATTTCATCTTTATGTAAAGAAAGTTAAATCCATTAAAAAGCACTACAGAAGTAGCTTCGGTGTTATTTCATCATTTTATATGTGTATAATATGCATGGATATACATAATTTCTGATTTGTACTATGTATCAAATTATATCACTTCATTCCTAAAAGGTAATTACTAATTAATAAGGAAGTCATATCTTGTAGTAAAATTACACTTATCATGAAATTTCAGAAATTAATCAGCCAATGAAGCACATTAAGCTTTCTCAAAGGCTTTCCGGGCCTCATCCACATAAAGTTTAAGAATTTTAGTAACATAAAATTCATTGAGGGAAGTAATGTCAATGAACATAATAAGGCGATATGTTTGACTTACTTTATTTAAAAGCTAATACCAAAAAAATTAGTCTTGAAAGTATGGTAATATGATTTGCATTTAAATATGCAAATATCACTTGCTTATGAACAAAAAATTCAAAAATGCTTTAATATAAAAATGATATTTATTGCTTATGAAGAATCAGAATTTATAATACAAAACTATTTTTAAAGAAGACAAATACTTTAAATTTTTAAAAAATATTTATTAATTTCTGAGAGAGGGACACACACAGCATGAGCAGGGTAGGGTCAGAGACAGGGAGACACAGAATCTGAAGCAGGCTCCAGGCTCTGAGCTGTCAGCACAGAGCCTGTTGCAGGGCTCAAACTCATAAACCAGGAGATCATGACCTGAGCCGAGGTTGGACACCCAACCAACGGAAGCACCCAGACGCCTCAAAAACAGATGCTTTAAACTTATGTTTATGAAGAATCCTTTAGGTTATGAGTAACATAAGTAAATATAACTCTAAGCAACAAATATAGATGATGTTTACTGAAAGTTTATTTCCACTTATTTAATTTCTTAACTCAAAATATAAAAGTTATTTTTAACTTAAAGTGAAGATTTAATCTTTATTAAGTCATGTTAGCTATCAGAGCTTTGAGTTATTCTATTATATAGAGAATATCCTTAGTTGATAAAAGTTTAATACAATTTGAGCTTCCCAAGACTATTAAATCTAACACCCATGATGTGTCAAAAGCACATGTTAGATATTCAGAGATAATCTATAGGCATTCTACAATAATAATGAATGCAAATCTCTGTAGCATAAAAGGTAGTACAAAAATCAGGTAGAACCAGGATGTTCAAAGTTTATCTTCACAGTGCAGCTTCAGGGCAACTAAAATAATACCAAAAAAATAAATTAAACATACATAATGTCTAAGCACTTGCTTCTCATAATAGGTGGAGTGAGCTTAGCCAGATAAAATAGAAGTGTGCTAAATGTGCACTGTTGGCTAATTTAAATATTTGGTCAATTGCTTCTACGGTAATTTTAAGTGTGTTTGAAGATAAACTTGGTTGTTTATATTGAATATTGGCAGACCACGACACAAGAGAAATTTAAAAAGTTATCCTGAATGTTAAGTAAAATGAAGTGTAATCTCCTTAAATCAGCTGATGATTTCATCACTGATGAACACTTCTGAGCAAATATCCATTCCTCTTACAAGACATTTACAGACTTCAGATAACAAGGTGTTGAAATTAAAAGTGAAAAATTAAATATTGAGCTTCTTAAAATGTGTATTTTGATCTAGGAAAGATTTATAGGAATTCAAAATATAAACTATGGCATAGTCACGTAATTAATACATAAACACTAACATTTACTCAAAAAACAAATCTGTAAGAATTAATAACATATTACTTGAAAACATAATTGAGATGGTGATGAACTTAACTAAAACTCTGGATTTTTCATTAAGTTGAATGTTATTGGTAAAGCCATTTGACAAGAGTAAAGTGGTACTTAACATGTTTTTTGTCTAATTATGAAAACATTTCAGGATTGATACTGCAGATTATCAGAAGTGCTAGAGATTATAGTTCATTAATAATTTTAATGTCAATTCCTCTTTCTTAGTTTTGTTAAAAATAAAAGACAGATGGAAGTAGAGAGTGAAGAAGGAAGGAAGGAAGGAAAGAAGGAAGGAAGGCTGGAATGGAGGGAGAGGGAAGAGAGAGAGGAATGGGAAAGAAGGAAGAGAAACGACATATTGAAAAAATGTAAACTCTAATTTTAATTATAGACCAACGTTAAACTATGTGACAAAGAAACAAAACATATTTACCTCATCTAAAAATAGCTCCTAAGTATTGTGTAAATTTTAAAAGACTACTGTATAAGTAAATTTATGGGACACTCTATCAAGAAGTGAAACCTATATAATAATACAGTCCATAGCCAGAAGGTTGTGTTTCAGCAATAATAATAAAAAAAAAGATAAAAATCTTCACCGCCAAGAACCTTATACTGTATTTTTTTTTAATAATGAAGCTTTATTCTTTTTAATGTTTTATTTATTTCTGAGAGAGAGAGAGAGCAAGCGTGAGCAGGGGAAGGTCAGACAAAGGGGGAGACATAGAATCTGAAGCAGGCTCCAGACTCTGATCCAGCTGTCATCACAGAGCCTGAAGTGGGGCTCAAACCCACGAATTGTGAGATCATGACCTGAGCCAAAGTCAGACGCTTAACCGACTGAGCCACCCAGGGGCCCAGGCACCCCCTTAAACTGTATTATTAGTTTCTCAGGCCATCTGGAACAAAGTACCACAATTTGAGTAGCTTAAAATAACAGAAATGCAGTCCTTCACAGTTCTGGAGGACAGAAGTCTGAAATCAGGAGGCTGGCAGGATAAATTCTTTCTTAGGGTCTCCGAATACTGTGCTTCATGCCTCTCTCCCAGCTTCTGGTGGCCACTGGCAATCATTAGCATGCCTTAGCTTATGGCAGCATAACTCCAGTCTCTGCCTCTTTCTTCACATGACATTTTACTTGTGTCTTTTCTTCCGTTCTTATAAAGATATTGAATTAATAATCTACCCTACTCCAGTGCAACCTAATCTTGACTTAACCAGTTATATCTGTTATGACTCCATTTCTAAAAATGTTCACATTCTAAGGTTCCAGGAAGGACACAAATTTTTCCAGGAAGTAGTACAATCCAGCAAAAGCTCTTAATGGATGAAAAGAAGTAATAAACGAATATGTGAAATACATAGTATATTAGATAATGCTAATTGCTGTGAAGAGAACAAAGCACAGAAGGAAAAGGTTATCATCTTGAATGAGGTAGTAAGGTAAGTTACACTTAAGGAAAGCCTTACAGGGAAAGTCTTTGTAGAGAGGAGTTTGTATGAATCAATATACAACGACATGGTATATGAGCTAATTAATAATCAAATAATTCTTAGACATCAAACTACTACTTCCATGTTCACAATAGCAAAGTTCTAGCTACTTTAACTATCCTAGACTCTCTAAACTTTTTGTTTTTGTAATTTAATCAGCTAACTCTTTTAAGGGGAAAACTGGTACTGAATATCATCAGGCTTACTTCTTTGCATTCTGTTACCTCCTGTATCTTGGTCACTAAGGACCTGGCTGCTTTGATAACCTTAAGCTGCAACTTTTATCTCCCCTTGGATTGCCTAAACAATTCTGGCTTCTGTCTCCTAGAAGCCTTTATCTGTCCAGATTCTCATCAGTCTTTTTATCCATAGAAGAAACAGCAAATACCCAAGAGGAAAAGTGGTATGCAAAAAATTCCACTTGGCTCAATGAGCTTCTGTTCTCATTGGCATCTGGCTGCCTTGGAAGATATTTGCTGTATTCAAACAGTTTTCTCCACTTAAATATGCTTCAGTGATGGAAATTTTAGTCTTCTCAGACTTTTTCCTATTAAGTAGCAACTGAAGTGCTACTGAACTTTAATCCATTATGATGGCTTTACCACCTGATTCTCTCTGTTTTGCTATCTCCTCTCCCTAACCTGTGATAGTCTCTTCAGCCCATTGTTCTCTAGCTAGATCTGTTTAAGTTCTTTGAAAGTGTTAGACTTTTCTCGTATTGGGACATTTACCCATGTGAGGCTGGAAATAACTCTATACCTGGCTCTTCCTATAGCTTTTTGCATTATATCCTTTATCACGGCTGAAATTTAAAATTTCATTGAAAGACTTATCCTGGCATAAGTTTTAAGTAAAGTAGATTCTAACCTACCAGTTATCTTCCTCAGATATTGGTCACTTTCATTAATAAAATGTACCATGACTTACATGACATTATTGGTGTCTTACTTATCACAAGAATATAAAATGGCCATGAAATAAGAACCTTTGTCTTCCTCGTATTCCGTTTTAACATCAGTTCCTGATACTGCGCTTGATAGAAAAGTATTAAACAAATATTTGTTGAATTAAATTTAAAAGCCTACTGAACAAATGAAATATGAGCTGATTCAGACACATAAATGTATAATGGTTTTGGATAAAATTAAGTTTAATATAATTCATCATATAAGAAAGGGAAGTGTTTGACTCAATCTTAGAACCTCCATTTTATTTTTTTAATTAAAATTTTTTTTTATTTATATCTGAGAGAAAGAGAGAGAGAGACAGCGTGAGCAGGGGAGGGTCAGAGAGAGAGGGAGACACAGAATCTGAAACAGACTCCAGGCTCTGAGCTAGCTGTCAGCACAGATCCTGACGTGGGGCTCGAACCCACAAACTGTGAGATCATGACCTGGGCTGAAGTTGGAAGCTTAACCGACTGAGTCATCCATGCGTCCCTGAAAACCTCCAGTTTAGAAGCCAGAACAGATCCTCCTCCTGCCAATTCACCCCACGGAATCACAGAATCACTAAACTATTGTGAAACTATTGAGGAATTTTGAGGCAATAATAAATAAGTAATGTTTATAGTGATGTGAGTACAGATTAATGATTTTAATTTGCTAGTAATATTTTTGGGGAAGACAGGTTTTAAAATGATACATTCATCATATATGTATTACTTCTCAGGAAATGTATTTTCTGAATTAAAAATTAATATTGTTTTAAGACCTCATTCTCTACACATTCTCCCTAATTTTAGCTTTTAATCATCATGTCAACATCTTCTAGAGGCTCTGAACTCCATAGCTTCCCAATTTCTAGTACTCAATCAATTATCCAAAATTATGTATTTTTATTCTCACTTTTCTCTCCATCTGAGTGGCTTTCCATCCTCTTTAAACTTCTAGAATATGCATATCCATTCATTAAATACATATTTACAAAGTAACTGCAATGTTCCAGAAAAGTGCTACATCATAGTGATGATATGGTGACACTACAATGGTAATATTTTCACTTAGTTTCTACCATCACAGAGCTTATGGCCATATAAGTTATATAGTTAGTTGAGATGGACATTAATACTAAATATGGCTCAAAACAAGAATTTAACTGTATAAGATAATATGGAATATATGCACAGTAGTATATATTTAATAGATAACTTGACATTATCAAGGATGTTGGGAAAACCTTCTTTAGGTATTTAATGTGTTAATTTATACCGTATGTAATCAACCCTCCAATGCTATAAATATGAAGAGTTAACATTAATTTATACATCAAGAAAGAAAATGTGTATAGGTTAAACTTCAACACTATATTTTATTATTTAAAATTGTTATTTTATTCTATTGAGTTGTTTAGATGCAGTTAGACAGTTGTTTAACATATAACTCTTGTGCATTTATACATTAAAAGGCAACATTTTAAACTGGCTTTTCTAAGTCATTTCCTACTTACTATCATCAATAACACCTTTTTCCACACAATAGGATCTTTGGTGGCATCAAAGGATTATTGACACAATCCTTTTTGGCACAATCCAAACACTGCCAATGATACACCATGACTTGAAATATAGCTCCATCTATTCTTTTTCCAGAATGCTTTTCCAAGACACTGACCCCATATTCTATAAATTGGTTGCTGGTACTTCCTTATTTTTAAAATCATCTTTCATCTTTCTTTCAGTAAATTCATATATAACTAAATTTTAAATCCCTTTTGTTTAAACACAGGAAGTCTCTGACAAATTGACATTCATGTTTTAATGATAGTACTGAACAATATGTGAGCAGCCTCTCATTACTTTAAAATACTTTTCATTGCTTCTGTGAGATGTGGTCAATTCTTCTTTCTTGACCTTCTTTGCTCAGTTTTTAACAGTCCATATTTTTGCGCATATCTCAATAACAAAATATAATGAAGTTTTATCTGTTTGCAGGCAATGTCCTTGGCTTTCATTAAGCACTTGGTTGTTTCTGTGAAATAAATTACTAAATTGTAATTATTTTTCTGACAATGATTATTTGCTTCACTAATAGAAGTTATTGCCCTCTACTCTGTTTTAGAGCCTTTCTGAATTAAAATGACTTAGTATCTCAATCTAATTTATAATGTCATCCTTTCAAAGACATTTGAAAAGCAATTAAATACATAAGATATATAACAACAATAACATAATTCAATTGAAATGTCAAAAATATGAAAAGCCATGGCCAAGTTTGTATATTGTATACATACATGGCACATACATTATGTTCTGACTGACAAATATCAGTAGTTGTTCAATACCAAAGTTTTCAGATGTATCCCATTGTCAGAGATGGTAAAATATGGGGAAAAAATGTACATGAGAAAAGTAAAAGGAGTTCTGCTTCTGTTTAGCATGTGGATATTTGCACCACACCATTGCACACAGTGAAAGCAGTAGCAATTTTCCTGTTTATGGGCATGTGTGATTCTGAACACTCTTGGAAGATCAAGATTGCCATCTATAAAAGAACTCGGTTGGTGAAAAAGAAACGAGGGAAGTTTTAATGGCCTTGTGAGCAGATTAGAACGGATGACTGTTTTCCCCATCCGATGTTCTCACCCTTGAAGATGTTGAGTGCTTAGGAGACACTTGTATATGGGGTACTGGGCTGAAGAGGCAGAGACAATTACCCAACAATTCTATCATCAAGACATCGAAAACCGTAAATGAGCTTAGGTCAACTAAATATACAACCCAGCCCTGACCTAGTTCAATTCCAAATCGATCTAAGTAGTCGGCCCTCTTACTCTATTTTTCTAATAGTAGAAGACACTTGCGTTCTCTGTGGAAAGAAAAAGAAAACATAACTTTGGTGCCAAGGGTCTTTTATATAGACAGGCTAATGTATAAAGAAGAAAATAAATGAGACTCAGAATCAACGGAAATAAATAGAACAACACAAGTAGGACAAAAGATAGCCAAATTGTTGGAAGTAGTAAAATAAATAAATACATGATATTAGACTGAGTGAATAAAAGGATACATTTCAAAAAAGAAAATATCTCTGAAAAAAAAAACAAAAGGACATTCTATAATGGGAAAAATAAATATGTGAAACCAAGACATCATTGTTGGGACTTATTTGGAATGGAGCAGAACACGGAACATGGAATCAGTGAAATCAAAGACAGGTTGATAAGAATTTTCTGAACTGAAGCATAGACGGGAAAAAAGTAATGACAAAGACGGAACTGATGACAGGTTTGTGGGACACTATTGAAAGATTTTAAAGATCTGCATGACAGCAAATTAGGCATAGCAGATAAAATAGAAAAAAACTGATAAATACACAAATTACCCATGTTGGCTTAAGAAGAAATAAAATATTTCAACAGACCTAAAACAGATTGAATCACTAACCAAAAATTCCCAGCAAAGAAAAGTCCAGGACCATATGGCTTCACTGGTAAAATTCTATTAAACGTTTAAATTAAAATTAACAACAATCCTTCTCAACGTTTTCCAAAAACATTAGAAGAAGAGAAAACTCTTCCTAAGTCTTTCTATAAAGCCAGCATTATCCAGGAGAAGAAATTTACAAACACTTTTCTAAGGAATATAGAGTCAAAAATCCTCAACAAAACATTCACAAACCAAATCCAATAGGATACAAAAATTATTATACACCATGGGCAAGTGGAATTTATTCCAAGATCGCAGGGGTGATTCAACATAAGAAGGTTAATACAATGTAATGTATCACATTAACGGAATGAAGTGAAAAAAATCATCATCTCAACTGATGAAGTAATTTGAAAACAAATCCAACATTTTGTGATAGAAAAACTCAGAAACCTAAGGGGAAAAAAAACTTCCACATCATAAAGGGCATTTGTGAAAAACCCATAGCTAGTATCATACTCAATATTGAAAAACTGAAAGCTTTCTCCTTAAGATAAAGAATATGACTAGAATGTCCTCTTCCATACCTAGTATTCAACATTGTGTTGGAAATTCTACCCAGAGCAATTAGACAAGCAAGAGAAATAAAGGTATCCAAATTATAAATGAAGAAATTGTTTAAAATCTCTACTCACAGATGGCATAATCCTATATATAAAATATGGAAAAGAATCCACAAGAAAGCTCTAGAGCTAATAAATGCACTAAACAAAGTTTCAGGGCACAAGGTGCACACCCAAAACTGAATTGTGTTTCTCTTCTGTAGCAGAGGAACAGAATTTATTATGAGAAATTGATGACATGAGGCTGAAAATTCACACTATCTGCTTTTTGTAATCTGGACAGACAATAACTCTGGTAGTGTAATTCAGTCTGATACAAAGGCCTGAGACCAGGAAAGCCAATGATGTGAACCCTACTTTGAAGATGGAAGCTGGAATCATGTGGGCAAAAAGGGGCAAAGTTCTCCTTCCTTGGCCATTTGTTCTAGTCAACACTTTGATGGATTGTAAGACGCCCACCCACATTGGTGAGTCTACCCACTGAGTCTACTCACTGAAATACAAATCTTATCCAGAAACACTCTCACAACCACCCCCAGAAATAATGTTGAATCTAGGCACCAGGTGACCAGTCAAGTTGACACATAAAATTAACCACCACACAGACCATTGTTAAGTTTTATTAATTTTCTAGTCTAACTTTAGGGATCCTGGGAATGGGAAAATGACATATTAATACATAGTATACAGAACCTAACTGATTAAGAATATCTGAGTCTAAGGTCATAGTTACAATACCAAGAATCTGGAGAATATTAATAGCAATTGCCGATTGTAGTCATGGTATTGAACTATTAAAGAGATGTTATAATCATGCCATTGTTCTGAAGCATAAATCATATTTTATGAAATAATCAAACAGAAATTTAAAATAAATTCATTTTAAATATTTAATGGGGAAAATGAATTAAAAAATATAAGGCAAGAGTAGAACAAAAGGAGAAAAGGACAAATGAATTTTAAAAAGAACCAAACAGGGGCCCCTGGGTGGCTTAGTCAGTTAACTAACCAAGTTCAGCTCAGGTCATGATCTCACAGCTCATGAGTTTGAGCACCACATGGGGATCTGTGGTGACAGCTCAGAGCCAGCTTCAGAGTCTGTGTCTCTTTCTCTCTCTGCTCCTCCCCCGCTCGTGATCTCTCTCTCTCTCTCTCTCTCTCAAAAATAAGCATTAAAAAATACAAAAAAGAACCAAACAGAATTCTAGAAATGTGAACAGATATAATGAAAAGAGAATAACTAAATTAGATTATAGAATAAGTGCAGAATAAAGAATGAAAAACAGAATGAGATACAGAAAGAAAAGAAAGATTGAAAACATTAAAATAAGTTTAGAAATATAGATGATGTGTTAATTGAGTATTTAAGTATAAGAAAACCATTAGGATGAGGAGACTCAATTTTTACAAATATAATATCCATGTAACTCATCATTGAAGTCTCAATGCTTGACACATTTCTATCATCTAGCATATACCAATAAATACTTAAACAAAAGTGTTTAACAAGTGTTCAAACTCAGCACAAGCCCACATTATCACCTGTAGTTCTCATAAAAGAATTTGGGGATGCTTGGGTGGCTCAGTCAAACATCGGGTTCTTGTTTTCTCCTCAGGTCATGATCTCATGATTCATGGGATCAAGCACCATGCTGGGTTCTGCACTGATGGCATGGAGCTACTTGGGATTCTCTCTCTCTCTCTCTCTCTCTTTCTTCTGCCTCCTCCTCTCCCCTCTCCCACTCTCTTTCCCTCATTCTCTCTCTCTCTCTCTCTCTCAAAATAAATAAATAAATTTAAATAAAAAAATTTGAATGCCAGTGTGGTACATTTATTCTTAAATGCATACATAACAGTCATATATATGTGTACATTATTATTTTTATATGGATTGCTAACTTTCATAAACTATAATTTTATTAAAAATTAATTCTAAAACATTTTACACAAATATGGAATATTGCAGCATTAGTTTCTATGTATAATATATTAAAATTATTAAAAAACAATATTCAATAGTTATTTCATACTTTGTGAAAAACAGGGAGCTGAGAATTATTTCATACAAATATCTTACCAATTAGGTTCTTTTACTATCTCTATTTTATCCATAAAATTGTTGAAATTTTGAAGAATATAATAAGTCAATTACCCCAATCAGAATCTTTTAAGTTACTGGAATACAGATGTTTCTTATTTCATATTTCCTTGATATTTAGATTTATACATACTCTACCCCTACTTTTAGAAAACATTAGTTTTTTTAATTTGTTTTAAGAGAGACAGAGAGAGAGAGAGGAAGAGACAGAGAGAGAGAGAGAGAGAGAGAGCAAGCGGGGGAGGGGCAGAAAGAGAGGGGGAGAGAAAGAATCCCAAGCAGGATGTGAGCTGAGCTGTTAGCAAGTAGCCTCAAGAACTCAAAACTGTGATATCATGACGTGAGCTGAAACCAACAATTGGAAGCTTAATCGAATGAACCACCCAGGCACTCCAGCTGCAAAAATTCTTAAACGAAATTTAGATATGAGACCAAACTTTGTGTGTCTCTTGAAACAGAAACTTGCTTTTATGGATTCTTATTTCTATAAATTGTCTTTTAGGATTTTTATTTTTATTTCTGTAGGTTGCAAAATGTAGAATTATGTAAGTAATGAACAAAATGTCCATCTAGTATAATATTATATGCCTATTAAATCTGTGTATATTTTCTGTGCTTTTCCTCTTAAAAGATACTGTGCGCAGAGTGGTATTCATCAATAATATCTAACTGAGTAGTGGGCCTATAAATAAAATTTCTTTCTTCTTTGTAGATCTCTGTATTATTGTGTTTTTATATTTGTGATAAAGATAGATGCTTATAGGAATTCATAAAATAGTGTATTAAAAGATTTTCTAAAAGGGTGGTATTGAAGAGAAGACATCAAAGATGAAGAATTTTTATTCAAATAACATAAAGTAAGAAGGAATTTTTGGTAGAGAGTAAAATGTAAGAAGTCCTAAAATCGTATAAAGATATGTTTGAACAACTAATTGGAATCCTATCTAAGTGGAGGCTGATGAGCAAGGAGCAATTTTCTAAGTAAAGTTCATAGAAATGGTGTATGTAATCTTACAAAGATTATGTAAGACATTAAGACCATGGCAAAGAGTTCGATTTTTTTTTTTTTTTTTTTGGCAAGTGCAAGCAGTGGAAAGGGAGAGAGAAAAATTTAAGCAATCTCTATGCCCAGAGTAGAGCCCGACACCTGGCTCAATCTCACAACAGTGAGATCACGACCTGAGGTGAAATCAAGAGTTGGATGCATAACCAGCTGAGCTACCCACACACCCCAAGGAGTCTGATTTCTACCCCACTGTACATAATTCTATTTACATTTCAAGAAGCTCATTCAGATTTATGAGTGGTGAGCAGACTGTAGTGGAAACCATGGAGACCAGTTGCAAGCTGTTATAAAATACAGATGTGTTATGTGGGCCTGGCCTAGGACGTCAGCAATGCAGATAAGTTATCTAAATTTTGATATTTTTTGAAACAGGCCAAGAGTGGAAAGTTACAGAAATGGATAAAGCAAAGATGAATCCTGGACTTATGCCTTGAACGAAAGGTAAATTAGGATGCACTTATTAAAATGGAAAAACACAAATATTTTGCATTTTGGAACATCTACTGTTTGGGATTTGGCACACATGAAAGTGGCGGTGTTAAGAAGATGGTAGGAATTTGAGTTCAGGGTTTGGAGAAGATTTGATTAGATGAAATGAATTTAATTAGCACCATCCTGCAAAAGTATATCCAAAATAATAGGATATTTTAGAAGATAGCACCTTAACAACATGGGGATATTAGGCAATAGTATATCAGAAACAGGTAACCTACAAAGATTAAAAAAAAAAAAAAACTAGGGGTGCCTGGGTGGCTCAGTCGGTTAAGCGTCTGACTTTGGCTCATGTCGTGATCTCATGGCTCGTGGGTTTGAGCTCCATGTTGGGCTCTCTGCTGACTGCTTGAAGCCTGGAGCCCGTTTCTGATTCTGTGTCTCCCTCTCTCTCTGCTCTTTCCCACTCACTCTGTCTCTCTCTGCCTCTCAAAAATAAATAAACATAAAAAAAATGCATTTGACTCTATAGAATAAAATTCTGAGTCTTAATTTTAATTTCTCTAAAATTAATATATTAGCTTCTTATTTATTAAGAGGTTTGTTGTAAAAATTGAATAAGTGAATGTATTTAAAGTATTTGCTTTAGAAATTCTTACATCGTATATAAATAATAATGATTTAGGAAATAGGGAAAATAAAGGAATGTAAGAAAATGAGAATGATTTATAGAAACTTAGATTAGATCTCTCTCCAGAAATGTTGAATTTTCCATAGTCTGTCATATGCTACTACCACCTATTCCTTGATCTCCTCAATGAATTTCAGCCAACAAATTATACTCTAGACCCTGTCAACATCAACTACTGCATTGTTATTGATTATAACTTTTTTCTCTCAATCCCAGCTTGCTGGGAGCCGCACTGGCCTCACTAGATGACAGTCCCAGTGAGGAAATGGCTGCGTTTGCAAAGCTCCTGCCATAAGAAACGAAAACTGGTATCTCCTTCTGCTATTCCTGGCTCATGTTGGATATGAGGCTGCCAGTATTGACCAGGCCTCACAATATTCCAGATCAGACCGATATTTCCCACAGAGATCCCTCATAAGGAAAGGCATGTCCCCGCCTTTTCAAAAGAAACTTTAGATTGAAGCACTGTGGATGATTGTCAAAAGGCTCTTCCTATCGGCCTTGCAGATCCAAGACTTACATAATAAAGTGGGCTAAGAACACAAGAGTTACAATTGAGCCTGGCCCTGAGACAAAGAGCCTAATTTAGAGTTAGGGACAGATATTCACCCCCACCGAATTGTTTCTGCTTGGAGCACCTACCCCCCAAGGCATCTTGTGATCAGTAT
This sequence comes from Hyaena hyaena, assembly GCF_003009895.1. NCBI lineage: Eukaryota > Metazoa > Chordata > Mammalia > Carnivora > Hyaenidae > Hyaena > Hyaena hyaena. Next base: position 649,180 of record NW_024081049.1, read on the forward strand.
TTGAGTGACTTATTCTGGCCTTGAATATGCTGATTGCACCCTGTGAAGGAACCTATTGTAGGAACTTCTTCTTTTGTGATTATGGGAGCAAACATTGTGTTTCCTGAAAGACCTGTTTTTCTTAATACTTCTCCCTAAACAAAGCAGAGCTATTGGCCCCTGCTCACAAAGAACTAACTTCACCCTTTTTATGCTATAAACATTGTCTTGTATGTTAAAGATACCTTCCTTCCCCATAGGAGAAGCATCTAAATCCCCTACCTCAATCACTATTGATAAAGGTTATGCAGGAGTCTTCTACAAATCTATGTTCTGGGAAATTCTTATGTATCAAAGAAGTTTGAGATTAGAAATGATTGTCTAAGGCAAATGTCACTTCTGTGCCGTCCCCCAAAAACTTAATTATAGAAATAAAGTTGAGCCCCAGTCAGAGCAGAGATGCCTGCCTGGTGACCAGAAAGAATTTCTTGTGGCCTCTCTCATCCCTCCCTCGCTGACACCGTCCCTCCTTCAGGGACCCCTGGACCTGCTGGAACTGGCCTCCACCACCAGTTTCTGCAACTATTAACTCTTCTCCAAACATTCTTTGACCCTACTTGGATATCCTGTCAATTGATTCTCCATTCTCCATGGCTTTACTTCTATCTCTATCCTCCTTACCCACATTAGATTACAAAGCCCATTACTACATCTTCACCCCAGCACATATTCAAAACTCACTTGTCATTATCTTTCATATGTTTTCTGGTAAAGACTCTAGCCATGATTATACCTCAATTTCCACCTACAAATAGCTAAAAATTGGTAGGTAAAGTAAACTATGTAGTCTTGTTTTGTTTCCATATTATGATCATACTCTCCTACTCACTACTCACTCAACTATTTAAAACATCTTTAACTCTTTACACCACCATCAAACTCTTCTTCCTTGACTCTCAGGGAATCATCTTTCTTCTTGAGTAGTGCTTATCATCTTCATAATCATCATCATTATCATAATGCTTACCATTTTTTCCTAATCTGCAAGGCTACTTGAACTTCAAATGTTTATTTTTGAAAGAGAGAGAGAAAGAGAAGCACAAGCCTGGGAGGGGTAGAGAGAGGGAGACACAGAATCTGAATGAGAATCTGAGCTGTCAGCACAGAACCTGACGCAGGGCTCAAACTCATGAGCCATGAGATCATGACCTGAGCTGAAGTAAGACAGTCAACTGACTGAGCCACCCAGGCCCCCCAAGGCTACATGAACTCAATCCACCTTATGTAGATTTTTCATATGTGTATATATACACCCTATAAAGTCAATGACCTGTCAGTGTTTCAAGTCAAATCCAACCCTTCCAAGGTACACTGGATTCTATTTTGTTTCAAACAGTAAGGATGAAGACCATGTAGTTATTTCTCTCTTTATGTACTACAGTGTTTTTTCTTTGATCAACAACTCCAATTAGCACACAAACATACTAGATTACATACCATGTTAAAAGGAAATAAAATAAAGAACTCACTTAACCTGTGTCATCATCCATCTTCTGCCCAATGTCTAAATGTCTTTCCAGGAAAAACAAAAAGTCTATAATCACAGTCTAAAATCTATATACTTAATCACACACAATCCTTTCTTAACTTACTCCAATTAAATGTTCATTCCTTCTATTATGCTGATCCAAAATTTAAAATTTCAAACATTAATTTTTAGTCATTATACAACTTAATACCTCACCAGTTTGATGAAGTGGATCAGTTCCTACTTCATGAAATGCTTCCAGAACTGAATTTACAGAACACACATCTCTGGTTTTGCCGCTTTTACTCTAGCCTTTATTTTTCAGTCTCCTTTGCTGGTCTCTCCTCTTCCTAAAGTATAAATGTTGCCATAGCCTAAGGCACAGTCTTTGGATCTTTTGCCTTTTCTATTTACACCCACTTCCTAGGTGATATCATTCACTTCCACAGCTTTAATAACATCTCTCTGTTAGTGACTCCCAAACGTTAACCTTTAGCCCCGATTTCTGTCCTGGAAGCAGAATAAGATATTCACCTGAATACTTGCCATTTCCCTTGGAAATTTTAAAAGCTTATCAAATTTCATATGTCCAAAAAAAAACTCTTGGATTTCAAATTACCACTGCCCCTGACCACCACACACATATTCACTCTTTAATGTTCTCTTAGTTATGACACTATTCACAGAATGGTTTGGTTTAAAAACCTTGAGGATTCTCACTATTTCTTTTCTTTTCTGATGCTTCCATCCAATTCATCTGTAAATCCTTTCAACTCTTCTTTTAAGTCTATCTCAAATCAAATGACTCCATATCACTGTCACAATCAGTACAATCCAAGTTAGCGAGATACAGTCATCTGTCACCCAAACTACTGCAATTCTTTCCTGCTAGTCTTTCTGTCTTTATCCTTGTCTCCTAAAACCTATACTCCTAACAAATAAACATGATTTTATTTCTTATACTAAAATGTTCATTGACTCCCTACTATACTCAAAATAAAATTGAAATTGTTCACAATGTCTAAAAATCTCTTAGGCAATTTTTAAACATCATTGTCCTCAATCAGTTATAATCAAAATGGTTTCATTAATTCTCAACTGCTTCATTTTGTTTTTCTCTTAGAATCTCTACAAATACTTAATCTTCTATTCAGCAAGCATTTCTGCTAATTATTCATAGAGATAACATTCCATTTTACTCTGCTTTCAGCTCAATTGTCACCTCTTCAGAGAGACCAGTCCTGAACAATCCACATAAAAAAGTGTCTCATCGGTGTTTATCTCCTTAATTGTTTCATTTATCATCACTACTAACCTCCTGAAATCTTCTTTTGTATTTATTTAATTCTTTTGTATTTTAATTTGTCTATTGTGCATCTCCCATATAAAATGTGAACTCTGCCTGGAGAGCAAATTTTTCTGTACCTGCAATATTTCCAGTGCCTGCAAGAGAGGCTTGTATGAATTTAGTATGCATGGATATTTGCTGTAGCACACTGCAATTATTATCTGTCAGTCTACCCAAAACTCAGATAAAGGCAAATAAGATTTAGGCATTTATTATTTACATAAAGAGTTTTAAAAATCACAAATTGTATTCTGTATTAACTCCTTTATTATCAAGAAAATTTGTAATTGTTCAATCTTTTTTTTTTTTCTGTCTAAAAACAGGATTGGCATTTTGGGTTATACATTTAGGCAATTTGGATGATTGAGAATGGTAAGCACATAAATGAAATTAACAACTTAAAAAAATTTATGTTTATTTATTATTGAGACACAGAGAAACAGAGTATGAATGGGGGAGGGGCAGAGAGAGAGGGAGACACGGTATCTGAAGCAGGCTCCAGGCTCTGAGCTGTCAGCACAGAGCCCGATGTGGGGCTCGAACCCGCAAACCATGAGATCATGACCTGAGCTGAAGTTGGATGCTTAACCGACAGAGCCACCCAGGTGCCCCAACAACTTTTTGTTTAATAACAGCATGGATCACGGTGTACAACAGTATGCCTACAGATCTCATGTAGTTCTGGGAGGACTCAGACAATAACCTTAATTCTAATGAGCATATCTAGTATGTCAGGACGTGGGAAGAGCTATGGAGAAAAGTCGAGTAAGGAAAGGAGATGAAGTATGCTGGAAGAATTAAGAGAACAAGTCAAGTGTACATCTGGGGAAAGAAAATTCTTATGGAGCCTTTACTGTGAGAGCCAATGTGCTCAGTAACTTGTTTGTGCTATCTCACTTTGTGCAATCTTTATAATAATCCTCTTAATTTTACTACTTTTTCATTGCATCTGGATGTGGAGCTCAATGAAATGTGGATGTGAGGCTGGTTCAAAGTCACTCTTTCTATTTAGCAGAGAAGGGTGCAATGACAATTTACCTGAATTCAAATCTCATGTGAGATCACATTTTTAATCTGTGCAATATTATTGAGGAGATAAAAATAGATGGTTTATATGGAAAGCTCTTCTTCCATCAAATAGTAGTAAATATCTATACAGTGCTAAAAATGACCTTTTTATTTGAATAAGACATCGTTTTTTATTCAGTTCAGCTAAAGTAACTAATAACAAAGGTACATGTTGATAAATATGAAATAAGAATAACATTTATTTTATATGTACTAACGAGGCACTTTTCTAAATGTTGTACATGCATTAACTGATATAATTCTCCCAATACATTATAAAAATAATACATTTTGCTGGACATCTTATGTTTGCTCACAGCCTGTGAAATTCCCTAAGTTATAATATATGTAGATCATGAGGAGCAGTATCATGAGATTTGGTTGATAGTTTTCTGAAACATCAGTGTATTGATTGTCAGACAAGGATTTCCTTTTTTACAAGTCTAATTCTTAACTATTAAACAGAAGGGATGACAGAATTAGATTTAAAAATGCAGTGCAATAGATTGGTTGATTTTCTGAAAGTACCATTTTCTGAATGCACCATTAGAGAGTGCACACATGAGGTCTCCCTACTTAACTTCCAAGGAATCAAACTGAGATGAGGAGAAATTGGAACTCAGAGAGCTTGCTGGCTCTGAGCCACCTAACCTAATCAGCCTCACTAGAATGGCAAATTATAATGACTACAAGTAGCAGGAGAAACTGAAATTAGCAAATTAATATATGGCAAAGTGATTTCTGTCCTCTTTAGAGATAGAATGACTTAGAAAAATCTTGAAAAATTATTTTCAGTATTATACATTTGTGTTAGCTCTTGGCAGCAGTAAAAACATTTCCTTAGAATGTTAATTGGATGTTTTCCCTTTTGCAGTAATATGGTGACCAAAATACCTACTGATTCACAATTGCTGTGCTAAGAGATAACAGATAAACATGACTGACAAAGCACACACTTCAAAGTAAACTGCACTAGACTTACACTAATTTGATCTTATAAATGTGTATTATGGAACTCCATGTTTAATGTTCAGTTCTTAAAATCTTTCAGCAATGAATTCTCAATGTATTTTATTTTTTCAAGGAAATACTAGACAAGAACTTTAAAAATCAGTATCATCCAATTTGGTAGTTGGGTAGGACAACATAGCATGTGTTGCTTACAGGATTCACACAGTAATTGGGTACGGTAAGATTTAAAAATGTTTTACTGTGAGTTTGCTTCATTTCTTTTGGTAAGCATCAGACTAGCTACAGAAAAGAGGTGTTTATTAGCAAAGCTAGACAAGTTTCTTGGGGTGCCTGGGTGCCTCAATCATTAATCATCCAACTCTTGGTTACAGCTCAGGTCATGATCTCCCAGTTTGCGTTTGAGCCCCATATTGGACCCTGCACTGACAGCATAGAACTTGCTCGGGATTCTTTCTCTCTTTCCTCACTTTGTCCCCTCCCTTGCTTGTGTGTTCTGTCACTCTCTCTTTCTCTCAAAATAAATAAATACAGTTAAAAAAAAGACATGCCTCTCACTAGAGCTTGAGGGCAGTGGTTGTGATTATACATGGGCTTCACAGACACTGTAACTGAATTCAGGACACCCTAGAGGAAACCTCTAGAAGTTATTTATTAATAATAATTTTGTTACATCGCTATTAATGTAGCCCAGCTACTCTTGCATAATACTATTTAGCAGATTCCTTCATCATGTGTTAGTCTTAATTCCCAATACAGAGTCTATTGTGGTTACTCAGAAATTTTTATCACAATCTTTTTCATAAACCACAAGCAAATCTACTAGCTATGGGTCTAACCCATAAAAATGAAAGGATAGAAGAAGACAAAGAGATTGTAACTGAGAGACACAGTACAAATAATCAATTGTCAGGGTTCAAATTGTCCTCCAGTATATCATTTTGGTGCAAAACAGTCTTAATTTAAAAATAGTTCAAAAGAAAATTCATATAAGAAAATCGCTCATTCACTATTTCAACACTATTGGAGATATTCTTATGTATGGTGAAATACATATTAATGTGTTAAAATTATTATTATTATTATAGGTATTATGTTAATATTTATAACTCCCTAAAGAGAGAATCATTAATGTGCTTACTATGTTGTTAACTGAGTTTTAACACCAAGCAATTAAAGAGTTGCATCTAATTTGAATAAAATGACCATCCATCTCTGAAAGCTGTGAAATATTCTCAATGGGACTAATATTTTATAAAAAATGGAAGAGAAAACCTGAAGGGAATTCAATGGGTCTTTTTACTCAAAAATATCTTTTACTTATCAGAAGCCAAAAATTCTCACTCAGTAATATCTTTGTGTTTTAAAAGCCCATACATTTAACTATTCCTAAGGGATGGTTAGTGCCACTAAGACATAATTTTGCAATAAAATGTCATAATGTACTTCATATAGCCCCCTCTCCTTGAAATGCCAATCTGGAGCTTTGAATTGTATGAAAAACTACATATTTGATTAGTAAAAAAAAATTTCTTGATAGCACCTTAGCTCCACTGAAAAGAAACTTCTCTCATTGATAATGTATTCAATATAAACTTACCTAAATGAAAATTACCAATGGCTTATGTAGAGATTAACTTCTGTTGTTGTTCTTGTTCAGAATAACTCAGATGGACCAATATATTATAAAACCTAAGATGAAAATAATACATTGAACTGAAAAACTCTTATATGTACTTCAATTTTAGGGTTGACCAGGCATCATTGCAGTTATAAAATTGATCTGATTTTTCCATAACTATTTATAATAGCCACCCATTCCTCTTCTACTTCTTTTATTCCTTTTTCATTATGTGCATTTTTCCTTCATATTTAGCCTTTTTTTCCACAAAACACCATGATGTAGTATTCAGTTTCAGTTAGCCATGTTGTAACAAAGATCAATATGAATTCTAATTTATTTAAGGTGGAAAATCTTAAATATATCAAAATTCAGAAAGGTCTAAAATTATTAATCAAGCAAGTGAAAATATTATACAACTGCTTATTTAATTTTATTTAATTTTAAATATTTGTAAATATGTATTAATTATTAATTTTCTACATATATATAGAAAATGTAAAAAATAACTTGCATTATATTCTTATCACCAAATTCAAGTTCTTCATTCACAAATGTGCAACATATTTCATTTCTTCATTGCATAAATGGCCTTCACTAAATGTAATCAATAAATATGTATAGTGTTCATATAGTTTCAATACACGTGGTAGTAAAACTGCTTTGTTTCTATATTTAATTAGGCAAATAGGATATAGTACAATATTTTTCCTTTTCCTTTTTTTAGGGAGAAAGAGAGCAAGACCCTGAGCTGGGTAGAGAGGGAGAAGGTCAGAGGGAGGAAGAGAGAATCCCAAGCAGGTTCCCACAGCCCTGGGATCATGACCTGAGCTGAAATCAAGGACTGAGGCACCCAGGTGCTTCTAATACATTTTGTTGAAATCTTTAAGTTTTTCTAGGGATTTTGAAAAGGATTAATTGTTGTACATTTATCTAGACAAAAGATTTCCCAGAAATGTTTTTAGTGAACTCCGGCTCTAATGTATATTAGTTGTTGTGTGATCAAAGCCTAGTCTAGTGAAGTAATTTAGAGAAATTAATCTTCACAAAAGCTTACCCTTCATGAGGCATAGTCAAGGCTCATAGAGCCTTGTTGGAGGCAAAACAATGAAATACATAATTCAACAGCAACTTTATCAACAACATCACAACCAAATACACAGACAGAAACAGTTTAACCCTGTGTTGACCAATGTATGTGATAGGGAATTTTTTATTATAAAACTTATTTTTAAAGCATAATTTGGAGACTAAGTGAGGTTGAAAATATTAAATTCTATGTTGTAGAAAATGAAAAATCAGTTTGCTTAACTTCACTTTCTTCATCTTTTAACTGGGGATTATTTTAGCTTTTTTATTGTTAACATTTAAACTATTAAAATAGGCATATTTTTAATACATGGAAATTATTATTTTTAATACCCCAAAATATTTTCTGATTCACTTGTAACTTTTAATGGTACATACTTTTCATAATTCTGTTATTATTTTTTCCTTAATATCAGTCAGCACACTTTAAATTCTTCCTTGGACTAAACATTAAGTTCACTTAAATTACAGTTAGCAATTATAAGGTCAATGCTAATGACCTAATATTTTGTGATAATATTCACACTTAGATATGTACTCTTCCAAATGATTCTATGTTCATTCCTTATGGGCAAAGACCATGATATCATCCCTTTTACTGATATCTAAATCGTTTGTCCCTGTTTGCCACAGGAAGAGATTGTAGGGAAAAGGTGAAGGGTTTGCTATCCACAATGTCACAAACTTAGGGATTATTATATAATTTTTATAGAATACTTATTTTTTACTCACTGTACTTTATTTAATGTGTTAAGATGTTATGATCTTCTGAAGGTTTCCTTTTCTGATATTGTTCTTTATCTATTTTATTTCTAATTCTCCATTTCCCCTGAATTAGTTTTATATTGCTATATGATGAATCACCACAAACATAAGCATCTTAAAACATCCTACAGTTATTATCTCACAGTTCCTGTGGGTCACCAGCCTGGGTGCGGCTAAACTGAGTTTTTTTCTGCAGGATGTCACTCAGAACTGGATCCTTGTCTGAAAGCTTGACTGGAGAAGGGTACAATTCCAGCTCTTACAGGTTATTGGCAGTATTCATCTTCTGCAGCTCAAAAATTCAGGGAAGCTTGAGTCTTCAAAGTCAGCAATGAAGAGAGAGAGAAAGAGATTATAGAGCAAGTCAGTAAGCAAGATGGAATTGTATGTAACATAACATAATCGAGGGAGTGATAACCCATCACCTTTAATATGTAATGTTATATAATCACTGGAATGACATCTAATCACTTCTACCATATCCTCTCGGGGAAAAGAAAAGTCACAGACTCTGCCTACACAAAGGTGAAGATTTTACAAAGGAGTAAAAATGACTGCCTCTATGTGCCTCTGCCTAACCCAGGTGTCACAGAGGAGGGTTTATGACGCACCAGGTAGTGTGGCATTCTCCCTTGCTTTGGGAGCTCTTCAGGCTCACTGGGACACAATACAGAGCAGTAAAGATGAAACATCTCATCCCCCTCTCTCTAGGACCCTGATGAAATGGCCTAGAGGTCCAAATTGTCATTTCTCTCTTTGGGGAAGAAAGTCCACATGAAGTTGAGGAGGGTAATTGGAAGGATAAGACAATCTAATGCTCAAGAACACGTTCTAGGACTCTATCCCCATCCTTTGTAAAGTGGACGCTTTCAACACCTCGAGTAACAGCCCCTTTTGCTTCAGTGAAACGCTGGCTGTACTAGCTATTGTCACAGGTACCCAGCATTTGCTGCCACCCCTTCGTCCCAATCTCACCATACGGCAAGGACTGATGGGCAAACAATTCCAATCCCAGACTCTCTTTCCATGAACATTCGACATGTGACTTAGGGTTGTTTCAAGGACACGAGGCCATGCCAAGGTTTTGAAGGCAGAATGTATTCATCCCCAAGCTGCAGTGGAGATTGATGTTAATTCGTAGAACAGGAACTTCTGTGTTTCAGTGTGTAAGAAGGCGTCTTATGGGTGTGGGGCAGCTATGAAATTAGCAGTGGTTTCCGCGGCTTCCTGAGCCCTAAGTGGCTGCAGGAGCTGCCTGCTGATTCCCGGATTGCTACAAGAGCTGCGAGGGCAGGAGCCTGCAGCATAGCGGCAGTGACCTGACTTCCAACACAGGTCTTCCTCCAATTATACTGTGTTAGAAATACTTATTGCGGTTTCTATGGTTTTGCATTAAAACTTGTATAAGCATCTTCAAAATGCAAGTCTACCTTATAAATCTTCCAGAAATGATCTGTCTTGCTTCGCTAGCTTCCAGGTTTATAAGTGAGGATGATTCCCAGGTTTCTGGTCTTTTCTTTGTTCAGTGGAAGAAGTACTTAATTTATTCTGAACATAAAACCTACACCTTTAAACATTACACATCTTTGGTTACATTTATGTTTCAATATAGAACAATGTACCACTTTCATTCTATTAATGCATGAATTCACATTGTGTGGATGATTTCCATAAAGAGCTGGCAAGAATATCATGCCCATGACACTTAAGAAAAGCGACTCTGTTGTGTTATGTGGTTAGTGATTTAATATTTTTAATAAAAAGCTCATTTTAAAAGGTGTCATAAACAATGTTAAAATACTTTTAGTCCCAGACTATAACCAAAAATGGTTGCAAGACCTCAAATTTATTCTGCAATGAAGTGTTTAGGAAATAAAAACCTATAACATGAAGAGGTCTATTAAATTAGTTTTAATAAGAGTAGTCAGAAGAGAAATGATCTTACAGTACTTTTAACCAAACATAGATATATTGCAGTACATTTAAATTCGCTGAAGAAAAATTACTTGTGCAAAGGCGATTCTGAGTCAAATGACAAGGGGAAGAAAGCTGTAAGCATCTAGCACCACTTATGTTATTAATCTGAATGACAAGGAGGAAGAAAAAAGATAACAATAGATGCTGACAGTGCAGAGTGTGAGCCATGAATTAATTTTCCTTGACAATGACACCTTTAAAAAGGAGAGTCTTTGGCCACAAGTGGAAACATTTTGCTCAGAATGTAAAATGCAAAAATAACAGAATCACTTCTTTTAAAAAATTACAGGATCATGTTAGGAAATATTTTTCAGTTCGATTTAGTAATACATGTGACATTGTGGAAACTACGATTTCCAATTCCTTATTTTCGTAATCGTTTCAGATTACAGCATTCAGTTATACTAACCTCTATAAAAGGAATACAATTCTAAAAAAGCCAAGTATGTGAAACAATGGCTGAAGCAGCTTCTATTAATTTTGTTAACATCACTCTATTAAGTAATCACTCCAAGGTAAATGAAGATTATATATTTTTAAAGCAAAATATATCTCTATAAATGAACATATACAATTTAGGAACAAATGTGTGCCACCCCAAATTGAAGTAGAATCATAAACTAGGAAGCCAGAAATGGGTTATACATCTCATTCATACACAAAATTACCCTCAAAGGTGTAGGGTGAATCACCTTCTCATCTGTTCTTTCGTATCTAGCAATACAGTTGGAGCATATGTTAATCTCACCCTACTGAATCAGCACAAATTTGGATTGAGGGAGTTACTAGCCTGATTATTTGCATCTTTGCAACAGCTTTCAGAGTTGTGGTCCATATGCTAATGGGGCAAAGCCTCCTTTATTTGTGTACTACTGTGCCTGAGAATAATATTCTCCTAACACAGATACTTTCAATATCCAAAAACACTGCTAGCATCATCAGTTGAGATAGATCAGGCATCAGAGGAAGCAGGGGATTGCATTAGTCTTAGAACAACACCACTTACTGAAATATATTATTGATTTAAGTTGAAATTTAATAACTACAATGACCATCTTATTGGGTTTTCCTTTCTTTGCTCGTAGGAAGAAGAGAAAGAAACAACAGAAAAAAATACCTGCATATACACTTGGCAGAAGTGGGAAAATTGTATCCCATCAATGTTTGTCGCTAGAATTCCTCCTAAGAATCTGCATTTGTTTGTCAAATATACTGAAAAGCATTTGGACATATAAACTTGTCCTGTACGACACCTAGATACTGAGGAGCCTGAAATTAAGTCCTCCATTAGAAACAACCTCAGGCTGCACGTAGTCCCAGTTCCAGGAAAAGCCTCAGCTGAAGCCACCCTCGGACCGCCCTCCGATCTGCCAGTCAAAACAAATGTGTAACGTTCCTGCAGTCTTGGAGACGAGTCAGGGTGGGGAGCTGCAGGTAGTCACTTTGTACAAACTTGCCAGTCAATCATCGCTTGCAGGAGCCCCACGTAGATCCTCTGAGCCCACCTCATAAATGGTCATTTTAAAAGACTCTCAAAGGTCATGATTGGGTCCCGGCAAATGTAACAGAGGCCTCACAGATACTGAATGGTCAAAACGGTTACTATGCTGTTACTATGGACATTGTACAATTGTGATTGGTGCTTATGTAATGATGCAGAACGTACAACGTGTGCACGGTAACACCCCCGCCCTTCCCCCATAAAAACCCTGCTGGCCACTGTTCGGGGCCTCACTTTGCTACTGCTGTGCCGGTAGACAGGTGAGCCTCTGCACCAGCTTGTAGTAAAGACCCTTTTGTTCTTGCATAGGTGCCAGCTCCTGGAGGTCTCTGGGGACTGGTGATTCGGGCATAACAATAGGAAAAGAATTCTTGGATAGAGACAAGTGTGTGATGGGTGATGACGCTGTGTTTGAACTTGGAGAGAATGAAGGAAGAAGTAGGATGGTAAGACGTGCAGGATGGCTGGGAGCCTGCCCACTCAGAGATCTGGAGCTTTGTCAGGAAGGACAAAATATTTGGTGAAGTTAGTTTGAAGAAGTGATTAGTTTGAATGGATTGTCTGGGGGAACTGATGAAGGAGTGGAATTTGCATTGGGATCACTACCTTGTTGCCGAGTATGGAAGCAGAAGACACAGGACGAAGGAAGTCATGGGATGCCTAGAAATCATTGGAAGAACACTGAGCTATCACCAACCTTGGAGTAAGAGACTATAGTGAGTTTTACTATGTACATACATACATGTATGTATACATATATACACAGTATTGATATTATGTCATTTCTTTTGATGAAAATTCCTATATTAATAGAAAACAGCTATAATACCTTATGTGTTATTTAAAATTTTACCAAACCCCAAAATTTACTAAAACGAACAAACTTATAATTTATATAATTTACATATGTATATTCCTTATGTACACTCTTATGGAAATAGGAGTATATGTATAAAAATATATATGATGCATACTTATATACTCTCTCACAGAAATAGGAGATAAAATATTAGCGGGGATTTTGGGACTATGACTCCTGTATAAGTAAAGGTGCACCTTAAAAGAAAGGTTAGATTTGAGGAAACAATCTGCCCAGTGGCACAAAGAACATTCACTGCTTTTGCTAGATGCATGGGTACAAAGTTAATTCATTCTTAGAATTCATAACCACTAAATTGAGTATCATAGGGGTCTGAGGCTGGAATTTATATTCTGTTCCAGAAATCCCTCAAGCAATAAACCTACCCTCCCGCGGCCCCCTGCCAAGTTGGTTCCAGAGCAATAAGACTCTTAGTGTATTGTGCATACTTGGGCCAGTTTATAAGGACACACCCTCAGTGCTGGGCTTTAAGCATTTCCGCTTAAAAAAAAACGCTGTGAACATGAGCTGATAATCTGGAAGTATAGAATATGATAGGTAAGAAGTAATAGGCACAAAAACCAAAAGAACTAGTATAACCAAACTCCAGATAATGGCGATGTTAATATACTGCCTAAATGTAAATTAGGTCATAAGAATTTATGAAATAAGGAGTGCCAGTAGACCATCAACAGAAAGATGATTTAGCAGCAGTTGAAGAATATTTTATTAACACAGACTCACAATGAGGCCGACCTACACAATTTTTGACCAGGGCATATCTTTGCCTTTTAAAACAGGTCTTTAGGAGAAAAAAAAATTTTTTTCTACCAATTCCCTAAAAGGCTTATTTCTACTCAAGTCATTAAGGAGTAAAAATAAATAATATTAGGAAAAACAAATAGTACATGCAAAGAGAATTTTCTGGAGAGTGAGCTCTTCATCCATTTTTCATACTGGTTTAATATTCTATTAAGGGTTAGCTTGAGATTTTAAAAAATGTCATTCTGCATTTCCTAGATTAAAAAAATGAACACATACATGGACACACATACACAGTCTTTTTTTTTTCTACTAAGAAATAGAATTTAAAATATTGTTGATAACAGTCAATTTTGGACACAGACTTATTGCAAACATATGCCTAACATTATCATATATGAAAGTGACAGAGATTCCTATAAAATGTTTGCTTTCTGATAATCTTAGCATAAAGTTCTTCAAATTTTCCCACTTTTTAAAAATTCTGATGCTAGAGAATGAATGGGCCAATCAGGCAATTAGAGATGAAATTAAAAAATATATGGAAACAAATGAAAATGAAAACACAGCAATTCAAAATCTATGGGATGCGGCAAAGGCAGTCTTAAGAGGAAAGTACATTGCTCTCCAGGCCTATTTCAAGAGATTAGAAAAAGTGCAAGTCCAAAATCTAACA